>NW_020175017.1:316035-333308 GCF_003031525.2 Neophocaena asiaeorientalis asiaeorientalis
GGTGGACTCTCAACCACTGCGCCACAAGGGAAGCCCTATAGCTTTCTTTGTAGAGTCTTGCATATCTCTTGGGAGCTATATTCCTAAGTATTTAATAATTCATCTCTTGATCCTGTTGCATTCTATGTATATCCAATCACAATAATATAATAGCATTTTAATTTCTTTTTTCAATTCTTAAAACTTTATCACTCTATCTTGTCTTACTGCCTTAGCCAAAACCTCCAATTCAATGATCAACAAAATTGGACATAGCAGGTATTTATTTTTCTTTTTTACCCAAACTCAAGGGAATACATTTTATGTCTCCAATTAAAATGTTTGCTGTAGATTTTTTGTACATACAGTGAAGAAGTAAGCAAAAATTATTAAACAAGAAAGTTATCCATGACTCCTGTCAATCTCTTATACCCTACATTTTACCCGCCAGCACTTCTTACCACCTCCAGGCATCCATATAACTTTCTTGACATAAATCAAGCAGAAGTTTTCATTGGTCTTCATTTTTTATATAGCTAGGCATGTCCATGTAAGAACAACTTTTCCCATTAGAATCTTAAATAATTTTGATGAATCACTTCATTTTTATCATTCTTTTTTGACCACACCGAGCAGCATGTGGCATCATTTTGGTTCCCCAATCAGGGCTTTAACCCATGTCCCCTGCATTGAAAGTGCAGCATCTTAACCACTGGACCACCAGGGAAGCCCATCATTTTTATCATTCTAATGTCAAAAGTTGAAGTTAAAATTCCCTTAATAAATGAATATTTTGTATGTGTCTAGTTATCTTTCATATAGGGGCTTCTTCACAAATAGGCAGGATTGCTGCCTTTTAGTACATCTATTTTTAAATATAAATAATAGGTAATACATGTATCTATTTTAAAATAAGCATTAAGTAAAACCTATTCTGATTTTTTCAAATGGAAAAAGTATCACTTTTATGACCACCTTAGAAAAATTCAAATAGACGTCCATCTGTTAGCTATTAGAGAACACACTAATGTCAACATTTTCATCCATGTTTGCGCTAAACGCTACTAAAGAGACAAAGTGAATTTAAGGGTCACAATAACTAAGTAGCAGATTTGCAAATATTTTAGGGCTTTTAAAATGAAAAATTTAGACACATGGTCACAGTAATTTTTTTTTAAGATTAATGAAAATATCTTTATTGAACAATATGACTGTTAAATACAGCTATATACTGCTAAATCCAAGTAATGGGGTCATATTTTTTCTTTTTCTTTCTTTTTTTTTAGAAAATGTTCTTGCTCTGTCTGTGTCTGAAGATGAAGGACAAGGAAACCCAAACTAATCCTCTGGCTGTTTTGCCCAAATAAAATCTTTGTTAGGCTTCCTTCCAGTTCCTTACCCCCAAACCCTGCTTTCCAGTCTTACCTTCCCCCACCTTCTTCCCTCCCTTTCTAACTTTTTTGAGAACTTCCTATGGTACTATGCTATCTGGGGGGAGGATAATAAAAAAACACATAGTCATTTCTCCTTAAATTGGATTTTTATTCTCCTTCAGGTATGAAATGAGAAAAATACTATGTGATCTTGAAGAGTGGTCATAATTGATCACAAAATCATTATTCTCCAACTCCAAAACACATTTTGAACAAATGCTTTAAGTATATCAGTTTTCTACAAATATCCTCAATGCAACATTTTTATTTGTGTATTTTAAACTTTTTTCTCTAAATAAGTTATGCTTACTGTTTCATCCTTCTCTCACAACAAAAATTCAACAGAATCTTCCAAAATTAATGAAAACAAACATTTTTCATCTCTTATATCCCTAATTTTAATCTTATTTTAACTTATCTGTTGGAAAAATTGTTTTCTATTTTTTAAAAATTAAGGGAATGCTTAGCTAATTCAATTATAAAATATAAATATTATATATAAATATAAAAATATATATAATATAAATTTTGTATCAGTATTAAATATATATGATATACATATTATAATATATAGAATATAGATAATAACTAATTCAATTATAAAATTCAATTATGCAATTATATAATTATAATTTTATAAAATTATAAAATTATAATTATAATTTTATAAAATTATATAAAATATTCAACAATATTAAAAATATTGTTGAACATTTATGTCTTTATTATTTGTTGAGTGCTAACTAGCACTTCTGATTGTCTACATGTTGGAATATTTGGTGGAAAGTCATTACAATCCTCCATAAACTCAGTCTATAGAAAGCAGACCAATGCAGAAGTAACCTTTATTGGAAATACTATGAGAGCTGTTCAGCAAAGAAGAGGAATTGTTGATTGGCAGAGTAACAGATTTCATAAACATTGACCCTCCCATTATTGAAATTTAATTGGTGAAATGAGAAATAAACATAAGAAGGTTAAAAAGCAATACAAGGCTCCATATAATAAGTACAAGCTTAGTACCATGCTCAGTAGATTCTGCAGAAGTTCAGTAGGGGCAATCCTTTCCTTTTACGAAAGTTAAAGGTAAATGGTCTTTATATTAATGAGAGTTGGGTACAAAAAGCCTATTTCAGAATTCATCTTTTTGGAAATTCTAAGGTAACCTTTAAAATTCCCAAGGCAAGTATTATAATGAACTTAACTAATATGGAATCAGAGTTAAGTTATATAGCACAAGGCTACTTAGTGACAAAGTTAAAACACAACCTGAATTCTGGAATCCCATTTCATTCTTTTTCCTTTATTAAAGCTAAACTGTATGGGCTTGAAATTATTTTGAGCCTTATTGTTGGTGCTTAGTATACTATTAAGCATGAATAAGAAATTATTAAATATTCCTGGTAGTATTATATATAATGCTGGTAATTATATCCAACTTGGAAATTCAATTTCAAAAGTCAATATCTATGACAAAATTATATGCAAAGGGGCTATCTGACTTGATTTCTATTACTAGGATTGTTGATTTATCACTCTATAGAAATCAGCTGATTGCATGTGTTTAACTGTATATAGGAATTATTAAAGTTATATATATGTATATATAAATATCTTTTAGGCTGATTTTCTAACTGCTCAACTGGGCTTATTGGAAGAGAAATTTAGTAAAATACATGGATTTGAATTCAGGGAACAGTTAGGTTTAAACAAAATATTTTTAAAGAGGAATTTTCTTAATTCGCACCATTTAAACTAGGAAAATAAATTTTATTTATCCTTTTGAACATGGCCTGGAGACTCATTCTAAGGCATTTTAAAAATGGTTAATAATTAACATGAATGGGGTGTTTAGAGCATGCAGCAAGGGAAAGTTGAGAACTAATCCATTAAAATAAGGTCTAAACAAAATCCTTTATGGGGCCCTAGAATTTAAGCTGCCTATAGTAGTGGGAAGAATAATTTATTCTCTTTGTATATATATTTATTTTTATATATGTAAATATTTATTCTCTTTATATATATTTATTTATATATATAAAATTTATCATCCTGATTTGGTAGATGTGATTTATTCACAAAATGTTGATTATAGAACTGGTTACAGTTTGATTACAGTGGTCTATAAGAGCGTGAGATGTGGAATTCGTACATGGTGGTTTTACAAGGGGAAAAAATCAAAACTTCTTTGAGATTAATGTATAAGATGACTACAGTATATTCAGTTAAAAACTCTAAAGTTCTGGGCTTCCCTGGTGGCGCAGTGGTTGAGAGTCCGCCTGCCGATGCGGGGGACACGGGTTCGTGCTCCGGTCCGGGAGGATCCCACATGCCGCGGAGCGACTGGGCCCGTGAGCCATGGCCGCTGAGCCTGCGCGTGCAGAGCCTGTGCTTTGCAACGGGAGAGGCCACAACGGTGAGAGGCCCGAGTACCGAAAAAAAAAAAATTAAAAACAAAACAAAACAAAAATACTCTAAAGTTCTAAAGTGTCTTATAAATATAACATTAATTAGTGTTCATGTATGTTCCATTCAAATTATAGCAATAAAATTCAGAATTAAGACATATAATTAATTTTTTAAGCTTTTCATTAGTTTTCAAGGAGGTAAACCTTTTCCTCTACCCCTTATGTAGCCTAAATTCATAGAGTTGATTTATTTTAGTTGCAAGGTTTATTGAATTTTATAATAGCTGTAAACTTATTATCTGAGTTATATTCTAGCCTATCAGTAACAGTTGTAAGATCAAGGATCAAGATATCTTCTCTAGTTTTTCATTTGCAACATATCTTTGTTATTAAAAGAATTTTTCTTAAAGCTAATGAATGAAAGACAGTCTGCTGGAGCATTATTGATGTATTTTCATACTTCAGTTTTTAGAAATATGAATACTAATGAAAACCTGCTTTTACACATTAGGATTTTTTAATAAACAAAGATGAGAATTTTTACATCTATTTAATGTTTACAATGGAAATAATACATATATAATTTATAAATCACATAGTCTATAAAAGTATTATGTATTTTATATAAATGTAAAAATACATAATTTTGCAATCTAATCTTACTACCACTTGTGGCTTCTTCCAATTTTACTGTGTTTTCATTTATGGACTAAAAGAAGAGACACACAACATTAAGCAAAATCTATCAGGCTTCCTTGGTAAAGCAGGTACCTGGAATCCCAGGTACTTTTGCAGGAGCTTTTATAGAAATGTGTAAATATCAGCAAATATAAAACAAAAATATTGATCTGGAAAGTTACAAACTTGAGCTCCATTCTCTGTGTGTAATAAGACAAGCTGAGGGGAATTTACTGACTGTGAAAGATGGTCATTTGGTAACTGTAAGAGAGCATCTTAACAGAACATAGATGTTAACCAAGTAAAAGACAACTGGCATATTGACAAAGAAAAGTGGAGGGGAAGGAGGTAGCTTCAGACATGCTGTGGGGCTAATGTCATTGATTCACCCATCAAATATCATGATATTAGTTCTTTCCATCTAATATCAAGCATTCTTAGTTCTTTCCATCTAATATCAAGCATTCTTTTGTAATACTAAAGTCTCAGAAATGTAAAGTTAATTTAAATGCATCCTATAGAAGAGGCAACTGTGTTGTTTCTACTACACTAATAAGTAGATACATATAAGTAGATTATAACTAGGCATTTAAAAAATTTCTCTGAGGCAAGATTATCACATGAGGTAAGAGATATTTTACTTTGGAATGATACCTTTTAAGATATCATTGATAAGCCCTTTTATATACAGCAATATACAGTGTATAACCATAGATGGCATTTTGTTTTACACGTTGATGAGTACTCATTTGTGATGGTAATAAGGATTGAGCTATTAGAATCATCAAGAAGACCCAGTGTTCTTCTACATAAACTAGAATGCAACAGTTGTGTTCATCATTTATTCACATTCTACACTAACCATGTTAAAATATTATATGCTTAATAGTTGGTTCTTAAATATGTTGATGTTCTAGCTTTGAAGCAAACAAATTATTTGGAGGACACACTTCATCTTTGATTTTCCTAGTGCATGGTTTTAGACTCCTAAGATTATAAGGAATTTAAGATAATATGAAGGTCTGAGTTGAATTTAAGGGAGGATAGCCCATAGATCACCCAAACAAGCTGCCCGAGGTAAGGGTTCACTGAAGTGGTCATGACAGAATCCTTTTATTCTACTTCAAGATTTTATTTCCCTGAGGACTAGAATAGTGAATGGAGAATCCAGTTAGAGTAAGCTTTTTGTACCAAAATAAAAATAAAACAAAAACATATGTTTTTTCTCAAACTAGTGAATCTTTTTAAAGACAGGAAGCAGTATACAATCCTGAAGTTTGGTCCCATGACAGCTGGTAATCAACAGAAGCTAGCAATCCCACTGAGGCTCAGTTTAATCTTATTCCTTTGACTCTGAGCTGCATTTTAAGGCTCTACACAAGCTGTTCTTTTAGAAATATGCATTAATACAACATTCTTGCCTTGAGATTTGTTTCCTGCACATGTTAAGTGCCATGAGAGCAGATTGAAAATCTTTGTAGTATTGCCCTCACGGCACATCAATGACTTCCTGTTGATGTGTGACACATTAAAATTTTTGTGACCAGAATATATCCTTAATATAAGTATAGATTTAAATAAAAATGGCCACACTGGAATTTGGTGGCTTATATATTATATTGGTAAAAATGGCACAAAAATTAATGAATCTTGATAAGTCACTTACCTTTTTACTCCTGATTTAATCAAAACAAGGTAGACAAAAATGCTTATGTCTTTATTCAGAAACTCTCCATTACCATCACTTTCTGAGATCAAATCTAGAGATAAAATCCTCTGGGAATTTTCTTAAAAGACTAAATGTTGAATCCTGAAGTAGTGAACAAGAAGAATAAAAACCCTTCTTTTAGGAGAAATGACTTATCTCAATTCCAGGAGATGTATATTTTTTCTTTTACCACATGATGACAAGTTTCTACGCTAGGTTCTTGGATTATAGCTCCTAAATCCAGTTCTTGAACTTAGAGAGGAAATAATTTAACAAGCTATGTTCATTTATTATCTCTCTGGTTAAAATCTGTTTTTTCCTTTAGAGGTAAACAGAACAAAATTACACTTTTTCACTCTCTTGAACAAGCAGAATGGTTGTTCTCAACAATGTGTTATTAAGATTATAAATAAAAGCAGCAAGAATAATTTTGGCATATTTAAAAATAACTTCTGATTACACTTAGAGTAATGAGTGACATATAAAAGTGAAGACTGTGATCTCTTTTGAGTTAACTTTAAACTTAACATTCACATTACAACAGATAAGACCAAGACATGGCTATATATTTTATTTAGTGTTGTAAAATTGTTTAATATTGAATACACATTGCTTAATATAATAGACATGTACTCAAATTATGTAGCAAGGTATGTAACATTTATGTTAACCAATCAAAAGATGATGGATTGCAATAGGCTGCATGTAAAAGAAATCTGACAACAATAGTTCAGTAGTTCTTTTTCTTATAACAAGAAATTTGAAGATGAGTAGACCAGAGCTAGTGCAGTGATGTTATGAAATCATCAAGGACCCTAGTTTTGTCTGGCTCCATGTGTCACCATCCTTAGCATGTGACTTTTCTCTCATGGTCACAAGTTGGCTGCTATAGATGTCATATCTGTGTCTCAGGCAGGAGAAAAGGAGGACAGAGGCAAAAAAGGCAAAGCAGCTGAGTCTTTCCTTTTTATCAGGAAAACATCTTTTTGGAAACTCATTTAGTAGACATCCCCTTACATCTCACTGATTCAAACTCTGTTACTTATCCATTGCTAGCTGCAAAGGAGCTGAGAAAAATCAAATCTTGTAGCTGGGCTTTGGGCACCCTAAAGAAAACCAGGTTCCTACTGGTATGGAAGGCAGGGAGAACAGATGCTGTGTAGGCAATTTCAAGGTGTGCCACCATGAGATTAGAAGTCAGCTGGTAAATGTTGCTCCTGCCTCAAAGCACAGAGCAGATGTCTCCCAGGGATTGTTTCCGTTGATTCTAAAAGGTAGATTATTACATAATTAAAAGAATGTTTGTTTAGTTGATTTTTTACATGTGTTTTTCTAGTATAAATTTTGGTAGGAAAAGTAGCATAAGCATTAATTATTTTCATGGGACACATTAAATTTATTCAGAGCACAGTTTAGGAAATTCTGGCCTTAAGTCATAGAAATAACATATTCCAAAAACCAGATATATTTACATTAAGAAAACTCAAAACTTATCTCAAGATTTCTTTAAATCATACCCTCTCTTACATTAAAAACATTTAATTTAATTAAAATTTAAAATCTATTTATTTTTAAATATCTATTTATAAATATTTTAAAATATCTATTTATATATCTCAGCACCAAATTTATTGTATCCTATTTAGGACTACATATTTTCATTTCCAGATTCCAAATGGATAAATAGTAACACATTGTATACTTCCTGGGAAAATTTTCTAAAATGATCATATGCACTTGTTAATATGAATCTGTTTAGTATCTGCTTCATTGTTTTGTCATTGTCCCTGTCAATCACAAAGTCTTCTTCTACTTTTTCTACTGACACTGGTCCATGTCCTGAGTGAAATTAATCCTTTCCTGCACTCAATTTTGAATGACTTCATTTTTAAATGTAAAAATAATATCTATATGAAAATAATACAAGCACATTGTAAAATTTTTTGAAAAATCACAAATATTTATGTCTTAGCTAGCACAAGTTCCCTGTCATAGATAACTGTAATGCAATTTATATTTTTGTGGACTTTTGAATGCATGTACATCTAAGGGTTGGAGACAATAGCTCATTGTAGTTTTGATGTACACTTCCATGATAATTAGTGATGTGGAACACATTTTCATATACCTCTGGCTGTCTGTATGTCTTCTTAGGAAAAATGGCTATTTAGATCCTCTGCCCATTTTTTAATTGGATTGTTTTTAGTTATTGAGTTGTATGAGTTCTTTATAAATTTTGAGTAATAAACCATTATCAAACATATCATTTGCAAGTATTTTCTCCCATTCAGTAGGTTACCTTTTTCTTTTGATGATGGTCTTCTATGCTGTGCAAAAGCTTTACAGTTTGATTAGATCCTATTTGTTTGTCTTTCGCTTTTGTTGCCCTTGCCTGAGGAGACAGATCCAAAAATATATTGCTAAGATCGTTGTCAAAGAGTGTACTGCCTATGTTTTCTTCTAGGGGTTTTATGGTTTTAGATACCTTAAAAACACTTGTCTTTAATACGTTTAGGATTATTTTTATATATGGTGTGAGAAAATGTTCTAGTTTCATTATTTTACATACAGCTGTTCAGTTTTCTCAGCACCATTTTTTTGAAGAGATTGTCATTTTCCCATTCTGTATTCTTGCCTCCTTTGTTATAGATTAATTGAACATATGTGCATGGATTTACTTCTGGGCTCTCTATTCTGTTCCACTGATCTATGTGTCTGTTTTTGTACCAATAGCATATTGTTTTGATTACTATAGTTCGTAGTATAGTCTGAAGTCAGGGAGCATGATACCTCCACCTTTATTCTTTTTCAATATTGCTTTGGCTATTCAGGGTATTTTGTCATTCCATACAGATTTTAGGATTATTTGTTCTTGTTCTGTGAAAAATGTCACGGGTATTTTGATAGGAATTGCATGAAATCTGTAGGTTGATTTGTATAGTATGGACATTTTAATAATATTAATATTTGAATCCATAAACATGGGTTATCTTTCTATTTATTCGAATCACTTTTAATTTCCTTCATCAATATCTTATAGTTTTCAGAGTACAGGTCTTTGCCTCCTTGTTTAGATTTATTCCTAGGTATTCTATTCTTTTTGATGCAATTGTAAATGCATAGTTCATTATTAGTATATAGAAATGAAACAACTTCTGTATATTAATTTTGTATCCTGCAAGTTTACTGAATTCATTTCTTAGTTCTAATAGTATTTTTGTAGAGCCTTTAGTGTCTTCTGTATATAGTACTATGGCATCTATACAGAGGGGCAGTTTTACTTCTTCCTTCAAATTTGGATTCCTTTTATTTCTTTTTATTGTCTGATTGCTATGGATAGGACATTCAACACTATGTTAAATAGAAGTGATGAGAGTAGACATTCTTGTCTTGTTCCTGACCTCGGAGGGAAAGCTTTCAGCTTTTCACCATTGAGTATAATGTTAGCCTTGGGCTTGTCATAAAGGCCATTATTATATTGAGGTGTGCTTCCCTCTATACAAAATTTCTTGATAAGTTTTAATCATGAATGGATGTTCAATTTTGTCAATGCTTTTTCTGCATCTATTGAGATGATTATGTGATTTTTGTTCACGTGGTGTATAATGTTGCTTGATTTGCAGATGTTGAACCATCTTTGTATCCCTAGAATAAATCCCACTTGACCATAATGTATGATCCTTTTAACATATTGTTGAACTTGGTTTACTAATATTTTGTTGAGGATTTTTGCATCTATGTTCATCAGGGATATTGGCTTGTAATTTTCTTCTTTTTTTAGTGTCTGTCTGATTTTGGTATCAGAACAATGATGGCCTTGTAGAATAAGTTGTAAGTGTTCCCTCTCCTTCAATTTTTTGAAATAAGTTGAGAGGGATAGGTATTAACTCTTCTAAATATTTGGTAGAATTGTCCTGTGAAGCCATCTTGTCCTGTGCTTTTATTTTTGGGAGTTTTTTGACTACTGATTCAATTTCATTACCAGTTACCAGTCTGTTCAGATTTTCTTTTTCTTTCTGAATCAGTCTTGGAAAATTGTATGTTTCTAGGAATTTACTTATTCTAGGTTGTCCAATTTGTTAGTGTATAACTGTTCATAGTATTCTTTTATGATTATTTGTACTACTGTGAAATTGGTTGTAATGTCTCTATTTTTATTTATTTGGACTCTTTTTTTTTTTCTTTGAGTCTGGCTAAGGTTTATCAATTTTTAAAATCTTTTTTTTTTTTTTTTGCGGTATGCGGGCTTCTCACTGTTGTGGCCTCTCCCGTTGCGGAACACAGGCTCCAGACACACAGGCTCAGCGGCTCACAGGCCCAGCCGCTCCGCAGCATGTGGGATTTTCCCGGACCAGGGCACGAACCTGTGTCCCCTGCATCAGCAGGCAGACTCTCAACCACTGCACCACCAGGGAAGCCCTAAAATCTTCTTTTAAAAAAAGCAGCTCTTAGTTTCATTGATATTTTGTATTACTTCCTTGATCTATATTTTATTTATTTCTGCTTTGATCTTTATCATTTTCTTTCTTCTATTAACTTTGGACTTTGTTCTTTTTCTCATTCTTTTAGGAAGAAATTTAGGTTATTTGAGAATTTTCTTTTTTTTGAGGTAGGCCTGTATCACTATAACTTCGTTCTTTAGAACAGTTTTTACTGTGTCCATAGATTTTGGAAAGTTGTGTTTCTATTTTCATTTATTTCCAGGTATTTTTTGATTTCCTTCTTGATTTCTTTGTTGACTCTCTCTTTTTTGTTTTTTTTAGTAGCATGTTGTTTATTCACTATGTGTTTTTGTGTCTTGTAGTTTTCTTCCTGTAAATGATTTCTAGTTTTATACCATTCTGGTCAGAAAAGATGCTTGATATGAGTTCAGTCTTCTTAAATTTATTGAGACTTGTTTTGTGGCCTAGCATATGAACTATCATAGAGAATGTCCTATGTGTACTTTAAAAGAATGTGTATTCTGCTGCTTTTGTATAGAATGTTCTCTCTCTCTCTCTCTCTCATATATATATATATATATATAAATGTGTCATTTAAGCCACTGGTTCCTTATTGATTTTCTGTCTGGATGATCTACACATTGATGTAAGTGGGGTATTAAAGTCCCTTACTATTATTGTATTATTGTTTGTTTCTTCCATTATGTCTATTAATATTTGCTTATATATTTAGGAACTCCTATGTTAGGTCCATATATGTTTACAAATGTTACATCCTTTCCTTGGATTGATGCCTTTATCATTATATAATGCTCTTCTTTGTCTTTTGTTGTAGACTTTGTTTTAAAGTCTATTTTGTCTGATATGAGTATTGTTACTACCCCAGCTTTATTTTCATTTCCACTTGCATGCAATATCTTTGTTCATCCCCTCACTTTCAGTCTGTGTGTTGTTTTAGCTCTGAAGTGAGTCTCTTGTAGGCAGCATTATAGATAGGTCTTGTTGTGAAATCCATTCAGCCACCCTGTGTCTTTCGATTGGAGCCCATAGTCCGTTTACATTTAAATTGATTATTGATAGATATATACTTACTGCCATTTTGTTCCTTGTTTTCTGGTTGTTTTTGTGGTTCTGTTCTGCTCTTTTATTGCCTTGGTAGGGGTATTGCCTTGTTGGGGGTATCCTAAAGTTGGAGGTTGCTAGAGGCCAACTCTAGGACAAACCAGGGTTTCTCCTGGGGTGTGCTGGGGACCACCACATTGGTGAGGTGGACTGGAGCCAGAGAAGCTAGAGCCAGAGTCTGGTGTGAGCTACAGTTTCTCCCAAGGTGTGGTGACAGTGACCACCTTGGTAAGGCTGTAGCTAGAGGGGCTGGAGCCAGAGCCTGGTGCATGCTAGGGGGAGTGTTGGGACAGTCTTGGCAGGCCAGCCAGATCACCAAGCACTTTTCAGTCTGCTGCTTCTGTGATGGGACTATGAATTAGCACAACTTTTCATGTACCCTTTAAGAGTAGAGTCTTGCTTTCCTACCGCTCTCATAAGGGCTTGTTTTCAAAACAGCTGAGAGAGTCATCCTCCCAGTGCCAGACCTCACTATTGGGGTGGCCAATATGGGCCTCAAACCCTCACCATTTAGGGAGGATCCCCTAGTTTGTGATGTCCCCCTCTTGTGTTTCACCTGCTGGTGGTACGAGTCCAAACTAGACAGCTTCTCTTCCTCTCCTTCCAAGCTTTGTGCGTGTGTCCATGTGTGTGTGTGTTTTCCTTTATATTATTGGTTGTAGAAGAGCCATTCTTCTCATCTTCCAGTCATTCTCAGAGAGAGTTGTTCTATATGTGGTTGTAGTTTTGGTGTGTTTGTGGGAGGAGGTGAGCTCTGGGTCTTCCTATTCCACCTTCTTGATCCTGCCTCCCAGACTATCAGGTTTAATTGACATAATCAAGGAGACACTGAGTCATCACACTTTATTGTATCATCATAATCCTGTCCTTTTAGGAAATTATATAGCAGAATATTTAGGATATACTGTTTCATTATATCGCTTTTTTCCTGGTTACTCTATTATAATTTGAAACTATACTAGTTCAAAGCAACATTTTATGTGCTCACAATTTAGACTAAGATTAAAAATACTAATCATCTTTTCAAAGGTAAACTGATATGAGAGACTAAGATAAGGAATAATATTTTTATTCCTTTCACAAATAAGTCTAAGGATTTTCTACTTTATAGCAGAATGTGTGGTTTCTTAGCCCCACAACTCTAGAAGTTAATATCAATATTAAGTTCTGGGCGTTGGCATAGATGTTAAATGTGTAACCAAATGATCAGGTGGCTTTGAGTCAAATCCAGTCTTGATTACTTTGCTTTTTTTTTGTTTTCATTCTTGATTACTTTTCACTTGGACAAATTAATCACCTGAGGCCTTAGGTATCTTACTGGAAAAATATTGGTAAAGTCCTTATCTCAGAGGGTTGCAGTCAAGGTTGAATGAACTGAAACTTGTAGCATATGACTTGGAAGTTAATGGCCTGGAAGGGAAAAAGACCTTGCAAAAAGTAATTTGGGGTATAACGTGGTAGGATAAAGGGATTCATAAAAGAATCAAGGAGTTCTTGGAAAACTAAAAACTTCGGCTAACTAGGCTTTGTAAAGAAAATAATGTGCTGAGCTAATACTTTTTGAAGGATGGATATTGTCTTATCTGCTCAAGGAAGGTTAGCAAAATGTAAATAACATGGGAAAGGCACTAATGGATGAGAATTAAAGTATGCAAATTAATTACTATAAAACAAGGTACAAAGTATAGGACAAGTAAAGAGAGTGCTATGGTTTGTAGAAGTATAAATTATCCTACGTTGGGTTTCCCAAGTCAGGGTTCTTGGAAGCAGTCATATTTGGGCTGCGTCTTAAAGATAAGGTGATCTCAATATACCCATGGTTACTGGTCCCTCTATGTATTTTTTTTTTTTAGTACTCCTTTTGCCTATGAATCAACTTGCCTAATCCTTTTTTCTTGCCACTGTACAAAAGCTTGTATATTTTTAAAAAATCGGTTCATTGGGCTTCCCTGGTGGTGCAGTGGTTGAGAGTCCGCCTGCCAGTGCAGGGGACACGGGTTTGTGTCCCGGTCCGGGAAGATCCCACATGCCGCGGAGCGGCTGGGCCTGTGAGCCATAGCCGCTGAGCCTGCGCGTCCGGAGCCTGTGCTCTGCAACGGGAGAGGCCACAACAGTGAGAGGTCCGCGTACAGCAAAAAAAAAAAAAAATCAATTCATTTATTTTTGACTAGGTAATGCATGCAGTCGCTATAAAAATTAAAAGCTAAGAAAGAATATATGATAGAAACTACATTTTTTCTCAAATTTTGTTTCTCAATGATTATTGTGAGTTTTCTGTATATTATTTCACAAATAGACTATACATTTCAAGTATATTTACTCATTTTTAATATAAATGAATATAATATGTATTTGAGCATATATATACACACACTGTTTTGTGTTTTTTTCACTCAATAATAATGCCTTACAGCAGTATATAAAGGAATGCATTTTAATTGTATTAACTAATCAATACTGCATTGTATGAATGTGCCATAATTTAGTTACAAGAGCTCCACTGGTGGACATTAATGCGTTTCTGATAGAAATTCTGCATTCTGATAGACATTTACTGCTTTCCCATTTTTTAACTGTTACAGTTTTATAATAAAGGTTTTTTTAATTATATATATATTGAAATATATATTCCTTGTCTTAGGAATATAATGAAATATATTAAAATATTTCAAATAGTGAACCATCCTGAGACTTCTGAAAAATCTAATTTTGGTTGTATTTATTATTTGGTTGCTGTATTCTATAGACTAATATTGGTAGAGTTTTCATATCTGTATTCATGAATGTTATTTTTCTGTGTTTTTTCTCCCCATGGCTATCTTTTGGGTAGTATATTCAGGCATATCTCATTTTACTGTGCTTCACAGATATTGCATTTTTGACAAATTGAAGGTTTGTGGCAATTCTGTGTTCAGCAAGTCTATCAGTACCATTTTCTAACAGCATTTTCTCACTTCATGTCTCTGTATCACATTTTAGTAATTCTTGCAATATTTCAAAACTTTTCTTTATTATTATATTTATGATGTGATTTGTGATTAGTGATGTCTGTTACCACTACAACTCACTTAAGGCTCAGATGATGGTTAGCATTTTTAGCAATAAAGTAAGCTTAAATTTATGTACATTGTTTTTTTAGACATAATGTATTGCACACAATAAACTACAATGTAGTATAAATATAATTTTATATGTACTGGGAAACCAAAAAATTGTGTGAGTTTACTGTGATATTCACTTTATTGTGGTGGTCCAAAATCAAACCCACAAGGTCTCTGAGGTAAACCTGTATTAACATTATTAATGAAAGTTTCCCTTTTTTCTTTCCCAGTGCTTTGAAACAGCATTAAATGTGTCAGCTTCTTAAAGGAATTTTTTTTTTTTTTTTTTGCGCTATGTGGGCCTCTCACTGTTGTGGTCTCTCCCGTTGCGGAGCACAGGCTCCAGACACACAGTCTCAGTGGCCATGTCTCAGCGGCATGTGGGATCTTCCCGGACTGGGGCACGAACCCATGTCCCCTGCATCGGCAGGCAGACTCTCAACCACTGCGCCACCAGGGAAGCCCTTAAAGGAATTTTTTAACATTACCCTGTGAATGTTTTTGTGCCTAGCAGAATTTATTTTTGGAAGGAGAGGTAGGTTGTCTTTGACAAATTTCTCCTTGATTTGTTTTTTAAATTAAGGTACTTGGCCCACAGCAGGCAGAGCACCCTGTCCACCTCTCTGCACAAGCTCTACTTTGGGAATAGCTTCATACTCCACAGGCTGTGTCTGGGACCTGCAAATGAAGGTGTCCATTCTTGACAGGATCCCACTGGTCCATTAATCTTCATCGCGTTTGGCAGCTCTTCTTTATTTTTTTGTGTACAAGTTATAGATATTTCCTATTTCCATTAGGGGTGAGATCTATGTTTCCATGTTAATTTCTCTGCCTTGCTTTGGGGCATAGTTCTAAGTATGAAGAAATCAAGTGCCTTCTCTTTGAAATCAGATACAGATTGTTATGGGCTGAATTATGTCCCCAAATTTGATATCTTCATATGTTGAACTCTAACCCCCAGTATGACTGTATTTGGAGAAAGGGCTTTTAGGGAGGTAATTGAGGTTAAAAGAGGTGATTAGATAGAACTGATATCCTTATAAAAAGAGGAACAGAAACCAGACCTCTTCCTAGCCCTCCCAGAAAGGCCATGCAAGGATACAGTGAGAAGGTGGCTGTCTTCAAGTCAGGAAAATAGGCCTCCCCCAAAACTAACCTTGACAGCACTTTGATCTTCCATTTCCCAGTGTCAAGAACTGTGAGAAAATAAGTTTCTTAAGCCATCCAGTCTGTGGTGTTTTTTTATGGTACCCCCCACAGACTAATAATTAGATTATGTAAAAGAACCATAATTGACAAATTAACAAGAAGTGTTAAGTTCCCTATACTTACCTAATTCATAGTTGTCATATTTTCTTTCTTTCTTTTAGAAGTGAAATAATAATCAAAAAGTTGATGTTTGCCCTTAAAGGGAAGATAGGATGAACATAGATACACAGTTATGTGCTGACTTTTAATGTCTGATAATGTCTAAATGATCCCATTTCTGAAGACATTCTTTTATGTATGATTTAAGCTTCTCATATACAACTGCATTCTATATGAATGTCTGGTGTAATATAACAGCAAATAATGAGATGGCATGTTAAAGTAGCCTGTGTAGAAGCAAGAGTTCTACCTTTCTATCATTTTAAATTACGTTTAACTAATGAATACTTAGCACTGTTATTTATGTATTTAAAATAGTTTAACTTGTTTATGTAGCTGATTTCAATATGTGACTTAAATATTCTCAAGATATTATCATAATATATGTGAATATATTATGTGAATAGTAATTCACATAATATATTCTGTGAATAGTAACACATATATAGCTTATGTGTGTGTGTGTGCATGTGTGTGTATGTGTGTGTGTGACAGAGGGAGAGAGAGAGAGAGGGAAAGAGAGAACAAGAGCAAGATGGAATGAAATATGGTTTGGATTTTTAAAACATTTTAATATTTGGTCTTCTCTTCTTTGAAACAGTATTTTTCTGCTATTTATTACCAATCCTCTACTTTAGATCTGACTATGTATCTAAATCCAGAAAATATATGGTTTATTAACTTATGACCCCTTTTTCATGACTTTTAATTCTTAATATTGATGCCTCTTTTCTTTATTTTACTTATTTAGATTTTACCCATTAATCAAGTTTCAGATACTGTTATAGATTGAATTGTGTTCTCCCCAGATTCATATGTTAAAGTCCTAATCTTCAATATTTAGCATTAGGGTGTTTAGCATTAGGGTCTGTATTTAGCATTAGGATCTTTAGGGTCTTTAAAGAGGTAACTAAGGTTAAAATGAGGTCATAAGAATAGGACTCTAATCTTATGGAACTGGTGTTCTTAGAGGAAGAGGAACAGACACCAGTGAGCTTGCTTGCACCCTTTCCCCCTCCCTCCCTCCCTCCCTC
>NW_020175017.1:333403-363926 GCF_003031525.2 Neophocaena asiaeorientalis asiaeorientalis
CAACCCACCCCCCACCTGTGTGCACACAAAGAAGAGTCCATGTGAGCACACAGTTAGATGATGGCTACCTACAAGCCAAAAGAAGAAGCCTCAGAATAAAACCTGCTTTTCCAGCGCCTGATCTTGCACTTCCCAGTCTCTAGAACTGTAAGAAAATTAATTTCTGTAGGTTAAGTCACCGAGTCTATGGTATTTTGTTATGGCAGCCCAAGCAGACTAAGACAGATACTAGCCCAACAATCAGTTATACATGACAGTTCTGTAACTTTGATATCTTTTTCGAAACTCCATTTTGGCTCTAATTAATATAGACATTTATTCATATTTTATTTTTCTCATTTCTTTAAATTTTAAACTCTGAGGGCAGTTTTCATGTCATGTTATTTTTAAAAACAATGTCACCTGTCAAAGGGGTGAATACAAAAACAAAACACTTGTAATTTGATTACGTAGGCATTTTGAATGCTCCAAAAGCTAGAAAAATTTATCTGGAAAATTTTTAGTTTCTTTTTTACTCCTGAGTGTAAAATTTTATGTTTGGATGACTGGATGAACATCTCAAAATTTTTAAAGATAATTATTCTTAATTTAGCAGGTTTTCTGACTTTGATTCAATTTATAAAGGATGAATAATTAAATGAAGGGTTTTAAAAAATCTTATTGTGATCATCACAGTTAATATAGTATTGTAGCAATAAAACAAGATGAAATAAATGCATTTGAACCTTTTAAAATGAAGATTTTGTCAATGAACAGAACATAAATTTCAATTAATATCCTATTTTTTGAAGGAAATTTATACATAGATATTCAGTGTACTAGAAGAAATATTTAGAAAGGATTGCCTATGTATTTCAAATAATTGTTTCCAATTAATAATCTTCAGCATATAAGCATAAGACCTGTATTTTTGTCAGAAGTATATACAAACAGAATTTGAATGTGAAAATAAAGAAATTTCAGATTTAGAAGAAATTTAATTTTCCATGGGTAAAATGATGAAAGAATTTCCATAAGTTATTACAACTTTACATCAAACCTGCTGGTTTTAATGCACAGGACTTAATTTTTAGCTGCTGAGCTGAAACTTGGTGTTGGCAGACAAAAGGAAGCTGGTTTCATTTCAAGGATACAACTAACTGCTAATTATAAAAATGGATTTAAAGTTACCAGAAGGAACATTTTTGACAAGCCTTATGAAAAGAAACGCTAGACAATACTCAGTTAATTAAGAAACCAAGAGAGTTCTTTTATTCCTACATTCTATTAGTGCAATATTACTCATAGAAGAGATAAAAGGAGGAAGTTAAACTTTTGATTGCCTGCATTTTAATTTCTGCCTTTTTAAAGCAGTCAGTCCTGCCTTTCCATACTTCGTGTTGGTGTTTTGAGTATGTTTTCCCCAGCTTTGAAAATGAAACATTATAGGAGAAAATAGAGGGAGAATGTTTAGGTGGATAGGTTAAAGAAGATATTGCTATTAATAAGGAAACACGTATGTTTTGCTTTCAATGGCATAAACATTATAGACAGAATGAAACCAAAACTCAAGCACAAATAGGTTTTTATTCATATTTCATTTCTACTGTATTCCATTGAATGGTGAATTGTATTATTAAAAATGTGAAGAATATAAAGAAATGACTGGTCAAGAAGAGTAATAGTCTTAAAGGTCTCATGTTCATTTATTCATTCATTTAATTTTATATGCAGTCCTTTATTACCATTACTGTCCATTAATCTTTCATTTAAATCACCAAGTTCTAACTCTCTCAATTCCCCACCCTATCTTTTCCCCAACTTGTTATTAAAATTATAGGCAGATGCAAAATAAGTTAGTCCAACTTTATGTAGTCATTTATTGATGTTGCTTGGAGCTTTCAACATTTCAGGAAATGAAGTAAAAAGCCTTGATAAAAAATGTTTTTTTAGAGATTAATTTTTCATGACATTTTCCAAGGAGTATATGGTGAAAAAAATACAAAAAAGGCACAAATAAAAGTGAACCAATGAACCAACTGCTGGGTTTTTAAAAACATATGTATTTCTAATTCAATCACAGTCTTTGAATTTTAAACATGAATCTTTCTCAGCCTGTTGCAATAGAAATGGAGAATGGAGTCCTGCTACTTTCTTTTGCTTAGGAAGAGGTCAGTTGGTAGTAAAACTTACGCAGTTTTCAGTGATTTACTTAGGACAAAATCTATTGAAGAAACTTTAAATTAATATTATAGCCACTTAGAAAAATTTTGGAGAAAAGAAATTAGATTGAATAGCATAGTGGTACTTTATCAAAGTCAAGAAGAAAAGATCCCTAGGGGATTATGTATTTGGGAACAGCCTGCCTTTAGCTTTCAACATTAAGTGTTAAAACACAAATGAGAACAGGTATGAAATAAATGTTCACAGAATATAAATTTGCTTATTTTAGGTAAAGTAAAGAAATAAGAAAGGATACAGCATTATTAACATCTCAAACATGAAAAAATTGTGAGATAAAAAGTTTAGGAATTGACATTATAGTTGTCATTCACTAAGTGATTAAACTGTTAATGAAATTTTACAAGATAAAATTGTGGCAATATTTTGAAGCTGGAGGGGGACAGTATATTTAGTCTTCATACAAATGATAATGGAAGTGGCTGGCTCCCCATTTGCAAAGTTACCTACCTTTCTCCATCAGCAGGACTGAGCAGTCAGGGTAGAAAGCAATATTTGCCTACCTGAGGATTCTCTGCAAGGTTCAATGAATATACGCTCCATTGTGCCAAGAAAAGTGTCAGGAGTTAAAGAGGAGTATGTCTAAATATACTTTCAAAATAGTAGAGAATGGGAGTAGTTAATTGTGCATCCAACTTGAGTGAAGCAGGTAGAATCTTTAGAAATCTATTCATTCAACTAATATGTACTAAGTGCCTACAATGTGCATTCACTTTTTTTAAATTAATTTTTATTGGAGTATAGTTGCTTTACAATGTTGTGTTAGCTTCTACTGCACACCAAAATGAACAGGCCATACATATACATATCTCTCCTCCCTTTTGGATTTCCTTCCCATTTAGGTCACCACAGTGCATTAAGTAGAGTTCCCTGTGCTATATAGTATAATCCCATCAGTTGTCTATTTTATACATAGTATGAATAGTATATATGTGTCAATCCCAATCTCCCAATTCCTCCCACCCCACCTCTTTCCCCCTTAGAATCCATACATTTGTTCTGTACATCTGTGTCTCTATTTGTGCTTTGCAAATAAGGTCATCTATACCATTTTTCTAGATTCTACATATATACATTAATATATGATATTTGTTTTTCTCTTCCTGACTTACTTCACTCTGTATGACACTCTCTAGGTCCATCCACATCACTAGAAACGACCCAATTTTGTTCCTTTTTATGGCTGAGTAATATTCCATTGTATATATGTACCACATCTTCTTTATCCATTCCTCTGTTGATGGGCATTTACATTGCTTCCATGTCCTGGTTACTGTAAATAGTGCTACAATGAACACTGGGGTGAATGTGTCTTTTTGAATTACGGTTTTCTCTGGGTATATGCCCAGTAGTGGGATTGCTGGGTCATATGGTAATTCTATTTTTAGTTTTTTAAGGAACCTCCATACTGTACTCCATAGTGGCAGTATCAGTTTACATTCCCACCAATGTAGTGTAAGAGGGTGTAAGAGGGTTCCCTTTCCTTCACACCCTCTCCAGCATTTATTGTTTGTGAATTTTTTGTTGATGGCCATTCTGACTGGTGTGAGGAGATACCTCATTCTAGTTTTGATTTTCATTTCTCTACTAATTAGTGATGTTGAGAATTTTTTCATGTGTTTGTTGGCTATCTGTATGTCTTCTTTGGAGAAATGTCTATTTAGGTTTTCCACCCATTTTTTGATTGGATTGTTTGTTTTTTTTGATATTAAGCTTCATGAGCTGCTTGTGTATTTTGGAGTTTAATCCTTTTTCAATTGCTTCGTTTGCAAATATTTTCTCCCATTCTGAGGGTTGTCTTTTCATCTTGTTTATGGTTTCCTTTGCTGTGTAAAAGCTTTTAAGTTTCATTAGGTCCCATTTGTTTATTTTTGTTTTTATTTTCATTACACTAGGAGGTGGGTCAAAAAGGACCTTGCTGTGATTTATGTCATAGAGTGTTCTTCCTATGTTTTCCTCTAAGAGTTTTATAGTGTCTGGCCTTAATTTAGGTCTTTAATCCATTTTGGGTTTATTTTTGTGTATGGTGTTAGGGAGTGTTCTAATTTCATTCTTTTACATGTAGCTGTCCAGTTTTCCCAACACCACTTATTGAAGAGGCTGTCTTTTCTCCTTTGTACTTTTTTGCCTCCTTTGTCATAGATTAGGTGACCATAGGTTTGTGGGTTTCTATCCTCTTGGCTTTCTATCCCATTCCTTTGATCTATATTTCTATTTTTGTGCCAGTACTTTACTGTCTTGATTATTGTAGCTTTGTAGTGTAGTCTGAAGTCAAGGAGCCTGATTCCTCCAGCTCCAGTTTTTGTTTTCAATATTCCTTTGGCTTTTCAGGGTCTTTTGTGTTTCCGTACATATTGTGAAATTTTTTGTTCTAGTTCTGTGAAAAATGCCATTGTTAGTTTGCTAGGTATTGCATTGAATCTGTAGATTGCTTTGGGTAGTATAGTCATTTTCACAGTGTTGATTCTTCCAATCCAAGAACTTAGTATATCTCTCCATCTGCTTGTGTCGCCTTTGATTTCTTTCATCAGTACCTTATAGTTTTCTGCATACAGGTATTTTGCCTCCTTAGGTAGGTTTATTCCTAGGTATTTTATTCTTTACAATCATATTTCAAGAAACAAGAAAAATCCCAAATAAACTACCTAAACTTACACCTAAAGCAACTAAAGAAGAACAAACAAAACAAAGTTAGTAGAAGGAAAGAAATCATAAAGAGTAGAGCAGAGCAGAAATAAATGAAATAGAAACAAAGAAAAGAAATCAATAAAACTAAAAGCTGGTTATTTGATAAGATAAACAAAATTGAACCTTTAGCCAGACTCATCATGTAAAAAAAGGGAGAGGACTCAAATCAATTAAATCAAAAATGACAAAGGAGAAATTACAACTGACACAACAGAAATACAAAGGATCATAAGAGAGTAGTACAAGCAACTATATGCCAATAAAATGGACAACATGGAACAAATGGACAAATTCTTAGAAAAGTACAACCTTCCAAGACTGAACCAGGAAGAAAGAGAAAATATGAGCAGACCAAACATAAATAATGAAATTGTGATTAAAAATCTTCCAACAAACACAAAAGTCCAGGACCAGATAGCTTCACAGGTTAATTCTATGAAACATTTAGAGAAGAACTAACACCTATCATTCTCAGACTCCTCCAAAAAATTGCAGAGGGTGGAACACTCCCAAACTCATTCTACAAAGCCACCATCACCCTGATACCCAAACCAGACAAAGATATCACAAAAAAAGAAAATTACAGGCCGATATCACTGATGAACATAGATGCAAAAATCCTCAACAAAATACTAGCAAACAGAATCCAACAACACATTAAAATGATCATATACCATGATCAAGTGGGATTTATTCCAGGGATGCAAGGATTCTTCAATGTATGAAAAACAGTCAATGTCGTACACTATATTAACAAATTGAAGAATAAAAACCATATGATCGTCTCAATAGATGCAGAAAAATCTTGCAACAAAAATCAACATCAATTTATGATAAACACACTACAGAAGGTGAGCATAGAGGGAAGCTATCTCAACATAATAAAGGACACATATGACAAACCCACAGCAAACATTATTCTCAGTGGTGAAAAACTGAAAGCATTTCCACTAAGATCAGGAACAAGACAAGGATGTCCACTCTCACCACTATTATTCAACCTAGTTTTGGAAGTCCTAGCCACAGCAATCAGAGATGAAAAAGAAGTAAAAGGAATCCAAATTGGAAAAGAAGTAAAACTGTTACTGTTTGTAGATGACATGATACTATACATAGAAAATCCTAATGATGCTACCAGAAAATTACTTGAGCTAATCAATGACTTTTGCAGAGTTGCAGGGTACAAAATTAATACACAGAAATCTCTTGCATTCCTGTACACTAACAACAAAAGCTCAGAAAGAGAAATTAAGGAAACACTCCCATTTACCATTGTGCCATTCACTTTGATAACTACAGGAATATAGTGATGAATAAGGAACATACTGTTGCTGTTCCCATGAAAATTATGTCAGCGAAAATATCTGCATCATGATTTTTCTTAGAATCAAAGTTTATTCTAAAATTTTGTTTTATTAAAGCTTGATGGATTTTTTTTACAGTGAGATTACATTATTAGATAGCTATGTTTTTTTGTGTGTTACCACTGCAGTACTTATAATAAAGAGTATAATCATCTTGTCCAAAGGAGCCTTATTGTGACTACTTCCCTCTGCAACCACTACGTAACTTCTCTGGAAACTCTCCATTGGTCATACCTGAATTAAAATCTGGAGATTTTAATTGAACTAATCCTGTAAGTAATATTATGCTTTCTCTAAAGAAAGCAAAAAGACCTTCAGTTTTCTCTTGGTTTTTAATTCTTTTGACAGCAATTTTTCATTTCAATGAGACTATCTGGCCAGAGTGAAAGTCATTTGAGACTCCAACACTGACCAGGTCATCATCTAATTTTGTAGGCTAATTACATTTTAATCTCCATGCTTATTCAGTTTCTTTTCTAAGATGATTTAAAAATCTGTGACCTCATTTTCTCTGATATGCTGAGGTGTTATCAAATGTATAATAGATTCCTCCATCTCTTTGTAAAATACACTCATTTTTTTAGGGCTTATGATATATGGGTTTACATCTACTATTGATTACTGATACCTAATGACCTTTTGGACAGTCTTCTGCATTTCTTGATGATTTTGGTCTTGGCTTCTCAATCTTATAGCCCACTCTAATTTCTACAATCATACTGAGAGATGTTGATGTCTTTGTTGATAATCTTTCCAACAATCTGGCATTTTGGTTCCTTGACCTCTTCTTCTCTAACCACCATTTTGCCTAGCCTACCTCAACCACCCACTCCCACAGTCATGCTCCAGGACCTTTTATTTTTTTTTCCTTTTTCTCCTTCATATAAATTGCATTGTAAAACTGTACATGTGAAAAAAATTACTTTGTGCTCCTAACCCCTTTCTGGTGAGATAGAAAAACCAGCATGTCACAGGTTAGAGCTGGTCCTTGATAGAATCAGACAGTTTTGTCATCAAAAATGTGAAGTTATAGAATAATTAATAAAAAAATGTCTTCCTCTGATGATCTTATTACATTTTATTAGTCCAACAATTCCCACTCTGACTGAGGTCCTTTGACCTCAAGAAGACTTTTAGCCCACAGACCCAATTATTCTTTCCCTATTCATGAGTTTTTTCCTTAGTTTCCTCTGTTTCTACCTAACATGCTATGACTTGTCTTTTAATTACATTTTTGTCATTACTATTATCACTTGCATATTTCTCCTTTTGTCATTTTTCTTGGGAAAATCAAACCAAACAAACACAATGTTTAAGCAAGCTGTTTTCTCTCTATGTCTATATTTAAGCAACTAAACCAGGCTTTAGAAAACTACCCAGCTGAGCATGCTGGTGACATCATTCATGAAATATAAACCACCTATATCCTAGGGGCACTAAATACAATTCAGTATTGAATACATTTCCTTAGTTAACTTGCTCCCCTCTTGTCTGCAATGCTGGAAGAATAGATCCAGAAAAACTAAATAAAATTATGAGTTCCACATGGCAGACAAATACATAGTAGAGAGGAACACAGAAAATAGATGGGTGCTATTGCTGGTTAAAGGTTGTGTACATTTATAATTTTGATAGCACCTTCCAGATTATTTTCCCTAGAGGTGAAGCTATTTATATTCCCACCAACAACTGATGACACTACTCATTTCCTCTATGCTTGCCTCTGTTGGATGTTACTAATTCGTTTTGTGTTTCCCAATCTGATGGGTATAAATGGGTATTTCATTCTTATTTTTATTTATATTTTTCTGAGTTATAGTGAGATGAATCGCCTATTAATATAATTTGTTCATCTTTTTATTGTCTTTTTTGTTCCTTTTCAATTTTTCAATGATTTTATTCTGAAAACAATTATCAGATTATAAAAACAATAAAAGCTTATACTTTTACATTTTATTTGGAAAATTAGTAAAGAAGCAGAAAAACTGTCTATAATTATATAACATGGAAATAAATACTTCAGTGTAATTCCTTCCCATCTTTATTATTAAAATAAATGGCTTTTATTAAAAAAATTTATTGCAGTTGATGAACCTACATCATTATCTCTCAGAGTCCATAGTTTATATTAGGTTTCACTCCTGGTTTTTTTACATTCTATAGGTTTTGACAAATGTATAGTGATGAGTATCCACCATTATGATATCATACAGAATAATTTTATTCTAAAAATCCTCTGTTTTTCACCCATTCATCCCACCCTCCCCCCACCTGCAGGCAACCACTGATCTTTTTTTTATACTTTCCATAATTTTGCCTTTTCCAGAATGTCATTAGCTGGAATCGTATAGTACATAGTCTTTTCAGAATGGCTTATTTCCTTTAGTAATGTGTATTTAAAGTTTCTCCAAGTTTTTCCATGGTTTGATGGTTAATCTCTTTTTAATGCTGAATAATATTCCACTGTCTGTATGTACCCTAGTTTCTTAATCCTTTCAACCAAGTTCATCTTGGTTGTTTGCAATTATGTATAAAGCTGCTATAAAACATCCATGTGCAGGTTTTTGAGTGGACATAGTTTACAAATTATTTGTGTAAATACAAAGGCATGATTTCTGGATCAAATGTTGAGTACATTTAGTTTAATAAATTGCCAAACTATCTTCCAAAGTGGCTGTACCACTTTACGTTCTCAACAGCAATGAATGAGAGTTCCTGTTGCTCCACATCCTCGCCAGCATTAGGTGGGACTAGTATTATGAATTTTGGACATTCTAATAAATTTATTTTTCGGTATCTCATTGTTTTAATTTGCATTTCCCTGTTGATATATGATGTAGAACATCTTTTCCTGTTCTCATTTGCCATTGTTTATCTCTTTAGTGAGGTATCTGTTCAGGTGTTTAGGCCATTATTAATCAGGTTCTTTGTATTTTTGATTTTTAAGAGTTCTTTGTATTCAATATTTCCCTCATTCATTCATTCACTCATTTATTCATTTATTCAACACCAAACTTCCCCTCCCTCCCTGGAGCTGATTTATATTGGCTGTAACTGCATTTGTGCTCATGGGCTGTGATGAGGAGTTGCTGCCTTTTCTTGATGCGTGAACTCTGTCAAAATATTCCTAGCATTCCCAACCCGGAGCAGCAGAAAGTCAGGAAAAGACATTTATTGTTTGGATTGTAGACAAGGTCCTAACAGCAGGGTGGTTTGTCATGCAAGGGACAGATGAGGCCCAGAGTCCACAAAAAAAAGAAAAAAAAAAAAGTTACTTGTACATATTGGGTAATAGTCCTTTATCATATATGTGTTTTGCAGATACTTCCTCTTGGTCTCATTATCTTGACAGTGTCTTTCCTAGAACAAAATAAAAAAAATTTTTTTTAATGAAGTCTAGCTTATAAATTATTTATTTCATAGAATGTACGCTTGGTGTTCCATCTAAAAAGTCATCACAATACTTAAGGTCATGTAGGTTTTCTCTGTTATCTTCTAGTTTCATAGTTTTGCACGTTATGTTTAGGTCTATAATCCATTTTGAGTTAATTTTTATGAAGGACATAGGTCTCAGTCTAGATTCATTTTATTTTGAATGAAGATGTCCAGTTGTCCCAGAACCATTTATTGAAAAGTCTGTCTTTTCTCTATTGTATGGCCTTTGTTCCCTTGTCAAAGATTAATTGGACTATTTATGTGGCTGTATTTCTGGAGGTAATTTTTTGGTTAAAGTTTAATTTCTTCTATTGGGTCTGCCTAAGTTTATGGACCTTTTATGTCCTTTGAGCTTCCTAAATGTTCAGCTAATTCCTACTTATTCTTCATGTCTTAGATTAAATGCCAGATTGGATTATATGGCTGATGGTTCCTATAGTTTCTTTTTATATAATTTATTATAATTATAATTAATTTATTTCTTTAGAAAATTTGTGTCTTTTTTTTACTATTATCTGAGACTTTTTTCCTTCTAGTCTTATTGAAATATAATTGATTTACAGCACTGTACAAATTTGTTATATAGCATAATGATTTGACCTACATCATGATGATAACCACAATAAATTTAGTGAGCATCCATAACCTCATATAGATAAAAAAAGAAAAAAAGAAAAAAAAATTTTTCTGTGACAAGAATTCTTAGGATTACTCTCTTAACAACTTTCATGTATAATACACAGTAGTGTTAATTATATTAATCATGTTGTACATTACATTCCTAGTACTTATTGTCTTCTAATTGGAAGTTTGTACATTTTAATCACCTTCATCCATTATGTCACATTTTTAAAATTCTTTAACTGGGGAATGCTATATAGATGTAAAGGAATACCTCTCAGCTATAAATACATGAACTACTGATAGCTACAATAATGTCAATGAATCTCAAATGCGTTATGCTCAGTGAAAGAAGTCAGACTCAAAAGACTACATATTATATTAATGTATATGACGTTTTAGAAAAGGCAAAATGATAGGGACAAGAATCAGAACAGTGTCTATAAAAGATTAGGGTAATGGAGTTGTTGACTGAACGGGGCACAGGAGAAATTTTGGAGGGTGAAGATTCTATTCTATATGTTGATTACATGCATTTGTCAAAACTAGCAGAATTATACATGAGTACATTGTACATTAAGATATATGTATATTTATGAGAATTTTATAGTTTTGTCATAAGTTTTTCAATGTAATATTTTTTTCTAATTCCTAGTCTACATTTTTTTTCTTGAATAGGTAAAACTTATAACTGGCCACTTTAACAATTCTCTTAGTAATTAAAAAATAATGTTATTAGACCCTTTTTAGATCTCTGTATATGCAGTCCTATCACCAGCAAAAGGAGATAATTTTAATTCTTCTTTTAAATTCTTTTTCTGCCAGATTTTCATTATCTGTCCTTTCTGCATTTTCTAGATACTCCAAGAAATATTACATAGTAATAGTGATAGTAACATCCCTGTGTAGTTCCTGTTTCATTTAAAATTATTTGGTTTTTACTTGAAATAATGTGTGGTTGGTTTTTGATTAAACCATCTTTATTATACATAAAGAATTTGTTTTAAAATATTTTACTTAAAACAGCATCATTTATATGGAATGTATGGGATATAGGAAATGCATTACAAGATTTTTAGCGTCAATTTTTTATAATTTTTATGATATTTTGCTACAGTGACTCATAACTATTTAAAGAAGATATTTGAGAAGAAAAAGAAGGTACTCATAATTGTGTAAAATAATAATCAGTGACAACTTTGTTAAAAATAGGGGGAATTTATCATCCAGTAATATTTATGTTCCCACTACCTCCTTACTTCTTTAAAATAACCATTGAACCTCTGCGCTAGAGATGGCATCAAGCTCATGTGTGTACTGTATAACAGTTTTCATTTGAACAGTCTTTGGAAGAGGTTATTTTTATATCCAACTTCAAGTTCAGCACATTTTTCTCCCAGGGTATAACTTGTTGTTATGTACTCCAATAACAACAAGCATAACTGCTCGGCTTATGCTGATGAGTTTTGTCATACTGGCTAATTCAGTTTTTATACTTTCTGATTACTTGTATGGTTTATCACACTCCTCTGTTGATTATTCAATTATATAGTTTAATTATTAACAATAGACAGTTATACTCTGAGGAATTTAATGCTTCTTCTTCTATCAAATCCACCTGAATTTATAACATCTTCACAGTTGTCAATCTGTTCATGTCACTCTGTCCAAATCTACTTGAACTTCTTATGAAATAGACTCCAATTCTTTAATTACAAGAAAGAAACATTCCTTAGTTTGGTTATATTCTTCTAAATATCAACTCTTTTCGATGTAAATTATGCCCCAGTGGTAGATAAAGTATGCTTAGAAGATATTTTTTATTTAAAATATTTCTCACTAAGAGAAAAAAGGAAATTGAGGCTATTTCAATAGACAGTATATTTAAATCATAAAAATAATGAGCCTTGGAGCCAGATACATCTGACTATAAATCCTACTCACCATGTGAACAAAATAAATAAGTTCCATGAACCTCAGTTTCCACAATTGGAAACAGAGGTATTAAGCATTGCTGTTATGATGAATAAGATAATTTATACAGCAAACTAAAAAATATTATTTACTTGGTTCATAGCAAAATAACAAATATAGAGGTAATTGTTTTTATTAGTAGTAGTATTTTCTGTTTAAACAGACAATGACATACTGAGTAAAGAGACATCCTGAGTCCTCTTGGTAGATCTCCAGCATATATTTTAGTGAATAGTAAATATCTTCTCTCATCCTGTAAAATTAATAATTAACCTGATGGTGTCAACTTTAAGATTCTTATTTTATTTATTTATTTATTTTTTGCGGTACGCGGGCCTCTCACTGTTGTGGTCTCTCCCGTTGCGGAGCACAGGCTCCGGACGCGCAGGCTCAGTGGCCATGGCTCACGGGCCTAGCCGCTCCGCGGCATGTGAGATCTTCCCGGACCAGGGCACGAACCCGTGTCCCCTGCATCCGCAGGCGGACTCTCAACCACTGCGCCACCAGGGAAGCCCACAACTTTAAGATTCTTGTCCACACCTTGCTTAAACTCATCTGAAATAAATCCATATCCAATGCCAATAAAACTGGTAATCTGTATACTGGAAATATAGGGACTTGAGCTATGCTTGTTAACAAACTTGGAAAATTTTAAGTACTTGAAGATACCGTCGCATTAGCAATAGCAGTAATTAAGTTGATTGACATTAGACTAATGATATGGATGCTATTTTTTACTGCCTTTTCACAGTACACTGATGTTATTTATAGAGCTCCATTTTAATATTTGAGTGCCAGGAAAACTGGTCTCAGCAAAATGAATCCTTTGAATATTATTGCTAGGTCAGCATAAACCATGTGATTAAATGTTCAAACTCAATTATTTTTGTAGCAGAACAAAAACTTAGTTCCAGGTGATAAGGTTTTGTTGTGGTTGGATCCATATGGAATAATACCGTAGCATATCAAAGGAACTTCTAACATAGTGCAAAGAGCCATAACTAGACAATGTTATCATTGCAGAGGACTGTATGTGAAAAGGTGTGGGAGATTAGATTGAATATGCACTGATCCTAAGACATACACTGATGTCATACTCTCATGTCTTTTATCTTTTCCACTCAAAAGCAAAGTACACAAAAAAGTAAATTCTATTCATTAAGGTTTATTCTGCCATTAATAATAAAATAATGAAAGATCATTGACACATTTAACTTTATTTCATCTTAAACATTATCCATATACATTTATTTCTCTGGTCCTTGAAAACGAGCAAAAGATCAAAGAAGATTTGTGTAACTGGAGAATAATTGTTACTGGAAAAAGTCAACTTGAAGAGAAAAATGAAAATTGAAACTCAATATTATGGAAATATTTTTTGAACTGTTATAAAATTTAGATGGGAATATGAACTATAACTTAAAGAATATATCAGATACTTTTTTAGAAGTTTTAGTCATTTTGTAAGTAAATATTTTTGTGTAATAAGGACTTTTGCCTCCCCAAGAAACCTCATTACAGCCAGGAGTCTAATACTGATAGGATAATGAGGACCCTATATTTATACACATTTTACATACATGCATTTCTCTTACATGAATGCAGAAACACAGTTTTTTAAATGTAGACAATAACATAATAAAATTAAAATGTAAGTAACATTCAGTGAGAATTTAAATGGGCCCGGCAATATTATAAGCACTTTGCACATGAAATGTGTCATTACAACCATTTTGCTAAATAGTTTGCTTACTTGCCCAAGCTTTCAGAGCTAAAAAGTAGTCAGCTGGGATTCATATCCATTTACATGACATTATGTATAGGTACAATACAATCAACAAATTAATGAGTTAAACAGGAATTTATTGTACATCACCTGTGTGCCATGCACTTCTAAGTCCTGAGATACACCAAAGAGGCAAAATCTCTGCTCTCCTGAGATTTACATTTTATTTGGGGATGGAAATATTAGACAAATAAATATACACATTATTGCCAGTTAGAGGTAAATGTTGTGAAGAAAATTAAAGTAACCCAAAGGATGGAGAATTGATGGTCTAAAATGAGCTCTGTGAGGAGGTGACATTTAAATAGAGAACTGAATGCTGTGTGGAATGACCAGAGTAGATACATGGATCAAGGGAGTTCCAGCAGTAAGACGAGCAAGTCTACATGCTTTAGGTAGGCATATGGGTGACATGGTCAAGGAATAGAAAAATGACCAAAGCATGGATCACAGCAAGTAAGAGGAGGAGAAGTAGGATAATTGAGGATGATTGTAAGAGTGAGCTAGGGACCAGATGGTGTATGCCACAATAGGAACTTGGTATTTTATTCTAAAGATGTAGAAAAGCAGTCAGAGGGTTGACACGAAGAGAGTGGCTCAATCTGACTTCTGTTTTATAAGGATAGCTCTGAGTTCTGTGTGGAGGATAGTCAGTATAGCAAGAGTAGGATCAAGGCTTTTACTACTTTCTGCATTGGTCATTGGAAAAGATGATAGGGGTTAAACTATGTGGTATCAGTGGTGGAAGCAACTCTGAATATATTGACTGATAGGCTGATTGGGCTCCTAATTAATGAACTTAAAGTGTTTATTTCTGAAATAATTGCAGTTAAATGAATCTCCTATATTTTCAGTTTATTTATTTATTTTTTCTGTAGAACCAGATGCTGCTATCCTTTGAAAAGCAGAGACAACTGAATAAATGTCTGTTGAATAAATAAATGACAGAAATGTAACTCTTTTCTATTTCTTAGATCTATTTTCACATGCAGTGTTGAATAATTTATTATCACATCATACTCTGGTAAGTTTAGCATGCTTCATAGCTTCAAAGTCTTTAAAAATTTTTTTTTTGCTGTAGTTATCTAAGTAATCCTAAAATGTGGCATGGAGTGTTGGGCTTAAAACTACATAATCTTATGTAATTCTCTACTGAATATCATCTTTTAAATATCACCAATACTAACCTTTATTGTTGTATACTGATCAAACACATTGCAAATAAATTGTTACATCAGTTTTAACTTTCTTTATGAGATCTGGGATAAAGTACATAGAATTATAAAAAAATTGTATTAAATGAGAATGGTTTTTAATGCTGCTATTATCTTTACCCTTTCATGTTTCTGAAGGAGAAATAGTAATAACTTCATGTTCTATATATATATATATATATATATATATATATATGTATGTAAAGGAAATGAATGAAAATAATGAATAATACATTTTCTTAAGAGACTTAAATTGGCTTTGAAAACTATACTGAACATACAGCTTTTCTGGTGCTTTCCCTCTTCCTTGTTATTCTGAGAACTGTTTTTTCTCTGAATCATAGAAGCCATTAGGTGTAAAGATGTAGAATTGTTGGTGAATATACTTTCTGACATGTGGATAAAGGTGACTTGCAGTGAAAGGGGAAAATGTAGAGGACATACATGCAGACTCTAAGGCAGGAAACACAAATGAGCCTTCAGTGCTCAAGCCCTGAGAATGCTGTCATAAGATTCTTTTAGACACCACAAGTATCTTATCAAGTCCCTTCTTAGCATGAGCTGGATTTGTAACTTAAATAATACAACTGTTTAAAAGACAAGTTCAAAAATACTTGGACTAAATGTATGGCTCAGCATTGTGAATACTTTAGCAAGAACAATTAAAAGGTTCTATAGTTTTGCTTAAAAACAATTTATATTTTCTATATTATTAATCTATAGATTATGTAATCATTTTTTTGAGAAGTTCAGCTATCCCAAAACACTACAAATAAGCAAGGAATAGAAAACTATGTATGTATGGTGATTCCCAAATTTATGTCTATAGGTCAGAACTTTCCACTTGAATTCATACTTATATAGCTTATGCTCATATCTCCACTTAAATATCTTAATAAAATTTGAAACTCAATGTGTTCTTTTCTCATTTAACATGTGTGATTCATCCTCAAATCCTGTTAGCTTTACCATCATAACCTGCCCATGACCTGACCACCCCTCATCACCACCACTGCTATTTTCCTGCCACACCATTTGTTTTGCCAAAAGGTTTCACTACCTTCTAAATCTGTCTTCCTACTTCTGCTGTTGTCCCTTTCAAGAAAGAATGGATATGTTAAGAAGAAAATTAAATCATCTCACTCTGCAGTTAAAAAGCCTTTGATAACTTTCCATCTCTTTTAGAGTAAAAGTCAAAAATCAGAGAGATGACCTACTAGATCCTGGAAGATGTGCTTCATCCTCAATCCCTTCTTTTCTCTGACCCACTTTTTACCATCTCCTCCCTGTCAGTGGCAGCCACACTGTACTCTTTGCTGTGTCATGAGCATTGCTGGCAGCTCTCTCCCAGATAGCTGGACTTGCTGTTCCCATGGTCCAGGATGATCTTTACCTATATGGCCATGAAGCTTGCTTTCTCACCTCTGTAGTATCAGGGTCTAAATATTATTTGTAAACTGTTTTGTTTTTTTTTATAAATTTATTTTATTGATTTATTTTTGGCTGTGTTGGGTCTTTGTTGCTGCTCAGGGGCTTTCTTTTGTGAGCAGGGGCTACTCTTCATTGTGGTGCATGGGCTTCTCATTGTGGTGGCTTCTTGCACAGCATGGGCTCTAGGTGCACGGGCTTCAGCAGTTGTGGCTCGTGGCTCTAGACTGCAGGCTCAGTAGTTGTGGTGTACTGGCTTAGTTGCTCCGCAGCATGTGGGATCTTCCCAGACCAGGGCTCGAACCTGTGTCCCCTGCATCGGCAGGCGGATTCTTAACCACTGCATCAAAAATAGGGAAGCTCTATTTGTAAACTCTTGAAAAGTATTTAAGAAGAAGATTTAACACATGGAATTGGTTTTACAAGTGATGGGAGTGCTAAGAACCCACGAGTTAGCAGCAGGAAGAAACCATCTAGCCCTGGGCAAGAGAGAGCGAGGAAAGAGGCAGTGTTATCAGAACTTATGTCCTGGAGTCAACCAGAAGAATCCTGAACTACAGTTAGCCTACCCAGTGGGAGTTAGAGCCACAGAAGCAAGGCAGCTGCTGGAGGCACTTCCCAAAGCAGAGAGTGGGGAAATGGGAAACATGGTCTTCTTCCTTCCATCTACTCTTGATTTCTGCCCATTAGCCAGAACCAGCTAGTTACTACTAGCCTAGGTCAGAATCCCTGAAATACCAAGCAGACTAGGGGAAGACTGAGCAGTGGATCTGAGGACCAACTCTTTTTTGCCTACCTTTATTTAGTTATTTTCTCAGATAACCCTCTTCAGTCTGGCCTTCTTTGAACTTTCCATCTAAAATTGCATCCCCTCCCCGCCAAACATTCCCTATCCTTCTTTCTTAGGCAATTTTTCTCCATACTATTTAGCATCGTTAAACGTTATACATTTTATTTTTAAATATTTTTCATTGCCTGTTTCTCCCAATAGAATATGAGCTTTTAAAGCTCTAAACCTTTTCCTGTTCACTGCTGATTTCCCAGCCCCTGGGACTGTTTCTGGCACATCATAATTGCTCATTAAATATCTGTGAATGAATGATTGAAGGTGTAAATAAATGGACTATGAAAGTGGTCTTGCACTGAAGAGCATACCTTGAAGTGAAGAAGTTTCATTTAAGAGATGTTTAGGCCCTCACACAGGGCTAATTAATTTATACTTCAGATGCAGTTTAAAGTGCTAGCTGAAATCATGTTTCTGCATACTGCAAATTCCAAGTAACCAGTTGGACGTACAAAAATGAAGCATCTCAGGAAGCAGGCACACTCACAACCAAAATAAACAGCCAATGAGCCATCAATAAAGTATTAAAGAATATCAGAAACAAACGTAATAGTCCAGGTTCCATTAAAGTGAGGATAAATAGACCATCACTATCACTTAATGCATGACAACATTACTGTTCCCTATAAAATCTCATGATCGTGTTGAAGCATCAAAAAAAATTCATGAATAAAATATAACAAAGTGTCTTCAAAAATTGCATGATTTTAGTCAGAGAACATAATTTCAAGTTATGTCACAAGTTGTTTGACTTTGGGCAAGTTATTCAACTGCTTTGAAATTGAGGTTTTTCATAAAAGCTTACTGCAAGGATTAAATGAAAGAACATCGATCTTTTCAATTACCTAGCACACTGCCTGACACACTGAGAATGTCCTTTTAAGTCTTTTGAAATGCAATTAAATACATCCAAGTACAGTTGAATACGTATGTAAATAAGAAAATTGCATTTAGTTATGATTTTCAGTATTTTAAGTTAGATTGAAATAGAATCTGAAGTACAACTCAAATTTATTTAAGTTTGAGTTTAATTTATTCCATTTCTGCCAAAATAGAAATGGAATAATTCTGGTATATGTCACCATCTAGGTATATTATTAATCATTTTTTGAAAACTTATCGTTTTAGAATACTTTCTATAAAATTAAATTTAAAGTTAAATTAGTATTTGGGCTATAAATAGTCATAATGTCAAATGAAAATTCTCATTTTTTAATGTTTAATTTTCATGGATTTATAGTATAGTTCAGTTGCATCTTTTCTCTCAGTTTTTTGGTATGCCTGATTTTCTTTGATTAAAAAAAGAAAACTAATCACTCTTTATATCATGATGACCATTTCAACCCAATTGCCTGGAGCAAAATCAATCAGCTGATTATGCGTTATACTTTAAAGGTATGCACTTCAGGAATACATAATTCATTGGTCCATTTATTTTCTCCAAATGCAAGCAATAAAATAATGAAGATGCATTTTTGATTTAAGACATAAAATTTCTTTTTGTGAAGACTTAAGTATATTTTCCATAGTATCTGATTTTATTATTTGGGATTCTATTACATTAAAGTGTGAAATATAATTACTAATCCCTAGTAATTTACAGAAATATAGTGGAAATCACTCAAATACCATAGATTTTGGGGTTGATGTGATAAAGAGTGTATACTTAAGAAAAGTTTAACTCTTCTACTAAAATTTAATCACAGAAGTGCATCAAAATACTGACCAAGAAATAGAAATAATGTGGGCTAAATGAACTGGAGTGATATTTTTCTGAGTATTAAATCTAAATAGACATGATAAATAATTTGTATAGATGACAGTATTAGAGGTTAAAGAGGAGTTATGGAGGAGTTGAGTAGACACTGTTACACATACTAGGTAAATAGATAGATATTTTATAGTGGTAATTGTCCATTTATTTATTTAAAAAGTTTTACTGAGCTTATCCTACATACATAGCATTATGCTTTGTGGGAAACCCAAAAGAAATAGAAATTTTATTTGCCTTTATAACTTACACAATAGTAGTGATAAAATATGCACCATAAGTGAGCTATATACTCAATCCCTGCCTGCCCTACTCCACCCACATGCAAGTAATAATAAGTGTGTGTGTGTAGTTCTGTCCTACTTTTCTTCTAGAGAAGCAGGCTTAGGAGAATGGCAAGAATTTCCATTTACTAGTGAGACAAAGAAATAAATAAGCTGTGCTCATGGTTTGGGATGCCCCTGGGTGCCTCATCCATACCTGGCTTTAGACTGCTTTCCCTAGACTATGTGCAGTGACCCAGCTAACAGGCCCAGAGCTGAGGTTTCTAGTTCTGAATTTTTACTACCAGGGTGAGACAAGTCCTTATGTTAATCCACACACCAGAATGTTTCCCTGCCTTGATTGATTTTTGCTACTCATCGATAGATTTCAACCTGCCACTTAACCAATGCCACAGTATTCATCCTACTGCAAAATGCTGAGAGAATTTAGTAGTGGAAGAGATTCTAGCTGGGCAGATCAGCTAACACTTTGTGGAAGAATTTACTGTTGAACTTGGCTTTGATTAATATACAGGATTTTGGTAGACAAAGCCACAAAGGGAGTGCTTTCTAAACAAAGAACAGTGTTAATAAAAATGAATTAATGAATGAACAAATGCTAGCATCTGAAAAGTATATGTAATACTCAAGGAGTCATAAAAATTCTTGTCTGACTGGAGAGTAGGGTAGAAACTGAACTGCTTATATAGGAGAATGAATGTCAGATTCAGCCTACCACATATCAGGCCCCATTCCAGCTTTTCAGACTGAATACCCAGCCACTTTGTTTGTAATCTCTCGGTTGGAAACAAGGAGTGAAACTGCTTAGCATATCAAGAACCTTCTTCCCGAGACCAGTAAGTTTCAGGAACACCTTTTCTAAGTCTCAGTCTGAAATAGTCAACCTTCACATCACACAGTCTCTTGCCATTCTCCAACTTCTCACTATTCTGGAACAGCCAGGTCCCCTATATGACTTGTTTGGCTTAGAATTCTCAAAGTCAGGGTTACTTTATCCCTATGCAGGAAACTAATCAGTAAACTGTGAGGAAACAGCAAAAAAAAAAAAATCTATCCAAGACAACTTCCTTGTTAATGTCAGCCTGTTTTGAGGGGTCTGGTCTTGTTTCTGGCTTCTTCTGCCTTTTTTCAGAAAAAATGTCTGGAATGACCCCAACTCTAACACACCCCGCCATCACTGCTCTGCGCTTAGAAAATGATATCCCAGCTATATTTCCAAGAATGAGCTCCCGCATGGCACTTCCAACACCTAAAGTAGGCTTGCAATGAATATGCAAAATTTGTACTTGAAATTTGAACTAATAATTTTTGGTGACATGTTACAAAAGTGAGAGTGACTAACTTAAACCGAAAAGATAATTTATTAGAAAGATTTGGGAGATATCACAGATTAACAACAACAATATGTAAAAAATCAGGTTTGGGAGAAGGAAGAAAGCAGTGGAGACAGAATATATCAGAATGCTGCTGTCACTTCTCCCTGTCCCTGGAGCCTTACACAGGCCTCTATGCTGGATACAGTAGATGTTGCTACTGCCACTGGGTGCAACTGCTGTTCAACCCTCTGCCTTGAGTCTAATCACCCTGTCCATTTTTCTTTACATTATTTGCTTCGGACTCAAACTTCTACAAAGCAGAAAATGGTTAACAATAGGTTATGCCCTCGTCCTCAATACTGAGTGAGAAATTGCATCCTACCTGTCACCAAGATTTAGAAAAGGGAGTATTCCTCCAAAATATAAGGGTTCAAATCCAGGACAAATGTCCACTAGGTCTACCTTTTGACTACTATCCAATATCCACATACATTTTTCTTCCACACATACATTTATAAAATTAAAATGCCCCAGAAATTTTTGAATTCTTCATATTATGCCATATACTCTCAATTGTGTTTAGTATACACTACTCTTGAGTCCAGGTTTCCATAAAGTAGTAAGCAAACAATTTTAATTATTCCTATATTTGTAAGTGAGTATATCTAATGCAGAGTCACTGGTAATGTACCCCTAAAAATTCATCCCATTCTAAAGTTATGTTCCATATACCTTTGGAATCTATTCTCAGATAAAAGACCCAGATTTTTGCTGCTGGAGATTAGCAAAGTCCTGCAGTTCTTTTACGTGGCCTTGTCTTCCATGTTTTGACTTTGCAGTTGGCCACATATAGGTATGTTGGAATGTGATTCCAGATATATGTCTGTAGACTAAAATAGGTCATGAGGAACACTGACTTCCTAAAATAAAAAAGAATTGGTGTTATTATGCCTCATAGATATGGGAATATTACTAATCTGACCAGGGAAGTTCACTGGGCATTGGGAGGTTGGGTTATTCTTGGACTCTGAATTTTCATGTATATCTCCATTGCAGTGTTTGTGTTTTCTCTACTTCCTGGAGAATGCTCTAAATTTCTCATAAGAAATATGGAGATATGATTCAATAGATGTTGTAATCTCACAACTTGAAGAATCAAACTTTGGTTTTGGCTACTATGGAGAAGGAATAAATTCTATTAGAAAGTCAATATGACCCATCATTAGAAGGAATTATTCCATTCCATGTCCACGAAATTCACATGCCCTTCCTACCATTTATACTTTCTTATTGCAGGGTCTTCCCAGACTCCCTAAATATTTTGTTTAATTCATTTTCAGGTGACTATAGGTGATTAATTATTTGTTTCCCCTCTGCTGCTACATTCCAGTCCTTGAATACCAATAAGATCTTCTGCCTTCGGATACCCATGGGTCAACTAATTGGCTTACCCTAAGTTATTTGCCTTTCCTTTGGCTTGTAGGGTATAAGGAGGAGAAAATCTGTCTCTTGGGCTGTCATGGTGGGTAAATGCTCTGCCTCTTCCAGAGACTCATGTTGTGAAGAATTGATAGGTGATTTCAAGCTCTCAAAAGAACATGAGATGAGATGGTGAAAGGCACTGAGCATATGAGTTAATGATCATAAGCCAGCAATGGATTGCTTACCTCTCTGATATAGAATCTAGAAAATAGATTTCTGAAGTTTTAAAACCACTTGCTGAATAGTAAGTAGGAAAAAAACAAAAATATAAAAGCATGTGATTTTTGAAGCTTATTAAACAACTCTAAATCCTCTAAAAAATTCTACACCTCATTAAGATGAAAAAGTGCTGAAAAAACAAACACTCATAGAAATGACCAATGTAATAAGAAAATAGTATCTTATAAATTTTTATTTTTTAATAAAAACAAAGTTAAGGTAATTGTTTGATTTAATTAATTGGGCTTATTAGAAGTGACTTTTAAGGAAATGCTTTTGGTAATTTTCAAAATAAGCAACTGAATTATGGCAATCGGTACATAATCTGTGGAATTTGCCAGCTATTGCAATTTACATAAACTGGTCATAGTTAAAAGTGATCTCGGATGGCCTTGGCCTGAAGCGGCTTGAAGCAGGATTTTGGTTCCCAGCCAGAGATTGAAGTCAGGCCACGGCAGCAAGAGGGCTGAATCCTAACCAATAGACCACAAGGGACTAGTGGCCAGTGACAAGGCCCTGGCCTATCAGCTGTGTAGAAATGAATTTCCACATAGAGATGGAAAGTAGCAAAACAAGTGTTTATTAGGAGGAAAAAGGGTACATGTGGAAAGACACATGGGCAGGCTCAGAGAGTCGCGTCATTGTGGTAGTTTGAATCACTTATGTGAGGCATTTCTTCCGGGTTTCCTCTGACCAGTCATCTTGCTTTGCCTGGCTCTCAGTCCATATTTAGTATATCTCAGTGTCATCCCATGTGTGCACGTACATTTCTTAGTCAAGATGGATTCTAGTGAAGAAGTCTGTGGGTAGATTGACATCACTTACTATGAGGTAGTACCCCCTCCCTTTTTGACCTCCAAGGAGCCTTTCTGTGCATGTGTAGTCAGGAAGTTCTCCTTGACCTCGAGAATGAGAAATATTTGGTCTCTTATCTGGGCAGGGCTTAGCTCCTCTTCCTCTTCATCTTGGAGTATCTGTCCACAGGGGACAAACTCCAGCTGTTCAACCTGGGGCTCATCTATCTCCTGCCTCAAATGGAACATTATTTTTATGATCTTTATAAGGCTATCAAAAATCCATAAATTTATTTAAATACTTTTTCTTTAGACCACTTTCTTATAGCAGAACTACTAACAGCACAGGCCTGCTAACAGAAACAATTGCTCTAACAGAAAACGTTTTCAATATCAAGGTACTTCCATTTGCATTCATTAAAAGCCTGGTAAATACTTCTTTAGGGAGTTCATAACAATCGTCTTTGCTGTGATTTGACAAATAATTCTGATTTATTAAAAGAAAAAAAACCTGGATAATGAGATAATCTAATGGTCCTGTGATCTTCCATTAAGACAACTATCCAAATTGATGCAGAATTAAGCACAATTCCAACTTATTTGATTTCACTTTTGTGTAGCCTTAGACTCCTGTGATTCAAGTTTCTCCTTTTTCTAACGTTATAACCAGTAATTTGTGAGACAAATTCAAAGCACAGTGTTATCTTTTATTCATCTCTGTGTTGGGGTCTCCTTAATAGTTTGAACAAATTAAAGATATTTATTATAATTCATCTTTTAATGTAATTCCAACATCTTCTAACAGAATATTTTTGCTAAAATTTGTGTTTAATTAGACCCAACATTAGGAAAGAATTTTCCAGTTTATAGATCTTCGGCTATATACATTCTTCATTAAGATTCATAGTAAACTTTTAAGAACAATTATTAGCTAACAAGTTTCAGAGTGGATGAGTAATCTATATGATGGAGAAGCAAATTCAGATTTTATGATTATAAATCACAAACATGCTGTTTTCACCATTAAACTATTATTTTGAGTGATACCACATTTTAAAAGTTGTTTCCTGTTTATTTGCTTAAAAAGGTGGAAGAGGTTCTACAAAGGAACATGATTGGTCAAATACACTTATTTATTCAACAGTGAATGATACTTCAGTGGATAACATATTCCAATTTTCTTTCTAGTCAATGATGACACAGTACTAAAATTAAAATAAAATTCTTGCCCTGATAGAGCTTATATTCTATCAAAAATGTGTAAAGAGTGAATAGGTGTATTATGTAATGTTAGGTGATAGGTGCTTTGAGAAAAAATACAAAATGACACTGAGATACAATATAATTTCTGAAACAAAAATGTTGGGTGTGGGGAGGGAGTGTGTGTAGCCCTGTTACTTTAGAGAGAGAGCATAAGCCACTTTAAGATAGAGCAATAGGACCCACACAGTTATCTGCAGGGTAGTGTTTCCAAAAAAGGGTTTCAAAAATGGGGGAATTTGAAAACTTAGATGACACTAACACACAAACACAGATAATTTAGCAAATATTGGGTTGGCCAAAAAGTTCGTTTGGATCTTATGGCAAAACCCAAATGAACTTTTTGGCCAACCCAATAGATAAATATTGAACTTGAACTGACACAGAAGAAGAAACACATAAGACCAATAAATGTATGAAAATATACTCGAACTCAGTAATAAATGTAGAAATAGAAATTCAATTTCCAATGAGTTTTTTAAAGCTACAAGCTTATTTAAAAATTCTGGTAATTCTAATTTCTAGGAATAATGTAATACAACAGTGCAATTTACACACTACTAGAAGAGTACAGTTTGGTACATCTATTTTTGAAAATAATTTATCATTTTTGATGGAGTTGAACAAATACAAACACACCCTAGAAAAAGTAACACATAGGCTCAAGAAGAGCTGTTTAAGAATAAACCCTAGTGGCACTGCATGGGATAGTAAAAGCTAGAAACAATCCAAATTTTTTCTGAGAGGTGGGCATTTAAGTAATTTCCTGGTTATTCATGCAGTGGAATGCTATGCACATATTAAAGTATATGAACTATAGCTACCAGCATCACTTAAGATGAAAAGTTGAAAAAAAAGTCACAATACACACAATTTGATATAATCCAATTTACATGAGACTTCAATCTATGCAAAAGTAAGTAATATATTGATGATGCCTACATTTATGGTAAAGCTATAAATAAACAAGGAAGTGATAAATTCAAAATTCTATTACCTCACACTAGTCAAAATGGCTATCATCAAAAAATCCACAGACAATAAATGCTGGATGGGGTGTAGAGAGAAGGGAACCCTCCTACACTGTTTGTGGGAATGTAAATTGGTATAGCCACTATGGAGAACAGTATGGAGGTTCCTTAAAAAACTGAAAATAGATCTACCATATGATCCTGCAATCTCACTCCTGAGTGTATACCCAGAGAAAAACATGGTCCTAAAGGATACGTGCACCTGAACATTCATTGCAGCACTGTTTACAATAACCAAGACATGGAAGCAACCCAAATGACCTCAACAGAGGAATGGATAAAGAAGATGTGATATATACAATGGAATATTACTCAGCCATTTAAAAGAATGAAATAATGCTATTTGCAGCAACATGGACTGACCTAGAGGTTGTCATACTGAGTGAAGTAAGTCAGAGAAAGAGAAGTATCATATAATATCACTTATAAGCAGAATCTAAAAAGAAATGATACAAATGAACTTACAAAACAAACAGACTCATAGACTTAGAGAACGAACTTATGGTTACTAGGGGGAAAGAGTTGGGGGGAAGGGATAGTTAGGGAGTTTGGGATTGACACGTACACACTGCTATATTTAAAATGGATAACGAACAAGAACCTACTTGTATAGCACAGGGAACTCTACTCAACATTATATAACAACCTAAATGGGAAAAGAACTTGAAAAAGAATAGATACATGTATATGTATAACTGAATCACTTTGCTGTACAGCTGAAACTATCACAACATTGTTAATTATATTCCAATATAAAATAAAAAATTTAAAAAAATAAAGGGGTCAGCAAACTTGGCATGAATAAAAAAATTCTAGAAAGAATTTATCTCTGGGGAGGAGATGGGATAGGGAGAGAACGTTTAAGACTTCAAGGATACATTAATATTTCATATTTTTATCTGTCATGGATGCATGCAGGGTTTTTTTGTAAATTAAAATAAGATATAATTGACATAACATTAGTTTCAGGTGTACAATATAATGATTCGATATTTGCATACATTGGGAAATGACCACCGAAATAAATCGTTAAACATCCATCACCAACATAGTTATAAAATTTTTAAAAATATGGTAACCATGATCTACATTACATCCTCATGACTCATTTATTTTATAATTAGAAATTTGTACATTTTGACCACTTTCACCTATTTCTCCTACCTCAAACACCCTGCCTCTGGTAAACACCAAACTCTTCTCTGTACTTAGTGCTTCTTGTTTGCTTGTTTTGTTTTGTTTTAGATTCCACATATAAGTGAGATCATGCAGTATTTGTCTTTCTCTCTCTTGCTTATTTCACTTAGTGTAATACTCTCTAGGTCTATGCACATTGTCACAAATGACCATTTTTTATGGCTGAGTAATATGCCTGTGTGTGGGTATCACGTTTTCTCTATTCATTCACCTATTAATGGACACCTAGTTTGCCTACATGTCTTGATTATTGTAAATAATTCTTCAATGAACATGGGAGTACAGATATCTTTTTGAACTAGTGTTTTTATTTTCTTCAGATAAAAACCCAGAAGAGGAATTGCCAGGTCATATGTTAGTTCTATTTTTAATTTTTTGAGGAACCTTCATCCTGTTTTCCATAGTGGCTGCACCAATTTGTATTCCCACCAAGAGTACACAAGGGCTCCCCTTTCTCCACATCATCACCAACAATTGTTATTTATCTTTTTGATAATAGCCATTCTGATAGGTGTGAGGTGATATTTCATTGTGATTTTGATTTGCATTTCCCTGATGATAAGTGATGTTGAGTGCCTTTCATGTACCTATTGGTCATCTGTATGTCTTCCTTGAGAAAATGTCTACTCAGATCCTCTTCCCAATTTTTAATTGAATTCTTTGGTTTTTTTGCTGTTGAGTTATATTAGCTTCTATGTATTTTGGATTAATTCCTTATCAGATACACGATTACAAATATTTTCTCCCATTCAGTAGGTTGCCTTTTAATTTTGCTGTGCAGAAGCTTTTTATTTGATGTAGTCTCACTTGCTTATTTTTGCCTTTGTCTTTGCTTTTGGTGTCAAATCCAAGAAATCACCAAGACTGATGTGAAATAGTTACTATGGTTTATTCTAGGAGTTTTATGCTTTCAGGTCTTATGTTTCAAGTCTTTAATTCATTTTGAGTTTATTTTCGTGCATGATCTAAGATATTGGTCCAGTTTCATTCTTTTTCATGTGACTGTCTAGTTTTCCCAACATCATTTATAGAAGAGACTGCCCTTTCCCCACTGTATATTCTTGGATCCTTTGTTGTAAATTGACCATATATGAGATGGTTTATTCATGGGCTCTATTCTGTTCCATTGATCTATGTGTCTGATTTTATACCAACACCATACTCTTGATTACTATAGCTTTGAAATCAGGAAGTGTGAGCAATTTGTCTCACGATTGTTTTGGCTATTCAGGGTCTTTTTTGGTTCCATACAAATTTTAGGATTGTTCTATTTCTGTGAAAAAATGCTATTGGACTTTCGATAGAATTTGCATTAAATCCATAGATTGCTTTAGGTAGTATGGATGTTTTCACATATTAATTCTTCCAGTCCATTCCAAAAATGGATTATCTTTCCATTTTTTTGTGTTTTTTTCAATTTCTGTTATCCGTGTCTTATAGTTTTCAGTGTAAAAATCTTTCAACTTCTTGGGTAAATTTATTCCTGGTATTTTATTTTTTGATACAATTTTAAATCAGATTGTTTTCTTAATTTCTCTTCTGATAGTTCATTTTTAGTGTATAGAAATGCAACAGATTTTTGTATATTGATCTTTGTGTCCTGCAACTTTACCGAATTAGTTTAGTCTAACAATTTTTTTTGTGGAGGCTTTAGGTTTTCCTATATATAATATCATGCCATCTGCACATAGTGACATGTTTACTTTTTCCTCTTTCATTTAAAAACTTTTTATTTCCTTTTCTTGCCTAATTGCTCTGCCTAGGATTTGCAGTAACTATGTTGAAAAAAGTGGGCATTATTATCTTGCTTATGATGTTAGAAGAAAAACTTTCAGCTTTTTACCATTAAGTATAGTGTTAGCTGTGGGCTTGTCATATATGGCCTTTATTATGTTGAGGTACGTTCTTTTTCTACCTACTTTGTTGAAAGTTTTTATCATAAATGGATATGGAATTTTGTCAGATGCTTTTCCTGCATCTATTAATAAAATTATATGATCTTTATGATTCAGTTTTACTAACATGGTATAGCACATTTATTGATCCGTAGTTGTTGAGTCATCCTTGCCTCCTTGAAATAAATCCCAGTAGATCATGGTGTGTGATTGTTTTAATGTACTGTTGAATTTGGCTTGCTAATATTTTGTTGAGCATTTTTGCATCTATGATCATCAGGGATATGGGCCTGTAATTTTCTTTTCCTGTGGTTTCCTTGTCTGGTTTTGTTATTAGGATAATCTGGCCTCATGAAATGAGTTTGGAATTGTTCTTTCCTCTTGCATTTATGGAAGAGGTTGAGGATTGGTATTAGTTCTTTCAGTGCTTGGTAGAGTTTGCCAGTGAGGGCTTCTAAACCTGGGAAGTTGGGAAGTTTTTGATCATTGATTCAATCTCCTTACTAGTAATTAGTCTATTCAGATTTTCTATTTCTTCATGATTTAGTCTTGGAAGGTTGTAAGATTCTAGAAATATATCAGTTTCTTCTGTGTTGTCCAATTTGTTAGGGTACAATTGTTCATAGTAGTCTCTTATCCTTCTGTGGTATCAGATGTAACATCTCTTAATTTATGATTTTATTTATTTGAGTACTGTGTTTTTTTTAATTGATGAGTCTAGCTAAAGTTCTTTCAATTTTGTTTATCCTTTCAAAAAAAACAGCTCATAGTTTAATTCATCTTTTTATTGTGTTTTTAATCTCTATTTCATTTATTTCCACTCTGATCTTTGTTATTTACTTCCATATATTACCTTTGGACTTTGTTCTTTTTCTTGTTCCTTGGAGTGTAAAGTTAGATTGTTTGATATCTTTTTTGCTTCTTGATGTAGACACTTACTGTTATGAACTTCCCTCTTAGAAATGTTTTTTGTTTCATACCAGAAGTTTTGGTATGTTGTATTTCCATTTGTCTCAAGGCATTTGATTTCTCTTTTAATTTCTTCTTTGACTCATTGATTGCTTAGCAGCAGATTGTTTAATCTCCACATATTTGTGAAATTTCCAGTTTTCTTCTTGTATTTGACTTCTAGTTTCATACCACTGTGGTCAGAAAACATTCTTGATATGATTCTAATCCTCTTAAACTCATTAAGACTTGTTTCGTAGTCTAACATCTGTTGTTTTCTGGGGAATGTCTCGTGATCTTGAGAAGATTGTGTATTTTGTTACTTTTGGATGGAATATTCTGTGTATGTCTGTTAAGTCCATCTGGTTTAACATATCATCTAAGATTAATGTTTCCTTACTGATTTTCTGTCTGAGTGATCTATCCATTGGTGAAAATAGGGTATCAAAGTCCACAACAATTATCATATTGTTATTTCTTTCTTTAGTTTCATTAATATTTGCTTTTACATATTTAGATGCCTTTGTAATTGGTACATAAATATTTACAAATGTTATATCCTCTTGTTGGATTGGCCCCTTTATCATTAGGTAATGACTTTCTTTGTTATTGCAGTCTTTTTTGTAACATCTATTTTGACTCATATAAGTACAGGCATGCCTCATTTTATTGTGCTTCACTTTATTGTGCTTCAAAGATACTGATTTTTTTTTTTTTTTTTTTTTTTTTTAAAATTTAAAGGTTTGTGGTTC
>NW_020175017.1:363993-419515 GCF_003031525.2 Neophocaena asiaeorientalis asiaeorientalis
TTTTTTTTTTTTTTTTTTTTTTTTTTTACAAATTGAAGGTTTGTGGCACCTCTTCATAGAGAAAGTCTTTGGTCCCATATTTCCAACAGCATTTGCTTACTTCATGTCTCTGTGTAACATTTTGGTAATTCTCACAATATTTTAAACTTTTTCATTATTATTATATTTGTTATGGTGATCTGTGACCAGTGAGTGATCTTTGATGTTACAGTTGTAATTGTTTTGGGGTGCCATGAATTGTGCCCATATGAGATAGCAAACTTAACTGATAAGTGTGTGTGCCCTGACTGCTCTACCAATGGCCATTTCCCCATCTCTCTCCCTCTCCTCAGGCATTCCTATTCCCTAAGACAAAATGCTATTGAAATTAGGTAAGTTAGTAACTTTATAATGACATGTAAGTGTTCAACTGAAAAGTTAGTTATGATTAGGCTTAATGAGGAAGTCATTTCAAAAGCCAAGATAGGCTGAAAGCTCGGTCTCTTGTGCCAAACAGTTAGCCAAGTTGTGTATGCAAAGAAAAATTTCTTGAAGGAAATGAATAGTGCTACACCAGTAAACACACAAATGATAAGAAAGTGAAACAGCCTATTGTTGATATGGAGAAAGTTTTAGTGGTCTTAATAGAAGTTCAAACTAATTACAACTTTCCCTGGAGCCAAAGCCCAATCCAAAGCAAGACAAAGCAAATTATTTAATTCTGCGAATACTGAGAGAGGTGAGGAAGCTACAGAAGAAAAGTTTGAAACTAACAGAGGTTGGTTCATGAGATTGAAGGAAAAAAGCCATCCCCATAACGGAAAAGTGCAAGGTGAAACAAATTCTGGTGTAGAAGCTGCAACAAGTTATTTAGAAGATCTAACTAAGGCCATTAATGAAGGTGGCTAACTAAACAACAGATTTTCAGTGTAGGCAAAGCAGCCTTATATTAGAAGATGCCATGTAGGACTTTCATAGTTAGAGAGAAGTCAATGTCTGGCTTTAAAGCTTCAAAGGACAGGCTGACTCTCTTGTTAGGGGCTAAAGCATCTGGTAACTTGAAGTTGCAGCCAATGCTCCTTTACCATTCTGAAAAATCTTAGGGCCCTTAAGAATTACACTAAATCTACTCTGGTTATGCTCTATAAATGGAAGAATAAAGCCTGGATGAGAGCATGTCTGTATACAACATGGTTTACTGAATATTTTAAATGCACTGTTGAGACCTGTTGCTCAGAAGAAAGATTCCTTTCAAAATAACTACTTCTCATTGACAATGTACATAGTCAACCAAGAGCTCTGATAAAGATGTACAGTGAGATTAATGTTGTTTTCATACCTGCTGGAACAACATCCTTTCTGAAGCCCATGAATCGAGGAGTGATTTTGACTCTCAAGTCTTATCATTTAAGAAACACTTTTTGTAAGGCTATAACTGCCATAGATAGGAATTCCTCTGATGGATCTGGACAAAGTAAATTGAAAACCTTATGGAAAAGAATCATCATTCTAGATGCCATTAAGAACATTTATGATTCATGGGAAAAGACCAAAATATCAACATTAACAGGAGTTTGGAAGAAGTCGATTTCAACCCTCTTGGATGACTTCAAGGGGTTCAAGACTTCAGTGGAAGAAGTCACTGCAGATGTGGTGGAAATAGCAAGAGTACTAGAAGAGAACCTGAAGATATGACTTAATTGTTGCAATCTCTTGATAAAATTTGAATTAATGAGAAGTTTCTTCTTGTGGCTGAACAAAGAAAGCGATTTCTTGAGATGGAATCTACTCCTGGTGTATATGCTGTGAAGATTATTGAAAAGACAACGAAGGTTTAGAATATCGCATAAACTTAGTTTTAAAGCAGTGCCAGTGTTTGAGAGGACTGACTCCAGCTTCGAGAGAAGTTCTGCTGTGGGTAAAATGTTATCAGAAAGTATTGCATACTACAGAGAAATTACTTGTGAAAGGGAGAGTCAGTCAATGTAGCAAACTTCATTGTTGTCTTATTTTAAGAAATTGCCAGAGCTACTCCAGCCTTCAGCAACCACCATGCTTATCAGTCAGCAGCCATCAACATGAACACCAGCAAAAAGATTACAGTTAGCTGAACACTCAGATGATGGTTAGTATGTTTTAGCAATAAAATATTTTTAATTAAGATGTTTAATTAAGCATTTTTAACACAAATGCTATTGCACACTTAACAGACTACAGTATAGTGTAAACATAACATATGTACTGGGAAACCAAAAAATTTGTGTGACTTGATTTTTTGTGATATTCAATTCATTGTTGTTTTCTGAACCTGAACCTGCAATATCTCTGAGGTATGCTGTAGCTACCCCAATTTTCTTTGGGTTTTCATTTGCACAGAATATCTTTTTCCATTTGTTCACTTTCAGTCTGTGTGTGTCCTTACATCCAAAGTGGAAGTGAGTCCTTTGTAGGCAGCATATAGATGGATCTTGCTTTTTATACATTCAGCCACTCTGTCTTTTGATGGGAAGATTTAGTCCTTTTAAATTTAAAGTGATTACTGATAGTTATGTACTTATTGCCATTTTGTTAATTGTTTTCTGGCTGTTGTGTGGTTTCTTTGATTTTTTCTTCTTCTCTTGATCGCTTTCTTTGTGAGTTGATGAGTTTTTGCAGTGGTATGCTTAGATTCCTTGCTCTTTATTTTTTGTGTATCTACTGTTTTAATTTGTGGTTACCATGAGGCTTACATAAAACAACTTACATTTACACAAAAGTTTATTTTAAGTTGATAACAACTTAAGTCTGAATGCATTTTAAAGCTCTATATTTTTACCCCTCACCCACTTTGCATGTTTTTGATGTCACAATTTACATCTTTTTATCTTGTGTATTCCCTAACAAATTATTGTAGTTGTAGTTATTTTTATACTTTTGTCTTTTAACCTTCTTACTAGTTTTATAAGTAACTAACCCATCAAATTTGTCACATTAGATTACTCTGAATTTTACTATATATTTATCTTTAGTTTTGAGACTTATACTTTCACATGTTTTCCTGTTACTAATTAGTGCCATTTTGCTTCAGCTTAAACAAGTCCCTTTAACATTTCTTGTAAGTATGATCTAGTGGTGAGGAAATCCTTTACATTTTACTTATCTGAAAATCTTTTTCTCTCTTTCAATTCTGAATGACAACTTTGCTAGATAGAGTATTCTTGGTTGGAAGTTCTTTTAGCACTTCGAGTATATAGTGCCACTGTCTTCTGGCCTGCAAAGTTTCTGCTGAAAAATATTCTGATAATATTATGGGGGTTCCCTTGGACCTAACAAGTTGTTTTTCTCTTGCTGTTGTTAAGATTCTCTCCTTGAGTTTAAGTTTTTGCATGTTAATTGTAATGTATCTTGGTGTGGGTCTCTTTGGCTTCCTCTTATTTGGAACTCTCTGGGATTCCTCAATCTGAATGTCTGTTTCCTTCCCCAGGTTACGGAAGTTTTTAGCCATTATTTCCTCAAAAAAACTGTTCTCTTCCTTTCTCTCTTTTCTTCTGCTACTCCTATAATGCAAATGTTGGGGTGCTTGAAGTTGTACTATAATGATCTTAAGCCATCTTCACTTTTATTTTTCTGTTCTAATTGAGTGAGTTCTTCTGCCCTATCTTCAAGTTCATTGATCCTTACTTCTTACTTCTACTTCATAGAGTCTACTGTTGAACCCCTCTAGTGTATTTCTCAGCTAAGTTATTGTTTCTTCAGTTCTGTGACTTCTGTTTGGTACTTTCCTATATTTTCTCTCTCTTAAAGTTCTCACTTTGGTCATTTATACTTTTGCCAAGCCCAGTGAGCATTTTTATGACTGTTATTTTGAACTCTTTATCAGGTAAATCCCTTATCTCCATTTCATTAATGTCTTTTTCTAAGGTTTTTATCATTTTCTTTTGTTGGGAATATTTTCCTCTGTTTCTTCATTTTCCTTGAGTCTCTGTGTTGGTTTCTATGCATTAGATGAAAGAAAGATCCACCTCTCCCAGTCTTGAAGAAGAGGCCACATGGAGGATATAAACTTTATTTTTCAACCTTGCCCTAGTTCTTGGTTGTCTTTCAAACCTTTGTGATTATCCATGCAGCCCATTTTATTTTAGTTGTTCCTGGTATTTGAGGCTGTACCAAGACCTGTCAGTGTTCCAAAGGGAAGAACCTTGGTCTGTACCTAGATTCAGGCTGATTGGATGTCAGACCCACAGGCAGCAGCTTTTAAACTATGCAAATATATACAGTCCTGTAGGACCACAGGTGTAAGTTCCATTGGCTTCCAGTACCAGGTGATCTAGAAGTATCCCCTGGGTGGCAACGATGAAAATTGGGGTGCCAGACAAGGGTACAAACTTCTTTCTGGTAGATACCAGTGATCTGCAGTGAGGCAGAGGGAGCGTACAAAGATGACATCAACTGGCCTCTGTCTCTGGAGTGCATCTAAGCAAGCCCTTAGATGTGCGCCAAGCCAGAAGCCTGACCCTCAGTGTGATGTTACAGGAGAGCAAATCAGCCTCTGGAAGAGAAAGATTGGGGATGTGTTTTAGTCTGTCTGTCATCTCTGCTCTGCCCTGGGAATGGTAGCTGGCCAATTACCGTCTCTCTGTTACAGTCCCACAGGGCCTAGAAATTCAAGCCCTGCTGGCCACCAGGCCAGGTAATCAAGGGGTGTCCCCTGAGGCACCAGAAGTAAAAGCTGGGGCACCGGTTGTATGAACAAGCTCCCCTCTGGGAGATTCAAGCGCTCTGGAGCTCAGCAGAGGAAGAGCACAAAGATGACACCTGTCCTCCAAGGTCTCTGGATAGGATTGCAATTGGCCCTTATATGTGTACTTAATTAAAAGCCTTCCCCTTAGGACAGAGCTATAAAGATGAGCAAATAGGCCTCTTTCACAGAAAGACTGAGTGCCTTAGTTTGTAACCTTTCTGCTGTGCCCTGTGGGTGGTAGCTGATTAAGAACTTTGTCCTTTGGTTATAGTCCTGTGAGACCCACAGGTATAAGCCCTACTGGCCACCAGAGCCAGGCAACTAAGATGTGTACCCTGGGTGGCAGCTGCAAAAATCAGGGTGCCAGACAAGGCTATTAGCTCCTTCTGGGGAGATACCAGCAAGCTGAGGCAAAGATGGCACCCGCTGGTCTCTGTCCCCAGAGAGTATTTCAGTTGGTCCCTAGATGTGTGTTAAATTAGATGCCTGCTCCTCAGGTCAGTGCTTTAAGATAAGCAAGTCTTTTGGTCTTGTTTATGGTTTCCTTTGCTGTGCAAAAGCTTTGAAGTTTCATTAGGTCCCATTTGTTTATTTTTGTTTTTATTTCCATTTTTCTAGGAGGTGAGTCAAAAAGGATCTTGCTGTGATTTATGTCATAGAGTGTTCTGCCTAAGTTTTCCTCCAAGAGTTTGATAGTTTCTGGCCTTACATTTAGGTCTTTAATCCATTTTGAGCCTATTTTTGTGGATAGACCTAGAGTCTGTCATACAGAGTGAAGTAAGTCGGAAAGAGAAAGACACATGCTTTCACATGTGTATGATGACACATATATATGGAATTTAAGAAAAAAAATGTCATGAAGAAACTAGGGTTAAGACAGGAATAAAGACACAGACCTACTAGAGAATGGACTTGAGGATATGGGGAGGGGGAAGGGTAAGCTGTGACAAAGCGAGAGAGTGGCATGGACATATATACACTACCAAATGTAAAATAGATAGCTAGTGGGAAGCAGCCGCAAAGCACAGGGAGATTTGCTCAGTGCTTTGTGACCACCTAGAGGGGTGGGATAGGGAGGGTGGGAGGGAGGGAGATGCAAGAAGGAAGAGATATGGGAACATATGTATATGTATAACGGATTCACTTTGTTATAAAGCAGAAACTAACACACCATTGTAAAGCAATTATACTCTAATAACGATGTAAAAAAAAGAAGATAAGCAAGTGAACCTCTTTCACACAGAAAGTCTGAGTGCTTTTTTGCCTCCACTCTGGTCCCTGGGGATGAGGTGGATGTGTCTACTCTTACAAGCCCTTTAAGAACTGTTTCTCAGTTTGCTATAGACTTGTGGGGCTTGTTGACAGGAGCTGTACTGGCTTTCAGAACTAGATGTTTTGAGGGCTTATCTCTCAGGTGGAGGTCTTAAAACCTGGAGCCCCAGCTTTTTAAGAGGTTCAAACCCTTTGCTCCTCAGGGAGAAGCTTGGAGTTTTGAATTCCTTCTCACTTATGGGTTGCAGCACCAGGGGTGGGGTTTGTATCAGGATTGTATCTTAGCCTCTTCTACCTACTTTGATGTGGGTTTTTTATCATTTGTTTGATGTATAGCAGTCCCTCAGCTAGTTTTTGACTTTTTTTTTCAGAGGAAGTTATTCCATATGTAGCTGTAGATTTGGTATGTCAGTGAAGGAATGTGAGTTCAGGATCTTCCTATGTTGCCACTTTGAACTGGAACCCATGTAGGTGTTCTTTTATTTTTATTATGTGTATATTATACAGAAAATTTATTTATACATATTCTTTTGGTTTTTAAGCAATTTACATTAAACATAATTTTCAAGAACAAGAATTAGGTGTAATTAGTGGAAATAAGTATATCCAGCCCTTTCAAATAGTTTTGCTGTAAAAAGAGAAGAGAGGTGGTAGATGGAGCGAATAACGTGGCCAAGGACAGGGTTTTGTATGTTTATCTATATTGAGGATTTTTTTTGTGGTCAGCATTTTTGGATTGGTTGTTTTGCTTTGTTTGTAAATTAATGAAAGTGATCTAGTAGAGAGGAAAAATTGAAGTAGCATGAAGAGATGCCAATTACTTGAACAAAGTCCTAGAGTGGAAGAGATCCACTGATTAACAGGCACTTTGTGCTCCAGCCACACTGAATATTGGCAGTTCTACAGAATTACTGTGTCTTTCACAGCACCAGGGCTGAACACTGTTTACTCTATCTTTAATTCTCCTTCCCCACTCTCCACATGTGAAAGTTTTCTCATCTTTCAAGAATTCAGCTCAAATGTCACCTCATTAATCAACCTTTTCTTACCAACCCAGATGGAATGAGTCATCCTTCCACCAGATTCCACAGTATCTCTACATACGTCTACTGAAATCACATTTATCATTCTGCATTCTGACTTCCTCACTTGTCCTACTCATTTGTGTATATTTCTACTGTCTAGTACTAAGCCCGACATATCATAATTTATCATAAAATATTTAAATAAATGAGTAAAAAATAGAGATTTCACTTAAAAATATTGTATCGTACAAAATGTTTTGAGAGCATAATTAGTTTCTCCTCTCTTTACATCCCAAAGTATGTGAAAGTCTGCAATTTAAAGAAGGTGAAGTAAAGATATTTTAACACACTTTCCTCCAAAAATCTGTAATAACCTACAAAATGAAAAATTGAGAGGGTATAAACCTTCCATACTCAATGAAAAATAAAAATCATACAGAAAAAAATGTATACTTGATGCTACTACAAAATCTCATTCATAATTACACACATTTTCTATTACGTAAAGCAGAAAACAGATTTCCCTAAAAGGTAGGCTCATGGTTCTGAAGATGCATTGATTAGAATCATATTTCAAAGTTTGTGGCTGGGTCATAAGATTAAAGGACAGTATGGAGACCTAAGTCAGTAACATAGATTAGTAGGGAAGGTGATGTTAAAAGGGAAACCATGCTGACATGCCATCTAAACTAGTTCTCTAGACAGGAGGACTTTAATCCGGAGATATGTTCTAAGTTCTAGGAAAATGATTAATTTTATTAGACAGTAATGATTGTAAGCTTAATAAGACACAAAGCTAATTCAGGTTTACTTTCCTGCCCCTTTCAAAACTATTCCTCAACAAATATCTAGCCCTAAACAAAAATGAATAATAACCTGAAAGGAACCACTATAAAACACTGATACTGTAAAAGAATATGAAACATACTTTTAAATTGACAGGAATTTAAAGAAATTAATAAAACTTTTAAAGAAAGTACTTTGTAAAAGATAATATAACAAAATGTAATCTGAAAAAGATCAGAGAACTAACAAGAATAGAAAATGAAAACATAAATAAATTAAAACTGTATTACAAATGACATTCATAGAATGTATACTACTGAAAACATACTTGGGGAAATCAAACAGAACAGAATGGAAATAACAAAGACAATAACATCTATTTATACCATAAATATTTAAGACGAAAGGATCCAATACACACACATATATAATTTCTTTATCATGTGACAACTTTAGATGCCCATAATATCAATAGCAAACAATGTGGAGGAACAATAACTACCATGTGTGCCTGCTTGAAGAAATTTGACTTTCCAGTTGGATAAATTTACTGAGAAAAGGATAAATCTTCACTTGCCATGTGTGTGCCACTTCAAAAGGAAGGCATGCTTAACAACTTTTTGCTCTCTTACAGAAGAAGAGATTGATAATTTAGTTAATACAATTTTATGAGTGATGGGTATGAGACTAATTATGATGGGCTCAGATGTGTGTACTGTAAAGCAGGACACTGCTACTTGAATAAGCAAAATTGCATCTAAATGACAATCCACACAATGAATAGCTACTGACCATAAAACGTCCTCCCTAATCTTAATCATGCTGAAGGTTGTAACAAGGAAAATCAATTTGATCAAATGGTGGTCACTAAGTAATTTCTTTTCACAGTGGTTTTGAAAAGAAGTATTGATTAAAAGCTCCCTTTTGTTTGTCCCTGTGAAGTAAGTTGGTCTGTGAAGGCAATAGGTGCTTGCTGGGGTTTTTTAATTGAGGAATGAGATAAAAACCATTCCTTCATAACACAGAGAATGCCAGTGAAGACCAATCCTATGATTTCAAGTGGTTTTCTTTAAGGACCTATCTCAGGTCAAATCTAGGATGTGTCACATCTCCTCAAATTTCATTGCTCAATCAAGTCTTAAGGCCGAGCCAAATACATGTCGGAAGAGAAAGTAAGGTTCTTTTGGGGGAGGGGTTGGAGGAGTGAATATTGTGAACAATAACACAATATATCATACAAACCAAACACTTTCATTATGATTTTGAATATGAAAAAACTACTTTAGAGAACTAAAAATGTCTTATTTATGTAAGTAAAATTCATATACAGAAATTTGGGGGATATTAGTCCATATGCAATTCTCAGATAATCACTCCTAACATACAACATTAAATAAAATTATTCTACTAATAGGTATTTTTTCCCAATATACATGTATTTGAATTGTTATTAGGCAAAAGCTTGCCTGAAACTGAATATTTTCCCCAATAAACACATCTATTTTAATCAGAACTTTTTTTTTTTTGCGGTATGTGAGCCTCTCACTGTTGTGGCCTTTCTCGTTGCGGAGCACAGGCTCCGGACACGCAGGCTCAGCGACCATGGCTCACAGGCCCAACCGCTTCTCGGCATGTGGGATCCTCCCAGACCGGGGCACGAACCCGTGTCCCCTGCATCGGCAGGCGGACTCTCAACCACTGCGCCACCAGGGAAGCCCTAATCAGAACTTTTAATAAAAGGCATAGTTAAAGTAATTGGAGATATTTCAGCAAGGATTAGACTTGTGACATAGGTGGAATAGAGAATAGCCTAATGCATATTATTAAAATATTGTTAGTATATAAGACAATTTTTATCTGTGTGGTTCAGGAACGATGTTTAGAAAACACAGAAGAGAGATGTTATGGACTGAGCTGTGACCCCCCCAAAATTTATATTCTGAAGCCCTCACCCTCAGCGTGATAGTATTTTGAGATAGGGAGATAATTTTAGGGAGATAGTTAAGGTTAAACGAAGTCATAAGGGTGGGTGCCTAATCCAGTAGGACTATTACCCTTATTACCAGAGTGCTCTCTCTGTCTGCCATGTGAGGACACAGTGAGAAGATGACTAAAAGCCATGAAGAAAGCTCCGACCATAAACTGAATTTGCCAGCACCTTGATCATGTACTTGCAGCCTTCAGAACTGAGACAATACCTATTGTTTAAGCCACCCAGTCTGTGGTACTTTGTTTTGGCAGCTCAAGGAGACCATACAATAGATTAAGCCTCAATTTGGCAAATACCTTTCTTATAATTAGAGTTTTAAAAAATGAAATGCAGCCCATATAGTAAACATTTATTTGTGGGAAAGAAACAGTAGCTTATACACTTGGACAGGTATTAAACTGAAATAGTTATTTTTGCTATTTTATATTTGTTTTGCATAATACATTAGTAAGTTGTTCATATTTGGATACTGACAGAATTTAATAAAACTGCTACAGAAGTAATCGTGCATTTGAAAATGATTAAATCATCATATATTTCTTTCATCTTGGAGAGTTCCTTAGTGAAGATACAAGGGCAAATTTGTCAGAATAAAACGTAACGAGATGACCCAAAAAAGGTGACAGAATCTCTGATGCTCTTGAGAGCAACAAAACAAAACCCATGACCTTGTGTGAATTTTGCCATATACTCTTCAGTTTCTGCATTTAATTTGCCATATGTTTTCAAAATAGCAGTGCCTTAAGTTTCTTTATCTGTTATATAATATGGTAGCCATGCTCTGTCTATATATCTATGTTCTCTCTCCTAGAGTGGTGGAAAATGTCTGAAAGAGAACTGGGAGAAGTTGCATTAGACATATGGCAAAACAGTGAACTAATGTGACATAAAAAGAGCAATTCCTCAGTCACCAAGGTGCATGTGTCTGTCCAATTCTGGTTTTGCAGTTTAAAAAAAATCACTGAAATATGATTTAATACCATCTTTCCTAGAAACACAAAAAGAGTCCATTTAAACAGTTCTTGCATCTTTTATAAACTGTAGTTTAAATTGTCCACCATGATAGCTAATATTCCTTTTACTTGGGTCTGTAAGATATATTTATATGTGAGTGTATTCTCAGAAAAAAAAATCTAAACATTATTTATAATTTTAGGAAATGAAAGCAGACTATAACATCACATTTATCCTCTTTGCAGTTAATTGATTTACAGGAATTTATATTTGTAAATTATAGAAGTTAAGTCATCTATGACAGGGTTCCCCAGCTCCCAGGCTGTGGACCGATAGCGGTCCTGTTAGTCTCAGCAGCAGGCGAGCAAGCAAAGCTTCACCTGCTGCTCCCCATCGCTCTCATTACCACCTGAACCAACCCCCATCCACCCTCACCCCGCTCCCGTCCGTTGAAAAATTGTCTTCCACGAAACCAGTCCCTCATGCCCAAAAGGTTGGGGACCGCTGATCTATGAAACTTACTAGTAACTATTCCTTTTATTTTTTATTTGTTTTTTATTGACGTATAGTTGATTTAGAATATTAGTTTCAGGTATACAGCATAGTGACTGAGTATTTTTACAGATTATACTCCATTCAACATTACTACAAAATAATGTCTATAATTCACTGTGCTGTTCAATGTATGCTTGTTGCTTATCTATTTTATGTGTAGTAGTTTGAATCTCTTAATTGCATACTCCTATCTTGTCCCTCCCTGCTTCCCTCTCCCCACAGGCAACCACTAGTATGTTGTTTATATCTATGAGTCTGGTTCTGTTTTGTTATGTAGATTAGCTTTATATATTAGTTTATGTAGATTGTTTTATGTTTAGATTCCACATATAAATGATAACATATAGTACTTGTCTTTCTCTGACTTATTTCATTAAGCATAATACCCTCTAGGTCCATCCACATTGCTGCAAATGGCAGGAATTTTTCTTTTTTTATAGATGAGTAATATTCCATTGTGTGTGTGTGTGTGTGTGTGTGTGTGTGTGTGTGTGTGTGTGTATACGTATACATCTTTATCCATTCATCTGTTGATGGACACTTGGTTTGCATCCATATCTTGGCTATTGTAAATAATGCTGCTATGATATTACAATACATGTTATTGTTTTGGATTAGTGTTTTTTTGTTTTGGTTTGGTTTTTTTTGGATAAGTAACCAGGAAAGGAATTGCTGGATTATACGGTAGTTCTATTTTTAATTTTTTGAGCAACCTCCATACTGTTTTCTACAGTGCCTTCACCAATTTACATTCCCATCAACAGTATACGAGGGTTTCCTTTTCTCCACATCCTCTCCAGCATTTGTTATTTGTAGACATTTTGATGACAGCCATTCTGACAGGTATAAGGTAATATCTCATTGTGGTTTTGATTTGTTTTCCTCTAATGATTAGCGGTATTGAGCATCTTTTTATGTGCCTGTTTCATTTCTTTTAGGGTAGGTTTAGTACTGATGAACTCTTTCAGTGTTTGTTTTTCTGAGAAGTTTTTTATCTGTCCTTCAACTCTGAATGATAATTTTGCTGGGGAGAGTATCCTAGCTTGCTGTTTTTTCCATTTCAGTGCTTTGAATATATCATGCCACTCCCTTCTTTTCTGCAAAGTCTCCACAGAAAAATCAGCTGTTAGCTTTACAGGGGTTTCCTTGTATAATACTCTTTGTTTTGCTCTTGCTGCCATTAGAATTGTCTCTTTACCTTTAACTTTTGCCATTTTAATTTTAAGTCTTGGTGCGGGCTGTTTGGATTCATCTTATTTGGGACTCTCTGTGCTTCCTGTACCTGGTTATCTGTTTCTTTCTTCAGATTTGGGAAGTTTTCAGCCGTAATTTCATCAAATATATTTTTGACCCCCCTTCTCTCTTTCTTCTCTTCTGGGACCACTAAAATGCAAAGTACACTTGAAGTTATCCCAGAGATCTCTTAAACTGTTCACATATTTTAAAATTTGTTTTTCTTTTTGCTGTTCTAATTGTGTGATTTCCATAACACTGTCTTCCACATCACTTGTGTGTTCTTCTGTATCATTTAGTCTTCTGTTAATTCCTTCTAGTGTGTTTTTCATTTCAGCTATTATATTCTTCAGTTCTGACTGGTTCTTTTTTATATTTTCCATTGCCTTGTTAAAATTCTCACTGTGTTCAGCTATTCATTTCCTTAATTCACTAGCATCCTTATTACTAATTCTTTGAATTCTTTACCTGGTTAATTGTTTATTTCTGTGTAATTTATTTTTTTCAGAGGTTTTCTCTTGCTCTTTCAATTGAGATCAGTTCCAGTCTCTCCTCATTTTGCTTAAGTTTCTCTGTATGAGTTTAGGTGAAACATTTACCTATTGCAGCCGTAAAGTGTTGTCCTTATGTGGGAGCATCCCTATATAGTCTGCATGTGTCCAATGGCTTTGGTAGTAGAGCTGAATTTGATGTGAACACAAGTCACGTCTTTACTCAGGGTGTCCTGACAGCTATCATGTTGGTAGGAGGTAGGGTTGGAGATGGAGGGGCTATGGCTGGAGCCAGGTGTGAGCCAGGGCTTCCCCTCTGTTCAGTGGCTGTCATCACCGTACTGAAGGTGGGGTTGAATCCCAAGTTGCTGGAGCAGAAGCCCTGAGGGTAGGGTCTGACCTGGCTCTGTTTCCCTTGAGTGTGTACTCTTGCCTCTCCCAGCACCTGCACCCTTTACCTATAGGGAGCAATGCTGTAGCAAGAGCAAAAGCTGTGTTGGCTCTCAGCTTTTGATGGAGCACAGACTGCAGCAGTCCACCCACAAACGGAGGTCCACACTGCTTCTGATGCTGCCTGTGCAAGCTCTATCAATAGCTGCCTCTTCAGGTCTGAGCCTCCTTTGTCCCTCATGGCCGATCTCTCCCCTCAGCCTCTGCCACCCCCACCCTGGTGTAGCACCCTCCCCCATAAGGCTGGCAGGCCTGCACGGGCTCTTGGCATGTGTCAGGGCACAGGCTGTAGTGGTCCAGCTGCCATTAGCTCAGAGCTATTTCTGATGTGCTGCCTGTGTAAGAGCCGGTAATGGCTGTCCCCACCCTACTCAGAGACTGCTTCAGGTCTGAGTCGCCTCTGCGTCTAAGAGCTGAGCCTCTTCCCTCAGTGTGGGGTCAGGGCAGCACTCACTCTAGCATGTGCAACTGCAGTGTGAAGTAAGTGAGGCTGGAGCATTCGCTCTGTTCAGGCTGGGGCACGTGCCAGGGGTGGGGGGTGGAGGTAATTGCATGGAAAATGGGCAGCTATTCAAGGAGTTTTTCAATCCACTTTCTCTACCCTGTTTCAGAAGCCAGCCAGAGCACTCAAGCTCTTCATGAGCAGAGTCCAGGCTTCCCACAGCCCTCCTGTTAGTCTCACCAGCCCTTCAACCAGCCAAGGGCACTTGTCTTTCCTGTGTCAGACCCCAGGATTGGAGTGCACAGTATGTGGCTTGAACAGCTCATTCCCCAGGACAGGTCTCCACCAGTGAAATCTCCCTTCTCCTCTAAGTCCACTCCCAGGGGCACAGGTTCCAAGCTGATGGTTTCTCTTCTTTTCCTACCTAATTCTGTGTAGATCTTACTTATAGCCTTGGTTGTACAGGAGTCTTTCTGCAAGTTTCCAGGTAGTTTTCAGTGAGAATTGTTCCACATGTAGATGTATTTTTGATGAGTTCATGGTGGGAGATGAGTTCTGCATCTTCCTACTCTGCCATCTTGATTGATCTCTTGATTCCATTTAATAACGCAGGTGATCTTTCCATCCATCAAGGTCCTTGCAAGAGAAAGACGCACTCTTAAAACTATTTAATTGAGGATAGTTTTAAAAATTCTGCCAAGGTTTAGGCAGAAGTTAGGAAAATCAATAAGATAATGTGTTATTCAGGGGCTAGCAAAAATAGGAAGCCTTTATTATCCCTAGGCTCCCTACCTAACCTAAATCTCTTCCTAAATTGGGTTCTTCTACCCTCTGATCCTCATATCTAATAAGAAAACAAGAGGGAAAGAACGCTTTCATGAAGTCTATGCAAGTCAGCCTCCAGACATCAGAGAGGAGGATGGTGAATAATAGTAGCTATAAAAGCACAAATAGAGTAAATCCAGCATGATATCTATTTTTGTTATTAATGATACTTTACATTTAATTTACATGTAAAATCATTTAAGAAAAGTTCCTATAAAGTAAATAAAATACTAAAAAATTAATTAACCAAATAAACACTAATATTTATTTTATATTCAAATCATGTATTATGTAATCTACTTCATTAAATAGGAGTATTACAATTATAGTGAAGCTATTTCTAATAACTTGAAGATGGCTAGTAATAATACTTTATCACTAATTATCTCATAGAAATTTATATTATAATCCTTTTAAAGTATTTTATATTTTACAAAGAAGCTTTACAACTATTATCTTATTACTAAGAATAACTAAATAGAATGAATGCTAATTTTCTAGATAATACTCATTTACTTGAATGAAAAAAAATCAAAAATCTGAGTTTCATAGTATGCAAGCCAAATATAAATAAAATAGTTAATTGCAGAAAACTGATTTTATAGCTCAGGCTTACCAGGGAAATAAGAAAGTAAAGCCATTCATTTAAGAATCAAAAATAAATATTTTGAGTAATAAAATATAAGATTAATCACACTATTCTATAATAATATTATTTCTGTATAATTTATCAACTTGGGACATGTAATAATATCTTTGATCATAACCAATTGAAGTATATGGAAGATATAAAATCCATTTAAATGACTTAAATGATCATTTTCTGGCCACAATACTGTCTTCCTCTAACACGATCCTATTGATGAAGAACCATTTCCCCCCCCCACATTATCTAAAAGCTGCATGGAGTGGCATAAGGAAATCAGAATTTTATACATCAACAAGACAAGTGCTTTTTTGTTTATATGTTGGAAAAATATTTTATTTATTCTGCTAAGGGCTTTAAATTTTTTTTTTTAATTTTAGTTGTTTTTGTGTTTTTTTAAAAATAAATTTATTTATTTATTTATGGCTGCGTTCGGTCTTCATTGCTGCATGAAGGCTTTCTCTAGTTGCGGTGAGTGGGGTCATTCTTCATTGTGGTGCGCAGGCCTCTCGCTGCTGTGGCTTCTCTTGTTGCGGAGCACGGGCTCTAGGCGCACAGGCTTCAGTAGTTGCGCATGTGGACTTAGTTGCTCCGTGGCACGTGGGATCTTCCTGGATCAGGGATCGAACCCGTGTCCCCTGCATTGGCAGGCAGATTCTTAACCACTGCGCCACCAGGGAAGCCCAATTTTAGTTGTTTCTTAATGAAAATAATTTTAGTGATTTTATAGTTGAGTCCTTCCAAATTAAATAGTTACAAGAATTGGAAATTTACTCTATACCAACATTTTTGTGTCATTTATCTATGTAAAGTATACTTGTTTAAAAAAATATTGAAAAACTTACCTCCAATAAACACACTTGCCCATTCTCACATGAATCATATGTATCTAGAAACTTGTTCTTAAAAAATGCTTCATTTTATTTAGATTATTACTCTACAAAAAGTCCTCAAAGTAGAAGCTCTTTTAATATGGGCCTTTAGAGTTGATTTGAAATCATATATAAATTATGGCTTTTAAGCTCTCTTCTGCTTATGAAATTTTTTGACAGGAGTATATGCTAGTTAATTTTTTAAATGTGCTTCCACATGATTAAAGGCTAAATACAATCTATTAAAAAGTTTATGCAAAATAGATACTTTGGTGAGTAAAGAGTTTTTTGTTTGTGTTCAATAAGACAATGGTTTTAAAAAATATTGCAAATGATTTTAAAAACAATGTGTCTGTTACCTGCGATGAATTTGTTTGAGCTGTGTTCAAGTGTCACACTTAATAAATAATACAGGTTGAATTCATGGTATCACTGCTTCTGTCCTATAACATCCTTGTGATTAAGGACCAGGAATTGGGAGTCAGTTAATTATGGAAAATTATCATCTTGGTTTTCTTGCTGTTGGCCATAGTTTAGATTTCAAGATGTGGTGTGATAAGTAAGACAGTCTGTTGTATTTCATCACATTCCTATGTATTCCTATGTTTACTCATGTAATTTTTCCTGCATCTGGAAGATGTCCTTCATGCATTTTTCATAGTCACTCTATTTTGTTAGTAAGCATAGAGAATAGCAATTCAGGGGGAGAAGAATAATTTTGGAAGTCTTTCCTTCTTTAGCAAGATTAAAATGAATACTAGGTATAACTTTATTCAGTCAGTATCTTTTTAATAGACAGATTTTCAAAACCCTGTGACCAGCACGTTTGAAGATAAAAGGCAATGTCAGTGGATAGGAGGAAAGGTACTGGATTAAAAACTACCTTCATGTCTGCCAAATTATTAAACAATTAACCCAAAGCATTTCTTTGTAAAATAGCTGTTGTAATCCGTTCTCAGGTATCTTCTACACAACAGTGCTCATCAAATACTTGTTCCTTGCTGAATGTCTTTAGAATATTCTGGTTAACAGTGTTTATCAGTGTACCTTCATCAAAATTAATCAATGGGTAGGAGAACTATCAAAACACTCATCTGTATACCTCAGATGGAAAAGAAACAATCAGAAGTATAGTGCCTGTTACTAAGGTATAGGTAGCTGAGTGAAAGGTTATGGGAATTTTATTGTCAAAAAAAATCTAGATTTAAAGGAGAGACTATTTCAAAAGACTAATACTTAGGGAAAACACTCTGACCACAAGATTTGCAAACATCTCAGAGGGCAAGTAAATGCAATTTTCTTTTATAAGGAGGAGTAAATAAGGCTAGAAAAAATTGGGTTTGGAAAACACTCTGACCACAAGATTTGCAAACATCTCAGAGGGCAAGTAAATGCAATTTTCTTTTATAAGGAGGAGTAAATAAGGCTAGAAAAAATTGGGTTTGGAAAACACTCTGACCACAAGATTTGCAAACATCTCAGAGGGCAAGTAAATGCAATTTTCTTTTATAAGGAGGAGTAAATAAGGCTAGAAAAAATTGGGTTTGGGAAAGTAGGACGAGTGGATGGTAATTTAACTTGAGCAGGAAGTATACGACCACAAATCTTCTTTGTTAGGAATTAGCTAATCAATGTATTCCAAAAATACAAAATTTAATATTTCAAAACTATCTGTATAGTTCTAACTCCTCTCATACTTCAAATCATGTGTTTATGAACAATGACAGAGAACAATTTATTAACTATTACTCTCATCTGTAAGTAAATATGAATGTGGGTAATAACAAAATATGTTAGTTTTTTGAAGCAATTGATTTATCACTATGAAAGATGGAGAATTTAACTCACTAATACTAATTGTACCCTACCCACCTCCATGTTTTGGTTTTGTGTTTATACATATTTTAACGTTTAATTTTTATACATTTTTATTATTATTTTATTTAATATTATTTTCACCATTGGAGTTCTCAAACTTTAGTGTCTGTAAGAAGCAATTGAGGACCTCTTTAAAATGTAGAGGCCTGGGTCCCTCTCCAGACATTTGATTGGGCAGGACATGACATCTGCATTTTAAACTAGCACTCCATCTTCACCATAGCCATGAAAGGTAATTCAAAAGATAGTCAAATAAGAACAAATAAATTGGTAACAAAATTATGGAGGGGCATTGAAGACCTAAGTTGATTTGAAGAACATGGAAAAATGAAGATTTGAAGTGCTATCAACCCAAACCTCCTATTTTTCTTTCTCCCTACCATTTCTTTGTGGACAAGTCAAGAAAAAGAAAGAAGCTGCTTTTTAGAATTGATCCAGAGATAGGTGTTGGTTGACTGTGACAGAACGAAATAGGTTTGGAGTAAGGACAATGAGCCCATGGAGAGAGTGCTTCAGAGGCTATTTACAGTGAAGGAAGAAGGGCCTAATGAGCTGGGAAAACATGAACTGATGTATGGAAAGGACTTGTAGTATCAATACTGAAGCCAAAGGAAGATGTAGGTAGAGTACAAAAGAGAGACCTTGAATTTAAAATTCAGTGTTCAGCATGTAACCTTTTTTAAATACAAGGAAACAGATGTTTGTAATTATCTAGAATTTACAAGAAAATATGTATATAATACATAAATATTAAGATATGTTTAGAATTTGGTAGTAGTGCATATGTATCCATTTAGAAGTTCGAATCAAGGAGAGACTTTCTGTTTACTGTAGTGCCAAGATGATTATTATCTCCTGTGTAACTGAAATAATGGGAAAACCAAGCTTACAAAAATAGTTTTCCTGATCCTTATGAGACTGTATGCCATTTCTACCTACTGAAATAATACAGCTTAAATAAATTTGGCATAAATATCATGAGATTTTCCCTGAATATTCTAGAAATAATTACAGATGATCCAACCTGACAATATATAAGTTACATTTTTATTGTATACTCTTTAAATTCAATAAATATTCTTTTAATCTATCACTGAAGAAAATAGTCATCATTCATCATTTTTGAATGATGAATGTCTGAAAGATGAGAGTACATAATTAACGTACAATGAGGTGATAACATGACTCTCATTATTCTCAGTAGAATTTGGATTTCTACTGGAAACAAACCCCAAAACTTTGGTTCTTATGCCTGGAAAGCATAGAAATGAAGAACAAGTTTCTATGCAGCAAACCTACTTTGAAAAATAAAAAAGTAAGTAAGGAGCTTGTTACTGCTTAGAGAAAATAAATTGGTAGCACAGAGAAACAGGGACTAGGAAGAATAATAAATATCAAATATATGGGGCCATATATATCTCAAATAAAGGCTAAAAAATTATAATCTTCATATAAATGCATTTGTATCAAAAGTTCAGTTCTGTTTATTCCTTTACAAGAGGCTTAAAGAGAGTCTGATATCCGGTTAGAAAAAAAGTGGAATCCTGAATGGTGTTATGTAATAGATACTTCCATCTGGAAAGAAAATGTTCATAAATAAATGGTAATTTTTTCTCCTGGAAAAAAGAAAATAACTCCAGTAAGGTATATCTATGGCTAACAACTCTTGGCTCATATTATTAATTGCAAGTAAAAAAAAGATTTACTCTTTATTAAACATTTAATGAATTTAATGTTGAAGAGACTATTGGGCCATTTGAATTTATTTTATATTCAGTTGAAATTTATAATAGTTTGATCAGATGATTTTATTAATTTTGTGTTTGTGTTTGGGATTACATCACAACTAGACATCTACTCTTTTTGTGGTTAAAAAGGAGATAATGATGCTTTATTTATAGGTATTTTCTGAGGTGTGATTCCTTTCCATTGAATTCATAAACTGTTACAAAAGAAAATATGTATTTCTGACTTGATAAATGTGACTTTATTTTTAAGCTCATGATTCCAAACTTTTATTTAAGAGATAAAATAGTATAAAGATAATACTGCTGAATATAAAACTTGTACACAGTTAGAATTTTTCTCTATAAAAGTCAAGATGAAAGTGGTTTATGTAAAAGCAAAACTGTGGTCCATTGATAGAAAAGGAAAAATCTTTTAAGATCTCTCCCTCATCACTTAAATTCATTTGGTTTCTAAATCCAACCAGTTTTCATCAACATGTCTTTTCAATATATATACCTCTCTAAATGCCCTCGGCCTAGGTCTGGAATGTTGCCATCTTTGCTAGACTTACTGCAACCCATTCTCTCTCCCCCTCTGCTATTCTCATTTCCTCTAGACACATAGTTCTAAAAACAACAATGACAACAAGAACAAAAACACAAAAGTATCCAATCAGTTATTTATCACCTTACTTTAGTGTTGGATTAACTGACAGGGTGATTCTGTCTCCTCGACTTTGCTCTTTCCTTAATTTCTTCCTTTTCTTATTTTTCTTTCATGTTCTCGACACACAGTAAACCACTTTTATTTAAGGTGTACAATTTGATGAGTTTAGATATATGTCTACATTTGTGGAAATCATCACCACAATCAAGATAATGAGCATTTCTCACTAAATCTTCTTATGCACCTTTGTAATCCCTCCCTCTTGCCCATCCACAGTGCCTGCTGCCACCCCTCTGGTCTGATCTGGTTTCAGATGCTATAGGTGAAGCTTAATGGTAGTCACACTGCAACTACCTCCAAAGAATATTTCCTTAAATTACCTTCTTAAAATCCATGCCATCTATTTATTCTTGTGAAGGAGAGGTTTTTGAGCTATAATATCAGTTCTCAGATTTCCTTTGGAAAATATGAATCCTAATCTGTGTCAAAGAAAAATTGTACCAGTTGGGTTAAATAGACAAGGAAGATATGTTATTCAAGACAGCAATATATTATTGCAATAGAGGGCAAGACTAATGCTCTAGGGCTGAGAGACTGAACTCTGCAGAAACAAAAGGAGGGGGGTGCCTAAGCTTTTGTATGAACTAGTGGAAAAGTATTGGAGGACATTAGGACAGATGTTGGTCAATGTGATTAGGCCAATTGTGTTTGCTAATGCAAGAAGTTTCGCCCTTAAAATCCCACAGAGACTAGGAGACTGGGGTGGCGCTATCTTTTTTTAAAAAATTTTATTGGAATATAGTTGATTTACAATGTTGTGTTATTTTCAGCTACAGCACAGTGAATCAGTTATACATATACATATATCCACTCTTTTTTAGATTCTTTTCCCATATAGGCCATTACAGAGTATTGAGTAGAGTTCCCTGTGCTATACAGTAGGTCCTTATTAGTTATCTATTTTATATATAGTAGTGTGTAATGTCAATCCCAATCTTCCAGTTTATTCACCCCATTCCCTTACCCCCTGGTAACATAAGTTTGTTTTCTACATCTGTAACTCTATTTCTGTTTTGTAGATAAGTTCATTTGTACCCTTTTATAGATTCCACATATAAGCAATATCATATGATATTTCAGTATGACAATCTCTGGGTCCATCCATGTCACTGCAAATGACATTATTTCATTCTTTTTTATGGCTGAGTAATATTCCATTGTATATATGTACAACATCTCCTTTATCCATTCTTCTGTTGATGGACATTTAGGTTGCTTCCATGTCCTATCCATTGTAAATAGTGCTGCGATGGACTTTGGTGTACATGTATCTTTTTGAATTACAGTTTTATCCAGATATATGTCCAAGAATGGGATTGCTGGATCATATGATAGCTCTATTTTTAGTTTTTTAAGGCACCTCCATACTGTTCTCCATAGTGGCAGTACCAAGTTACATTCCCAACAACAGTGTGGGAGGGTTCCCTTTTCTCCACACCCTCTCCAGCATTTATTGTTTGTAGACTTTTTGATGATGGTCATTCTGATCCATGTGAGGTGATACTTCATTGCAGTTTTGATTTGCATTTCTCTAATAATTAGTGATGTTGAGCATCATTTCATGTGTCTATTGGCCATCTGTATGACTTCTTTGGAGAGATGTCTATTTAGATCTTTGGCCCATTTTTTGATTAGGTTTGTTTTTTTGATATTCAGCTACATGAGCTGTTTGTATATTTTGGAAATTAATCCCTGTAAGTTGATTCATTTGCAAATATTTTCTCCCATCTGAAGCTTGTCTTTTCATTTTGTTTATGGTTTCCTTTGCTGTGCAAAGCTTTTAAGTTTAATTAGGTCCCATTTCAAAGGGCTGGCTCCCAGGTCCTTGAGAAAGTTAGTCCTGGGTTAACTAGCAAGAGGCTGGAAGAAGATTTACATCTCAAAGGGAAAGAGAAAATGTTTACAGTGGCAAGTTTTCTAAAGTAAATGCTTTAATAAAAGGGAGATCAGGGGCCTATAGTTGGGAAGAAACCTGTCTGAAGTCTACTCAAGCTGAGGGGAATGTTAAGGATGTCTTAGTCACCTGGCATCTCACCTTAGTGTTTCATTTCTACATATCTTAGTGCCTCAGTCAAAATTGCAAAAGGTTTTAAATACACTGATGGGTAACGAATGAAGACAAAACATAAATGGCCAATAGGTTCATAAAAAACAAAATGCTCAAATTCACTAGTGATCAAGGAATTGCCAAACAAGCCTGCCTGAAGATACCATTTCACTCATAGTCATAGAAAAATATTTCAAAACCTGAAAATACCACATGCTTAAGAAGATGCGGAAGAATAAACTATCATACACAGCTGGTGGAAACAAAACTTAATTTGGAGTTTCTTGAAAAGTTAAAGAAATCATTCCAAAGAAGCCCTCTTCTATCCCTATAGATATAAATAAGGAAATGTCCACTCACGCAAGGAGCTATCAATAGGAATAGTCACAGAAACATTATCTGTAATAGCAGGAAAAAAGAAAGCAACTAAGAGCTTAAATATCACCAAAATAATAAGTAATGTTACATTCAGTCAAAGACTAAACAGGAGTAAAAATAGATGATCTAAGAAAACCCTATCAATATGGTTAAATCTTCATACATTACATTAAGTGAAAATGAGTTTCAGAAGAATATATACAGGATGACACAGTTTATTCAAATGTTGCAAATGGAAAATAACATTATAAACTATTTACAGAAACATATAAAATCATGCATGCAAATAATAAACTCTAAAATCAGGATATAATACACTTCTATAAAAGAAGAGATAGAGATGGATTTCAGGAGATATATTTAGGGGGCATCAAGAGTATGCTGCTGGCTTGTAGGTACATGAATATGTCTTACTTTATACCTCTTGATTTGACTGGCATACTTCATAATGAATTAGAGTTAAGAAAAGTGTGTGTGCGTGCGTGCATGTGCACGCGCATATGAAATCATTGTTTATACATATACATATATATTTAATCATTGTATATTTGAAAGTAAAACAAAATATAATGAAATGAATGATTTTCAGTGTCTGACTATCAAAATATCAATCATTTATAGTGTAGGTCATAAGATTATTGAACTTTCAGTAAACTTGAATTGGATTTTGTTTTAATTTGATATAACTTTGCATCTTAAGTGGAAAAATAAGCAGCTTTAGAGTATCAAAGAACATTCTCAAAAAGAAAATTAATAAGACATGAATCTACTGTTGATCTTCCAAACAAAAATTAAGGGAGGGAGTCAAAGTCCAGGATCCACAGGACAGAGCTGTTCCTAGGAAAATTCCTCACCCTAAGACATGAAAACAAAATAAATAACAAAAAATGCACTTGATTACCCATAGAGAAATGATCAGTGTTACTTAGAGTTAACATTGGATATTGAGACTGCAATATCATATTATTTAGGTTGATTAAATAGCATATTTTCCCCCTAGTGAGAATGCTGAAGGTTTTTCATGAAGATGTTATACTTCTACATTGTTGTAGGACAGTAGGTCAATATGGCCCTCTGAAAAGTGGATACAAATATAAAAACATGTATAAACTCATAATTGTTTTCTGTTTGACTCAATTTTAATTTTAGTGTTTATTCTAAGGAAATAATCTAAATGAAGGATAAAGCCTATGTGTATATATGTATGTATGTAGATATATGTAATATTTCATATATGTATATATGTGTATATTTAGACACATGTATAGACATCAAAATATGTAATAGTGATGACATTTTATTGTGTTGGGCTTGTTTCTAGAAATAATACATATAGATACTTGAAGAGTTACTTGTAAACTAATAGTCAAATATGTTGTCTTGAATCTCTTCTAATACCTGATAGTTAAGTGTACATTATTGCTGTAAATGCACAATAAATATTTGGAGGTGCATTTTCAGATAATGACGATTCATTTACCCTTATGAATCTTTTGTTTCTAGTCTACCTCCCCGATAAACATTATCATAAATTGGCTATACTCATAAATAAAAGGGGTATAGTCTGCTGTCATTGAAGAGAAAAACATTGATTTACTCACATCAATAAGTAGTTTTTAACAGATATTGTCTTCTGATAATATAACAACTTAGGCCATCTTAACTTCATACCACATATATTTTCAGTAGATTAGTTAAAAACCCCTTAATGCTTAAAGTGCTATTATAGCAATGATAACATTGAGAGTAATGTTTTCGATTACATGATACTGATAATATAATAATACTGTGATAGCTAATATATATTGAGTAAGTATAGTGGGTCAGGCACTATTCTGACACCTTACATGAATTATCTGACCTAATCTTCACCACAACCCTCTAAGATGGGTGCTTTTATCATCTATCTGGAGTTTAATATGGAGTCTGGGGCACAGAGCAGTTGTTTAATTTGCCCAAGTGGCACAAACTGCTAGTGACAGAGCTGGGATTTGAACCCAGTTGACACAGTGCATTGTTTACTAGGTATTTGCAAAGCGAGTCTTTGTCATTTTCTTCCATTGAAGAATATTTGAGAATTTCTAAAACTAAGGAGAAAAGTTGACTTTGACTCTTCAACAAAATTCTTTTTATGTGAAGGACTAAAACAATAACACTTCAGCCAGGAACCTGTTTTCCAAGTTAATAGCTTTTCTATTTTTTCCTTAATGTTTTGTTCTTTTTTTCCTACTGTGGAACTTGATTGGAGAAAAATCTCAGTGTGGTAGTCTGCTCTGAAAAGAATACCTACCAAAGACAAAGAACTTTTAAAAGAATAAATCCTTTTGTTCCCTGTCTGACAAAATATAGAAATATGGTACAATGAAACCCTTCAAGTGAATACTTGGCAAAGAGGGAAAAGAAATCTTTTAAAAAGTAATGGCTATTTGAATTTTTTCCAAGATAAATCAAGTATATTTCATTTAAAGTGGAACTCTCAGGGGAGTTGTTGGAAGACAGATTGAGCAATTGAGTAATTGGAAACTTCCTGCAACATACAGGTAGTTCCATATACATGATCATATGGAAGTCTCTATATACATGATCAATCCAGTCTGTCCTTCACTGAAGGAGTTTGAGAATATAATTCAGAATAAAAATATATTTTATTTAAACAAAATGCAGACGTTACTCATTAAATGTTTAGAGAAAAGTATCATATAAGCAAAGAAGAAAAATGGAAAACATTCCAAATTCAATTAGCCAAAATAACTACACTAATATCTCCATATATATTCTTCTTCACTTTGTATATGTTGTGCACACAGACATAAAAAGAACAAGATGAAATTGTACTATATTTCAGCTATATTTATCATTTAAAACTTATGTTTCCACTTAGTTGTACATGGTGAACAGCAGTAACTATTTCACCATAGGATGACTGCTAATGACTAAATAAAATGTCCTTGTACTATGTGTCTTATTCTAAATAACTGAAATGCTATCATTATCCATTCAGCCTGTTCACTAAAATGAACAATTACAAATTAATGCCGTTATAGCTAAATCATTTAAAAAGTCTTCATTAATATAAGCATATATTGTAACATTTTAAAGATACCACAGAACACTAGCTGCAACAATGATATAAGCCTAGGACTTAATGAATTAGTTATTGATGCCAAAAATACTTTTAGCACGTATTATATGTCAAGCAACAAATGGTTCAATAAAAATGACTTCAGAAATGTAGCTATTTGGAAATACTCATTAATCTAAGCTAAATGCTAATAGTAAATGTGAGGGTAACCTTCTTCATTTTTTTCAATTTGATAAACATTTTGTTGAAATGTTTTTATTCCTTTTGCAGATTTTTATATTCTGTTACCAGATGTGTTAGTAGATGTAGATGTAAGTTAGCAGGTATATTTCATGCATGTAAAATTGAACTCTGAGATCACCTAAACAAGTCTGACTATATAATTTCTATTCATTCCTTTAGTCATTCATACATTCAATCATATTCAGAATTTCACTCACAGACTATACATTCTTTTCTCTGTCCTATAAATATCCTCAGTAACATACACTTTCACCTTCAGTCTAAGTAGCTTGAGATAGACCTAGTAACTCATGTCACCAGATAAAGTGTCCTTTTAGTATAACATCTGATAATAGTTCCTCAGGGGCTTCTTTACACAACTATTATACAGATAATATAATAACACATAATAAAAGAAGGGAAAAGACTGAACTTCTTTGCTGGAGTAAAATACACAACTTGTTCATCAGGATTTCGTTGATTCCCCTGGGGGCCAGAACGTGTTATGGACAGTGATAGCATTACCAGATTTACACACCTTCTAATCCTTTCTGTAAGTGTACAACTTCTGACATGTGCACAGATTAATAACATTTCAACTATACAAAAGTATTTTTGATTTAGAAACATTTTTTCCTGCAGTTCCTATAAAAGTGTTGAGCTAATTAAGAATTGTAGAACATACTACACACCTAGTAAACACAATTTTAGAAGATTTAATTCAATAATATATAAAAAGAAAAATACATCATGACCAGTGACATTTATCCTAGGAATACAATGTTTGGTTAACAATTGAAAATCAGTTAATACAGTTAAACAGATCAACAAAATATAAAGAAAACCATGTGCTCAAAGTAATAGATAAAGAACAGGCATTTGCCAAAATTGAACATCCATTCTTGATAAATCTTTCAGCAAAGTGCTGTTATATAAAAATTCCTCAAGCTGATAAAGAGTATTAGTTTCCTGGGGCTGCCAGAACAAAGTGCCACAAGCTGGGTGCCTTAAACAACAGAAATTTATTGTCTCACTATTCTGGAGGCTAGAAGTATGAAATCAGGGTGTCAGCAGGCTTGTTTCCTTCCAAGGGCTGTGAGGGAGAAACTGTTCCATGCCTCTCTATTAAGCTTCTGTTAGCTTTGGGCATTCCATGGCTTGTAGATGGTTTTTTCCCTGTGTTTTCACATCATCTTCCCTCTGTGCATGTCTGTCTTTGTGTCTATAACAGACATCTAAATTGAAAAAAGAAATAAAACTGTCCTTGTTATAACATGATCATCCACGTTGAAATTCAATGGAATCTATGAAAATAAGAACTAACAAAAGTGTTTAGCAAGGTTGGAGGATATAAGATTGATATACAAAAATCAATTGTATTTAAATATACCAGCCACAAACAATTGGAAATCAAAATTAAACAATCACTGCCATTCACAATAGCTTTAAAAATCTAAAATACTTAGGACTAAATCTGACAAAGTGTGTGTATGACCCAAACACTGAAAACTAAAAAACATTAGTTGAAGAACTAATTGAAGAAGACCTAAATAAAGAGAAAGTTATACTGTATTCATTGATTAAAAAATCAAATGGAAGATGTCAATCTCTGCAAATTTGAAATATAAGTTCAATGCAATCCTAACCAAAATCCCATGAGGCTTTCTCATAGTAATTGAAAAGCTAATTTTAAAATTCATAAAAAATGCAAAGGACCTAGAATAGCCAACAAAATTTTTTAAAGTAAAAGTAATGATATAATGCCAGTATTATCTGGTTTCAACCAGTATTTCTTCTTTATTCTTTTCTTTTTGTATATATTTTATGTATCTTGAAGTTGTTCAACAGCTCAATGATTCTCTGATCATTTTTTTGTATATTTCTTTCATTTTGGATTAACTCTATTGTGTCTTCATGTTTGTTATTTTTCTTCTGTGATATATAATTTTCAGTTAATTCCATCCAGTGTATTTTTCATCTATGGCTTTGTAGTTTTCATCTGTAGAGGCTCTATTTGAGTCTCTTTTCTAATTCCCATGACTATACTTGTTCAATATTTTTACTAATTTTTAAACATATGGAATATATTTTAATAATTGTTTTAATGTCCTTTGTTGCTAATTCTAGTAGTTATGTCAGTTCTAGATTGTTTAAATTAGTTGATTCTTCTCATTGTTGTTCATATTTTCCTGAATCCTTTGCTGACTGGAAATTTGGTTCCAATGTCATACATTTTGAATTTTACCTTTTGGTGGTTGGATATTTTTATATTCCTATAAGTATATTTGAGCTTTGTTCTTAAATGCAATTAAATTACTTGGAAACAGGTTGATCCTTTCAGTTTTTTTATTTTAAAATGTGTTAGACAGTACTAGAGCAGCATTTAGACTAAAGCTAATTGTGTCCTAATAATGAGTCCAGATGCTTTATCCAATGCCCTGTCAGTTTTGATGGGTTTTTTTCAGTTTGGTTGGCCCTCTGGGAACATCCACTATTGTTTCCTCAACTCCTTTTAGGTGATTCTTTTCTTGGTCTTTGGTAGTTTACTCAATGCATGTGTTGATCAGTATAAATGCCCATGTGAGACCCACTCCAGATCTTTGCAATTCTTTCTGTTCAGTTCTTTGCTCTGTGGTTCTCTGCCCTAGTCTTGGATTCTCAACTTAGGAAGTCCATCCCTTTCACATGGGTTTTTCTCTTCTATGTCATGACCTGGAAACTCTCTTAAAGCAGTAAGCTGCAGAGTCACTGGGCAGCTCTCTTGTGTCCTTTCTCTCAAGGATCACTGTCCTTTGTTGTATGATGACCAGTGTCTTGAAAACCATTGTTTCATATGTTTCATCTAATTTTTTTGGTTGTTTAAGATAGAATAAATAATATCCCTGTTCCAACATCCTACCTTGAAGCAGAAGTGATCCTTTACTATTTTAGAAGTGAATAATATTTTTTTCATGAATTTACTAAAAAAGTTGACTTCTTCTTAGTTGACACATATTTTGGGGTAAGGAATCAAATCCAATGACTTGCTGGCTGACAATAAGTTATTTGAGATTTAAAAGTAATGTTAAAATCTATATCCAAACAATTAAAATTGGGCTATGCCAACAAAGAGTGACTTTTGAGGTTTTGAAAATGGTGTTAACAAATCTTATCCCAATCTTGGACTTCAGAGGAGTAAAATGTTAAAAGCTAGAAATATTTTTGTCATTAATTGTTTGTTCAAATTTCACCTTAAAAGAAACTTTTTAAACAACTCTGTAGGATATACTCTTATGATAGATTAAAGTCCTCAAAGAAATATATATATACACACATATATATACACACATGTAAACGTGTACATTACATATTTGTGTATATATGTATACATACGTATGTACATATACATACAAATATTATTTGTGAACACATTTTAGATCAAAACTTTTAGCTGACAAAGTGCTAATGTCAGTTGAGATGTGTGTTTGTTTAAAAGAAATCACTAATTTGCATCATTGCTGCTTTTGTCTTTCATTAGCAAAAGAACATTTGGGGACATACATTAAATATAAAACAGGACTGATTTTTAATATCTTTAAAGAGAACATATGGCTCTTTCTTTCTTGTTCTTAGTAAAGGGGAGCCAGAGATTTGCATATATAACTAGATAATCCATAAAACTCACCCTGAAAATTTAACAAAAATTAAGTTCGAAAGATCTCTGAGTAAGTACTATGTGTTAGTACTTATTCAATATTCAAAAATACATAAATTACAGTCGCTGATTTTGAGGAGTTTAGGTTTTGGAGAGGAGGGAAATGTTTGAATCATCTGTTGAGTAACAAGCAATAACTGCTTCAGTAGAAGAGGAAAAAGCTTTGGCAGTCTGGGAGGAAGTCCAAGAGGGAAATAATTCCTGAGCTCTTTCTTTAAAAGCACAGGCAAAGGAAACAGGAGAGGATGGGCATACAGAAGGTTTCAAAAGGAGAGGACCTTATGTATAACACCCTTGACTCTCATTAGGAACAAGTCATGTTTAGTTTTCTGATAGTTCTTATATCAGAATGATTTTTAAAACATTTTTCATATTCAAAATTTTAGATTAGTTAAATGAAACTATATAAAATCCCACCTAAGTCTCCAATCCATTATCCATATTGTAGGTAAGATATGTTTGCACACACTGCAATCTATCCATGGCAATCTTCTGCTTAAATCTCTGTAATAGCTATTTCCCCAGTTCCATTAGGAAAAAGCCCAAGGTGTTTAAAATGTGTTCCAAGTTCCTTCATGTTCTATTCATATACTGTCACTTTATCTCAATTTCGTGTCACTTTCCTCATTGAGAATTAGGACCAGCCATATGTATATCTGTGTTGTATTTCCTTTCAGGTTTTAGGCTTTCTCTTGCCAGCAAACATTCCTGTGATGTTTGAAATCTCTCCCTGGCATTTATGTCTCCATCAGAAGGAGTTTACAGAGATTGCTGCAAGCTGGAAATATGATTTTCTCATCTTACACCTCTAAACTTCTGTCATCAGTTCTCAAGAGAAATCTACACCATCTCACAGACAGGCCAAACCTGGATTCACGCAACTCAGTTTCCAGATCTTTACTTGACAAGGTGGAAGAGACAGCAGGCCCCCACACATATATCCCAACATTTACTGCCTTCAACAATCACCACTGCTCTCACTGTGCACTTGACTCATGTTTGTTAATCACTACGAGAGGCACAGACCTCCAGGTCATTCCTCACTTCCCCTCCACTAAGCCAAAACTGCTTGTTTTCTATATCCCATCACTTTTCTTTTATTCAAGGACATTCCTTCAGTAAATCTCCCCACTATCAAGCTAATCACTGATTTTTCTTTATTATTGAGTACTCTAATCTGCCATCAAACTTGGCCACATTTACCCCTGTAGCTACTTCCCAGTTATCTGTTTCCCTTCAGGAAAGCTGCCTCAGTTTCTTCCTTTCACATCTTATTTTGTTCCCCAACTCTTCACTAAACCCAACCTTTTCTAAGTTACCAGTGATCTCCACGTTGCTGCATTCAATGGTCAATCCTCATATAAAATTATGTTGACCTTTTGGTAGAATTCACCAAAACTGTCATTTCTTCTCTTTGAAACATGTTCTTTATTGGCTTTTAGAAAAAATTATTTCCCTTTTTTTCCTCCCATCTCATCAGTCTGTTTGTCAGTCTCCTTTGTAGGATGTTTCTTATCTCTGAGAGTATTAACAAAGAAATGTTCCAGACTTAGTCCTTGGTTGTCTCTTCTTCTATGTACATATTCTCAATCTGTTGGTGATCTCACTCTCATACATAGATTTAAATTCACATCTCCATTTGCTCCACATTATTTGACTCCTTGTTTCTTCCCTTGACTCATTTCCAGTATTCTTCTTGACCTCTCTTTATCTCTCCACTAGATTCCTTGCTGGTGCTTGAGGTCTGTTATGAATACTTCTACTTTTGGAGCTTTGCATTCGCTGTTCCTTCTGCCTGGAATGTCTTTCCCCCAGATATATTTAGGACTCTTTCCCTCACCTCCTTTAAATACACTACCAAATACAACCTCTTGAACAGTTTCCTAACTAATCTTTTTTAAATTGCCCATCGCTCTTACCCTGGCACCGACTGAACACTTTCCCTGGTTTATTTTTATCCATAACATTTATCACCTAACTTATTATATATTTACTTATTTTTAATTTCTGTGTCTACCCAATATAATGTAAAGTCTATAAGACAAGGGATTCTTTCTTTCTCTTTTGTTCAGTGATCTCTCTCTACTGCTTAGAAAAGTTCACGGTAAATGGTAGGTACTTATAAATACTTGTTGAATAAATAAATTAATGAATGGAGCCCTTGTTCAGTTTATCTACATCTTAATTTTCCTTTAGAAGTCAGTATAGTTATCACTTTTTCCAGCAAGTTTTACCTAATCAGGTCTCATGATGTCCTTTCCTTATAATAATTATTGTGCTGCATGCATTGTTATTGCTTTTCTAATTGTGTGTCTTCCTCCCTGAACCTGAATTGTAGGCTAAAAGAGGTGAGGGACTAAGTCTTATTTGTTGAACATATTTTACTAAGTATTTAGAAGAGTTCCTATGAAAATTAGGTATTCTACTCAACAGATTGTTGATATATGTCTTGTGACTGCTTTAAAAAGTACATGAAAAATACTTTCAAAAGTTGTTGAAATAGTTTGTAGTTTATATAACTTCTCACAAAGTATTTGTTGTGGTTGTTAAAACTAGTACTTACAAATATAGGATTTTTTTGTATCCCCTATTTTCCTGAACCTCCCAAGCAGGCATTAGGAAAGCCAGGTCTCATATCTTACAGAACAGTGGGAAGAACCACTGCCTCCGGTCACGTGCAGAGTTTGAGTGTGGGCAACAGAGTTGTCGTGAATCCTGCCATGGAGGCCCACGGAGGCCAGGCTGAAGCCTGGCCTTACCACAGGTGATATGGGGCCAGCTGCCTTTGTGGCCTCATCTACTAAGCAAGTAGCCAACACCTGAGGAGCGGGTGAAGCTGAGCCAATCCCAGGGAGGCACATGAACTGAGTCAGAAGTGTGCAAACATTAAACATCTTTGTCAACATTATACAGACTTTCAGAAGGATAATGAGACATACATTTTTCACCCATAGAACAAAATAAAGGATGATTGTAGGGGCAAAGTCTTAGGCTTCTTTGTTAAGAGTATTTAAATTGAAAATTAGGGAATGCAGTCATGCAAAAGAAGTTGATGTTTACATTTATGACTACTTAAAAGACTGCTCTGGCAATCTACACAGTTCTTAGTACATAGCTCTGGAAATGAAGTTAAGGAGGGATGTTTTATTGAAGTCTTTTGACAGTGTAGTCCACTCTCAATCGAACTATTATAATTGGGATTTGTTATCAAAGAATTTACTAATACATCAGTTGGTCCAATTTTAACAGTTTTAGAAAGTAATTAGTCACAGTATTAATGCTAAAATTATATCATTTCTGTTACTAGATTCAAGTTATTTTATTTTATTTATTTTGGCAATGCCACACAGCATGAGGGATCTTAGTTCCCTGACCATGCCCCCTGCAGTGGAAGCACGGAGTCTTAACCACTGGACCGCCAGGGAAGTCCCAAGTAATTTTTTTTTTTTAAAAGAACAAACCAAAAATGCTTTAATATTTAAAATAAAATTACTATTGAAAAAAATTGATTAAAATTCTGGATGCTCACTTAGGGGTTCTAACATTTTGTGTCTAAGTTGAAATTGAGATTTTATTTAAAATATAAATTATAGGGCTTCCCTGGTGGCGCAGTGTTTGAGAGTCTTCCTGCGATGCAGGGGACGCGGGTTCATGCCCACATGCCGCAGAGCGGCTGGGCCCATGGGCCATGGCCGCTGAGCCTGCACGTCCGGAGCCTGTGCTCCACAGCGGGAGAGGCCACAGCAGTGAGAGGCCTGTGTACCACAAAAAAAAAAAAAAAAAAAAGAAAGAAAAATAATCATAATCTGTTTATAATATCTTAATTTTCACACATTATAACCAAGATAATACTAATATAATATTTCTCCATAAATATTAAGTAACACTGTGGTTAAGAAAGGTGTATTGTTTTTGCATCATAACTAAAAAGAGACTTTTGTGACCATTCTGTTATTAAGGTAATTTTAATATAATCTATAGGAACTATTTTTCAGACACTTGACCTAATTCAGAATTGGTGCTTTGGAAAAGAGTTCCACTATAAATGCGGATATACTTGAATACTTTCATGATGTGAAGAATGAGAAATACTAAAAGTTTTTCCCATCATTTGGACTTTTATAATATTCTAACATTTATCCATATCAGTCAAGGAGTACTTATGCCCCACTTGTGTTTTAGATTGTGTAATACAAAAGTTTCTAATATTGTCAAACAATATTTTCCTGAACTTAAGATTGTTTTATTTCAATCCTTTAGTAAATGTAAAAGTAATCAAGAGAAATGATTGCATCATACTGGATTTCATTTAAAGCTATTAATAATTTACCTGAAGGTTATCATTATTAAACAAAACCTTTATGGGCATAGACATATTCCTATGCTGGAGTAAACTTTTATTTTGAAATCTTTGTGCCTTAGATTATACGAATTTATGTGCCTAGATAATAATATTCAAATTAATATCTAAAATAAAAAATGTAGTCATTTTCAGGGCAAACTTAATTGTATTAAATTTTTTAATGTCATTATTAACTGAGTCCAATCTACAAATTATACATTCAGCTTCCATTTTGCCCTCTTTATTTCCAACATAAGCTATAGTAGAAATTAATTTGATGAGACAAAGCGGAAGCTATGCCATTTAATTCTCCTTTAACTTGGAAATTTCCTGAGTAGGGGCAAAGGATGAGAATATTGACCAGAGAAGCTACCTTTGGTTATACAGTTTGCCCACTATTCAAGTACTGTCTTATAAAGTAAATACCAGCTAAAACGTTATACATAATTAGAAATATAACCTTTCCTCAATTAAACCAGAACTTCTTTCTGTACCAGCACCCTGACATGTTCATATTATTGTGATGGGAATGTTTATAAGTGGTTGAACATTCTCTGTTCATCACAGGTTCTTTTTCTCCCCTAAAATTCAGAAAATTTTAAAAACTGTATTGATCTAAAAGCACTTTCTTGCAGCACATGTTGCTCTCTCTGTAAGTGTTACTGCCCACTAATTGCTCTTGTATTGTAGCCATTACAAGTAACTCCTACTGTGGTCAATTATCATACAGTATAATTTAGAACAGGGGGGACTATCTGTTAATATGATTCTTTGATCAACTCAAAAAATATGAAGACTTTTGAGAATGACACCTAATACATGTGGGTTTCATTTTGTACACAAAATAAAGCCCGATGTAAAATGCCAACAATTCATGAGGACCATCATACTAAGAAAAATAAGTGCAGCAAGGCATTTAGCATGCAGAAAGAGACAGCATATTTTATTATACTTTGTCAAGGCAATGCAGTCTAGTAGGTACTTTTCCTAGAGCTTTCTGGCTGTCTACAAATCATAACATTATTTAGTGTGATATGAAGGGCTACTAAAAAATCCCTGACTTCACAGATTCTCATAATATATAGACCCCTGAGTTAAACCTTGGTAATTCTAGTTAAAATTAAAGTATGATTTCAGCAAAGGATAACACATCATACCTTAAGGCAATTTATGACAAACTAATCATCAGATTATGATAGTGGATGCCAATGAGGCAAAAAGAGGGATTTTTGTTTTGTCTCCTGGTAGAAAAGATAAGAACTGTACATTGTGAATGTCTGCACTATCCTTACTCATTTTCCACCTTCCTCCTTTTGCTTACCAATCTACCATTGCATTTGGCAGTAATTGTGTATAACACAAAAGATCAAGTGTAACCTATGGCTAGGCATATGAACAGCTTCATTGTTCCTCAAGAATACAGAATCAGAAAGAAACTTGCATAGGCCCTAGAAATGAACATAGTCAATTTGAGCAGATAGTCCAGTGTCTTAGAATCCAGAGCATGGCCTAAACTAGGTAAAAGGCTTAATGTGGGCACATCCCATTGGCTGCATTGACTACTCACCCAGTGGGGCGAGGCATGGCCAGAGTAAGGTCAGAACTGGAAACTCTAAAGATGGGGTCCAGAACAGGAGCCCCTGTTTTCCTAGGTCTACAGTAGAGCTGTTCTTTTTCTTTAAAATGTTCTGCTAATCTATACATATTTCCCTTAATTTACTGATTTGTTTTTTACTACTAAACTAACAAGAATATTTTAACAGCTAATATTTTTCTTCTTGAATATAATAAAATTACTTTCTCATCAATATTATATATATTTATTTATATATGATTATATATAAATATATAGCATCAGTAAAATATTTTCTTTTTTAAATGTATGTGTTTTAAAATTAAGCCTATAAGTTTCACATGATAGTATTATATACCTATTGATGAGTATTTCATAAAAAAATCATAATTAGATTAATTGAGCAAATACATCTCCTAGCATTGCATAGTAGTCAAGATGTGATTGTCAATGGAGTAATACTTTATTTTTATCATTGTAATGGTTGTGAGAAAATACATATATTTCATTTCTTGAAATTCCTTCAATTACACCATTATGATTCTGAGTTCTTTGATTTCATTTTGAGTTTGACTTTCATTAACCTAAATTTTGCTCACCTTTTGCTTCACCTAAATATCTAGAAATATTAGCTCTTTCTTGCTGCATAATTGTCTTGATCATTTTAGATTTTTGTAGCTAAATCTAGAGACTTCAGTATTGAGAAAAATTAGATTGGTAAAAAAGAGCTTAATTATTCATAAGATGAGGAATCTAATTCCATGATGCTTTGCTGTTATATGGTATTAAAAGGTAAAGATGTCTGGATATCAAATGCCATCAACAATATTTCTCATAATCCTAGAGGAAATTAATTTTAAATAATAAATATATATGGCTTAATTTTGAGAGATCATGTTTATTATAAACGAAGTTCATGTTTATTATAAAGTCCCAGTAGTTTACCTAGATGGTAATAATTCATTAACCTAAATGACACGAAGACTACTCAGCACAGGAAAATGTTCCCAAATAGGAAGACATGTGCCTTCTCATATGACAGAGCATGGTAACTCTGTGCTGCCCCATGTTAACATAGTAAATTGTGGAGCAAGATTCTCAGCTGGGTCATAAGGTGAGACTGTTGCAATAGAAAGGTCGATGATCTACCTTCTCTACTAAATAAAGACTATGATTAATTCTCTCTTGACTTAAAAAGAGAGAATTAAGTAATTTCAAAGGGCATCTCATGCTCCCCTATCCTTGTCAATCAGATTGAACCTCCTATATTAACAGTAGCATTAAAAAAATAAAAAATCGACTGATACCAAAGCAATGTGTAAGGTTTGACCTTATTTAAACTGATAACAACAGAAAGGCTTTTAAAATATGAAATACTTTCATTGAACTATAGACTACTATTAGTCCAAATTTTGTTCTGAATTTTTTACCCAGGGTAATGCTGGTAAAGTTGTGTACTTTTGAGAGTCATGAAAAAAAATCTCATTGTTAATAATTTTAAATTATTGTTGAGAAATAACATATAGTATCATAAAATAACCTGTTAGAAAAGATTGTTTTTATTATTTTTGCAAGAGAATTTGGGCTGGGAATCAAGAGATGTGAGATTAAGTTCCAAGTCTTTCAATAATTAATTGTGTAACATTTACCTTTTCTACCTGATATCTTCATGTGTTAAACTGTAAGACCTAGTAATATCTAGGCCTCTTTCAGCCCTAATATTCTGTGATACTTATTTGCAAGATAATAAGGAAAGAATTCCCTTTTAACTATAAACTATACACATTTATGATATTATACATAGATTTTTCATGTATGAAGCATTAACATTTGTAATAAATTTGAAAGGTACTAATATGTTTTCCAAAACATTCCATTCAATAGTAATCTTCCTAACCTAAATGTTCTTTGTGGATCGTACTTATGGGAATACATATGGTTTGGTAGATAATAGACTCAGTACATTTTTGTTGAATGAATGAACTCTACAGTTCATAAATCTTTACATACTTTATCTATTTTAATCGTTTGGGAGAAAATCACATTGAGCTGTATCCATTCATTTAGTCAACACATTCCCTAAGATGACAGAATAAAGGTACCTTGGTCTGTCAAACAGGAAAATATCTGGGCCTTCCCAGAGTGTTGCCAAGTGAGGAAATTGCTAGGGAGCAAGAAGGAGTAAGAAACGCTTGAAAGATACAAAGTCACCAAGACAGAAGATAGAGCCCAATATAGAAGAGAAATTGTTCTTCCCAGTTTGTTGAAAGACAAGCTCAAGACATGTATTTCAAACAAAGTTATTAAATGGTGGGAGATGTATTTTTGTTTTCATGACTTCTATTTTAGAAATCAGGTAGAAATGGTAATTTCCTTTGTCAGCTTAAAAAATTCACGTGCTTGGTGTCACTGTATATTGGTGTATATACCTGTAATGAAAGGCCTATTCTGGGTCTTTGTATTCTGGCACTATAAATTGAAACTATATACAATAAACTATTTTTTTAAGTATTTATTGAGCCCTTAGCTCTGATATACTTAGAGTCTACTAATTGCACTTGTCACATCCTTGTCTGGGAAACTTGTCTAATTCCAGTACACTTTAGAAAACTGGACATGGAATGGAAAGAATCAAGGATCTGGTATCAGGGTAAAGCAAATCAAGGAACTTTTTATTCATTTCTGAGACAATTTGAGAAATTTAGGTAATTTCAAAAATATTACAGAGATTTAAGACACCTAGATCCATGGCAAAGTGAACTTGAATATCAAAATTTATTCTCAGGCTAGTCCAGCTGCCTAAAGATTGTATGTAAGCCAGGCTGGTCCCTTGGGTCCTGATCAGACACATATTGTTTCTGAATGTTGAGAATCTAGAGCCCTGGGCATTACCTGGAAGCTAAATGTCTTGATTAGACTAGACTTGTTTTTAGGAAATGTCATAAACTCTTGGTAATCTCTTTCCTTTTCTTTGCTTCCATAAAAAATGGAAAAGGTGTTTCTTAAAATGTTCTTTTCATTGCTTTCTATAATGAGATGGGGTATAAGAGTTAAAATCGGGTAAGAACAAAGAGGGGGAAAAAGCATTCAAAATACGTTTATAGATTAACCCATTCCTGTGGGATGAGATGTCTTCAACTAGCTGGACCTCAAACACAAAAACAAAATAAAACACCCATAAATCTTCTAAAAGAGAAATCTGCCTTCACTCCTAAGTCAGTATGCAGTGAAAAAGTGTGAAATCAGAAGATGAATGAGAAAGTGTCCAGGGGATTGCTGTCAAAATATGAATATTGGGCCTACTAAAATAAAACAAACAAAGATGCCTAGGTAATTGTTTTATTTCATCTAAGTATCTAATAAAATACTCTAGGAGGGTGGTGATTGTCTCCATCTCAGTAACAAACAAGAAGCTAAAAGTTTAAAGTACAGCAGAAAGAATTTGTGTAAGTCATAACAATTATTTTTTCTGACTTGTATTGTAAACCACTGGAAAGATTAAGCAAGAGTAATTTTTGAAATTTCTAGTTTTTTTGCTAGAAGGAAAATTATAATGTATCACTTTTGGGTCTTAAGGAAGACTTGAGGCTAGAAATTTTTTTGACATTTGTAATCTGTAATTATAGCCATATCTATATAAATTATTTTTATGCTTTTTCATAAAATTTCAAGACCAAGATTTAACAAGAGTTCATTTGTTTTAGTGCACTCACTGGTACAAATAATTTTTAGAGTCTCTTTTATTCTCTTGTCACTTTTCAGGATAAAGTATATGGAAAGTATAGAAGATGGAATATGGAAGAAAATGTATCTGTTCCAGGAAAACTTTTAACGTTTTCTACATTGGCACATGTCTTTAGAGAATAATTTAAATTATTTTCATCTTAACAAACAAGTGGAGAAAGGCTTAACTTGCAGCAAAAATAATATGAGTTAGACATAAAATGCCTTTTAGTTCCTACTTTGCTACCCAAACATAGATCTATTGTAAGGTGTTCCCTCCCACCAACCTTCTCACTTTGTTTTCTAAATGCCTCAGAGAAATAAAAATAAAAATAATTTAAACTGTTGAAAACATGAAAGTTAAATATACATGAAATAAGCTACAAAAATATACCAAATATGTTGTGATTCCATTAATTTTCAGTGAAAATATGAACTAAAAAACTAAAGAATACATGTGCACCAACTTTAGAAAAGATTCACTAGCTTATGTACTTGCCCCCATAACTACTTTAGTAACAGTATATCATAGTGAAACAAAAGGATTGACAAAATAAGATATTGAAAGACTTTTTAGGGGAACATTAGTTGTTCCCTTATTTGGTGTGTGTATGTATCAGAGGTGAAAGGGGACGGAGGCACAGGTATGGTCAAGAAATTTCTTGGTATGGATGATAGAACGAACACTGTAAGTCACTTCTACCAACTAGGCTGGTGGAAACTGCATGCAGGTATATAATAGCCCTTATTAAAAAGTATTACATTGAAATGAAAAGTCAAAAATTAGGAAATGGAAAGTAGCAATAGGAGATTGATTATTCACAGTTCCCTTAGACATTTATAACAGAGAGCTGGGAAACACAGAGATTGGAAACAAATGAAGAATCAATGAGAAAGAAAAGATAGAGCACTTTTTAATGAATTACCCTATTCTGTCTTAGAACCAAATAACTAAGAAGCTGAGGATATACTGGCTAGAATAAGAACTGTGTATTGCATTTATGGACTTTAGTTCAAAAGTGAGTTCTAATCTTTGATGCAGTGAATATCTTGAAAGAGAGGTGGAAAGTAAGCCTGTAGTGGATATGAGGTTGCCATGTTCTTTCTCTTTATGGAGCTAAAAGAGCAATTTTGCCCTAAAGTTGGAATAATTCTTATAGTTTTCAGTGAATCTTTATACATAAAATATGTGAAAATATAAAAGCAAAATGGGAGTTACAGGAAGGTCATCTTGAAAAAAAAGCATAATGAGATTTACAGATTTCTTGCAAATTGACATCACTGCACTAACAAAGTTTGACTTCAAGTTACTTGATCTTGCCCTTGGATGACCTATTCAGCAGGAAGTCAAGAAAAAAACAGTATTACAATGCAAAAAAATTGTTTCTTTTCCTTTCCAGTAGAAAGGTCATTACAGTATTTATTCCACTATTGAAAGTAAATTATACCATTCTGAATTATTAAAGTAGTTTGAGGGTGAAATATAAAAGTATAAAAATTGGGTTTAGTACTAGCATATAGCTCTCATTTTAAAGAGAAGACCTTAGTTCTGCATTTCCCTTCTTTGTGCTTGCAATCGTTTGTCTTTTCCCGAGAGAATAAACTCATTAGGTTTAATATACATAAAAGAGTTATTTGTACACTCTTGAATGGATATAAATTTTCAATATGGTTACTCATCCAGTATTTGTGGCCTCCTCTTAAATTTCTTTATTTGGCACTATTATTATGGAAAGGCACTCAGCTAGGCTCCCATTATAGATCTACAAAGTGAATAAGTCAGAAACACTATCATAACACATTTAGAAGTAAGCATAATTAAAGTCTTCCTATGGTAGCTGTCATTAGGGGTATACTTTAATTATTGTTATCCTGAAGAGAAGGTAGCCTTTCATTGTAACTATAGGATTCTGGGAAGGCTTAAGAGCAGAGCTGGTGTTGTAGCTGATTCACAAAAGATGAGTTGAAGGTAGATTGTGGAAAAACTAAAAAGTAATCTAAGAGAAATCTTATGAGCAAACATTGAGAAATAAGAAAATTCATAGCATAGTTTAATTTCACTCAGTTCAAGAAATATTTTCTTTCTTGATCCCATGCATGAGGAATGGTTAGAAGCTGGAAATTTGTAATTCAAGGTGAATTTCAGACATTCAGCTGATACACAACGATACATTCTGGGTGTTAAAATATTAAAATGCTGTGATTTCATCTGATAAATAGTCACAGCCCTAGACCTTCAGATATGTCACTCTGCTTTGTCCAGCTTGGGACAGTTCTTGGGATTCAGTGTACCTCTCAGGATCTAACAGTGAAAGGAAAACTTGCCTGGCATAGCAGAGGATCTCAAAGAGCCTGGTTCAGACCAAAGATGTCTAGGATCAATTTTTAAATTTACCATAGCTGTTATATATTTTGAGTTTAACCCCTGGGTACATAGATTAGAATGGAAGGTATATCTGGAAAGAAAAAATAAAAACATATTGTGAAAAGCCTTGACCATGCTACTCAGGATTTGGGGGGAATTTATTCTTTTTATGAGAAGTAGGTGACATGATCAAATACTGTAATTATTACTTTTTTAAAAGGTAACTCTAATGTTAAAGTAGTGCATGGATTCGTTATTTGATGTAAGTGTTCAAAATGGCTAGGGGAAAATTATGATTATAATAGAGCAAATGAAATCACATGGATACTATCTAATCTTTGAAATCTATTCTTGTTCCTCTTATATCTAAACTATATGATTTCTATTTCCATTAAATGGAACTTCTTTTCACAATACTTATAAATTTATGTAAAACACAGGGATAACTGAGGGAGATTGTGTTCAAGTGAAACAAATGCAAATTAAGTCGCCATGTCTAAGTTCATTTGCACTCTCTAGGGTTATAGAAGGACCAAGACAGAAAAGAAGAGGAAAGAAAGAAGAGTGTTCCATAGTGAATTCCTCCTCTCTGTTCCTTTACTAATAGATCCATGTCCAGTATCCAAGATTTTACCAGTTAAAGTTCCAAGTGAAGCCCATCCTCTTAAAGATTCCCACCATTTTCAAGATTTAGTGCTTCCTGAAGAATTACTTTTCACAGTTCACGAACTACAGCAACTTAAGTTAAGATAGTATTAATTTCATTTGATTGCTTCACTTCATATTACTGTACCCTCTATTGGCTCTACAATACTTGAAATTATAATTCACTTTGCAATTATGCTTTTGCAGATTCAGTTCTTCCTCCTTTTAACAGTCCATCTGGGAGTTATTTGCCTATCTTCAGCAACTACCTGCAACTATTAGAGCAGTGATCAGCTTTGCTTTAAGCTGGTGGATTGACAAGCCTTTGGAGAATAACTCCTGCCCAATCTATTTCATACTTATTATGTCTTTTGGGGTAGGCTGATTAATTTAAGGAGCTGACACTGCCATCTGTGTGATGAACAAATCTCAGAGTGATGTTATGTTGACATATTGAAAGTAATATTGCATGCTGAAAGGGAACATTGCCAGGGCAATTTTAGTTAACTAGCTGGATTCCATGATACTTCACAGGATATTACTATGTCAGTGAATTTAACTAAGTCTGGTCTGAAATTCCACCTTATAGGTCTAGGAACAAGATTTTATCAGTGCACCCAGATGCCAAATACAAGAAGAATCCTTCTTGGTGAGCAAGACTATCTCTTGAATGATAGTCTTGAGAAATATTTTGATTAGGCCAGTGGTTATCAAATATGAAGAAGAATCCTTCTTGGTGAGCAAGGTATTAGTCTCTTGAATGATAGTCTTGAGAAATATTTTGATTAGGCCAGTGGTTTTCAAGGTGTATTCTGTGAAACTCAAGAACTTCATTGTCCAATATGACAGCTTCTAGCCATAAATAAATATTGGACAATTAAAATGTGGTGGGTGAAATTATGGAACAGAAATTTTTATTTTACATAAAATTTTACTTTTGTTAGAATTTTAACATTACTTAATTTAAGTCAAAAGTTAAAAATGGCTAGTCAATTTAATTTCAAAAACTTATGTTTAGAAGAACATGGGTATGTAGAAGATGGCAGAGTTGAAGGCTGTGCACTCTCTCCCTCTTGTAAGAGCACTAGAATCACAACTAACTGCTGAAAAATCATCGACAGGAAGACACTGAAACTCACCAAAAAAGATACCCTACATCCAAAGACAAAGGAGAAAATGCAATAAGACAGTAGGAAGGGCACAATCACAATAAAATCAAATCCCATAATTGCTGGGTGGGTGACTCACAAACTGGCAAACAATTTTATCACAGAAGTCCACCCACAGAAATGAAGGTTCTGAGCCCAAACTCAGGCTTCCCAAACTGGAAGTCTGGTGATGGGAGGAGGAATTCTCAGAGAATCAGATTTTGAAGGGTAACTGGATTTGACTGCAGAACTTCAACAGGATGGGGGAAAAAGAGACTCCACTCTTGGAGGGCACACACAAAGTAGTGTGCACATAAAGACCTGGAGGAAGGAGCAGTGACCCCTAGGAGATGGAACCACACCTGCCTGTGAGTGTTGGAGGGTCTCCTGCAGAGGCAGGGAGTGGCTGTGTCTTACTGTAGGGAAAAGACATTGGCAGCAGAAGTTCTGGAAAGTACTCCTTGGTGTGAGCCCTCCTGGAGTCCACCATTAGACCCACCAAACAGCCTGTAGCCTGCAGTGCTGGGTTGTCTCAGGCCAAACAACCAACAGGGAGGGAACCCAGCCTCACCCATCAGCAGACAAGAGGATTAAAGTTTTACTGAGCTCTGTCCACCATAGCAAAACCAAGCTCTCCAGTCACTCCCATCAGGAAGCTTGCACAAGCCTCTTAGATAGCCTCTCCACAAGAGGGCAGACAGCAGAAGCAAGGAGAACTACAGTCCTGCAGCCTGTGGAACAAAAACCACATTCACAGAAAGATAGACAAGATGAAAAGGCAGAGGGCTATGTACCAGATGAACGAACAATATAAAACCCCAGAAAAACAACTAAATGAAATGGAGATAGGCAATCTTCCAGAAAAAGAATTCAGAATAATGATAGTGAAGATGATCCAGGACCTCAGAAAAAGAATGGAGGCAAAGATCAAGAAGATGCAAGAAATGTTTAAGAAAGACCTAGAAGAACTAAAGAAAACAAACACCTAGAAGAATTAAAAAACAAACAGAAATGAACAATACAATAATTGAAAGGAAAAATACACTAGAAGGAATCAGTAGCAGAATAACTGAAGCAGAAGAACGGATAAGTGACTTGAAAGACAGAATGGTGGAATTCACTGTTGTGGAACAGAATAAAGAAAAAAGAATGAAAAGGAATGAGACAGCCTAAGAGACCTCTGAGACAACATTAAACGCACCAACATTCACATTATAGGGGTCCCAGAAGGAGAATAGAGAGAAAGGAACTGAGAAAATATTTGAAGAGATGATAGTCGAAAACTTCCCTAACATGGGAAAGGAAACAGCCACCCAAGTCCAGGAAGCACAGAGAGTCCCAGGCAGGATAAACCCAAGGAGAAACGTGCCAAGACACATAATAATCAAATTGACAAAAATTAAAGACAAAGAAAAATTATTAAAAGCAACAAGGGAAAAATGACAAATAATGTACAAGGAAACTCCCGTAAGGTTAACAGCTGATTGCTCAGTGGAAACTCTACAAGCCAGAAGGTAGTGGCATGATATATTTAAAGTGATGAAAGGGAAGAACCTTTCAAGATTCTCCACCAAGATTACTCTACTGGGCAAGGACCTCATTCAGATTCGACAGAGAAATCAAAAGCTTTACAGACAAGCCAAAGCTAAGAGAATTCAGCACCACCAAACCCACTCTACAACAAATGCTAAAGGAATTTCTCTAAGTGGTAAACACAAGAGAACTAAAGGACCTACAAAAAGAAGCCCAGAACATTTAAGAAAATGGTAATAGGAACATACATATTGATAATTACCTTAAATGTGAATAGATTAAATGCTCCAACCAAAAGACACAGGCTCATTGAATGGATACAAAAAAAGACCCATATATATGTTGTCTACAAGAGACCCACTTCAGACCTAGGGACACATACAGACTGAAAGTGAGGGGATGGAAAAAGATATTCCATGCAAATGGAAATCAAAAGGAAGCTGGAGTAGCAATACTCATAACAGATAAAATAGACTTTAATAAAGAATATTACAAGAGACAAGGAAGGACATTACATAATGATCAAGGGTTCAATCCAAGAAGATATAACAATTATAAATATATATGCACCAAACATAGGAGCACCTCAGTAAAAAAGGCAAATGCTAACAACTGTAAAAGAAGAAATCAACAGTAACACAATAATAGTGGGGGACTTTAACGCCTCACTTACATCAATGGACAGATCATCCAAACAGAAAATTAATGAGGAAATAAAAGCTTTAAGTGACATAATAGACCAGATATATTTAATTAATATTTATAGGACATTCCATCCAAAAACAGCAGATTACGCTTTCTTCTCAAGTGCGCAGAGAACAATCTCCAGGATAGATCATACCTTGGGTCACAAATCAAGCCTCAGTAAACTTAAGAAAGTTGAAATCATATCAAGTATCTTTTCCCACCACAACACTATGAAATTAGAAAAAAATTATAGGGGAAAAAACATAAAAAACATAAACACATGGAGGCTAAACAATATGTTACTAAATACCAAGAGATCACTGAGGAAATCAAAGAAGAAATCAAAAAACTATGTGGAGACAAATGACAATGAAAACACAATGATCCAAGACCTATGGGATGCAACAAAAGCAGTCCTAAGAGGGAAGTTTATAGCAATACAATCCTAGCTCAAGAAACAAAAAATATCTCAAACAATCTAACCTACACTTAAAGGAAATAGAGAAAGAAGAACAAACAGAACCCAAAGTTAGTAGAAGCAAAGAAATCTTAAAGATCAGAGCAGAAATAAATGAAATAAAAACAAAGACAAAGATCAGTAAAACTAAAAGCTGGTTCTTTGAGAAGATAAACAAAATTGATACAACTTTAGCCAGACTCATCAAGAAAAAGAGGGAGAGGATCCAAATCAATAAAATTAGAAATGGAAAAGGAGAAGTACAATGGACACTGCAGAAATACAAAGCATCATAAGAGAATGCTACAAGCAACTCTATGCCAATAAAACTGACAACCTGGAAGAAATGGAAGAATTCTTAGAAAGATATAACCTTCACAGACTTAACCAGGAAGACACAGAAAATCTGAACAGACCAATCACAAGTAATGAAATTCAAACTGTGATTAAAAATCTTCCGACAGACAAAAGTGCAGGACCAGATGGCTTCACAGGTTAATTCTATCAAACATTTAGAGAAGAACTAACACCTATCATTCTCAGACTCTTCCAAAAAATTGCAAAGGGTGGAACACTCCCAAACTCATTCTATGAGGCCACCATCACCCTGATACCCAAACCAAAGATATCACAAAAAAAGAAAACTACAGACCAATATCACTGATGAATATAGATGCAAAAATCATCAGCAAAATACTAGCAAACAGAATCCAACAACACGTTATAAGGATCATACACCGTGATCAAGTGAGATTTATCCCAGGGATGCAGGGATTCTTAGGTATATGCAAATCAATCAATGTGATACACCATATTAACAAATTGAAGAATAAAAACCATATGATCATCCCAGTACACACAGAAAAATCTTTTGACAAATTTCAACACCCATATATGATAAAACTCTCCAGAAAGTGGGCATAGAGGGAATCTACATCAACATAATAAAGGCCATATATGACAAACTCACAGCAAACATCATTTTCAATGGTGAAAAACTGAAAGCATTTCTTCTAAGATCAGGAACAAGACAAGGATATCCATTCTCACCACTATTATTCAACATAGTTTTGAAAGTCCTAGCCGTGGCAATCAGAGAAGAAAAAGAAATAAAAGTTATCCGAATTGGAGAAGAAGAAGTAAAACTGTCACTGTTCACAGATGACATGATAATGTGCATAGATAATCCTAAAGATGTCACCAGAAAACTACTAGAGCTAATCAGTGAATCTGGTAAAGTTGCAGGATACAAAATTAATGCACAGAAATCTCTTGCATTCCTATGCACTAACAAGGAAAGATCAGAAAGAGAAATTAAGGAAAGAATCCCATTCACCATTGCAACAAAAAGAATAAAATACCTAGAAATAAACCTATGTAAGAAGTTAAAAAACCTGTATTCAGTAAAGTATAAGACACTGATGAAAGAAATCAGAGATGACACAAAGAGATGGAGAGATATACCATGTTCTTGGATTGGAAAAATCAATATTGTGAAAATGACTGTACTACACAGAGCAATCTACAGATTCAATGCAATCTCTATCAAATTACCAGTGACATTTTTTACAGAACTAGAAGAAAAATATCTTAAAATTTGTTTGGAGACACAAAAGACCCTGAATAGCCAAACCCTCTTAAGGAAACAAATGGAACTGGAGGAATCAGACTCCATGACTTCAGGCTATACTACAAAGCTATAGTCATCAAGACAATATGGTACTGGCACAAAGCAGAAATATAGATCAATGGAACAGGATAGAAAGCCCAGAGATAAACCCATGCACCTATGGTCAACTAATCTATGACATAGTAGGGAAGGATATACAATGGAGAAAAGATCGTCTCTTCAATAAGTGGTGCTGGGAAACTGGACACCCACATGTAAAAGAATGAAATTAGAACACTCCCTAACACCATACACAAAACTAAACTCAAAATGGATTAAAAACCTAAATGTAAGACCAAACACTATAAAATTCTTAGAAGACAACATAGGCTGAACACTCTATGACATAAATTACAGCTAGATCTTTTGGACCCACCTCCTAGAGTAATGAAAAAAAAACAAACAAAAATAAACAATTGGGGCCTAATTAAACTTAAAAGCATTTCATGGCAAAGGAAACTATAAATAAGACAAAAAGACAACCCAGAATGGGAGAATATGATTGCAAGTGAATCAAAGGACAAAGGAGTAACCTCCAAAATATATAAACAGCTCATGCAACTCAGTATTAAAAAAAAAATCCAATTAAAAAATAGGCAGATGACCTAAATAGACATTTGTCCAAAGAAGACATACAGATGGCCAAGAGGCACATGAAAAGCTGCTCAACATCACTTATTATTAGAGAAATGCAGATCAAAACTACAATGAGGTATCACCTCACACTGGTTAGAATGGGCATCATCAGATCTACAAACAACAAATGCTGGAGAGGGTGTGAAGAAAAGGGAACCCTCTTGCACTGTTGGTGAGACTGTAAATTGATACAGCCACTATGGAGAACAGTATGGAGGTTCCTTAAGAAACTAAAAGTAGAACTACCATATGACCCAGCAATCCCACTACTGGGCATATACCCTGAGAAAACCATAATTCAGAAAGACACATGCACCCTAATGTTCATTGCAGCACTATTTACAATAGCCAAGTCATGCAAGCAACCTAAATGCCCATTGGCAGACAAATGGATAAAGAAGATGTGGTACATATATACAATGGAATATTACTCAGCCACAAAAAGGAATGAAATTGGGTCATTTGTAGAGACGTGGATGGATCTAGAGACTGTCATACAGAGTGAAGTAAGTCAGAGAGAGAAAAGCAAACATCATATATTAACACGTATATGTGGAATCTAGAAAAATGGTACAGATGAACTGGTTTGCAGGAAAGAAATAGAGACAAAGGTGTACAGAACAAACGTATGGACACCAAGGGGGGAAAGTGGTGGTGGGCGGTTGGGGGATGAATTGGGAGACTGGGATTGACATATATACACTAATATGTATAGAATAGATAACTAATAAGAACCTGCTGTATAAATAAGTTTTGAAAAAACCAACAACATGGGTATGTAAATATACTTTTTCAACTCTAATTCTTCTGTAATCTTTAAACAATTTACATATTTTCATTAAATTTAAGCTTATGAATTGAGATGCACAGTAAGTAAAAAATGCACATTAAATTTTAAGACTTAGTAGAAAAAGAATATAACATATATCATTAATTTTGTTAATTACATATTAAAATGCTTTTATGTATTAGGTAAAATAAAATATAGTTATAAAATTAATTTCAACTCTCTTAAGATGGTGGTTCCTAGGCGATTTGAAATAACACATATAGCTCACATCTTGGTTTTATTGGACAGAGCTGTCCTAGAATATGGGTGTGTGCACAGAAAGTCCTCAGTGTTATCCTTCCCATATCAAACTTCCCTTACACAAATGCAGCTCTTCTGTTATACATTCTTATGTTTTACAGTTGAGTTTCCATCAGATTTAATCTCAAGAAGGCACTCTTTTTGAAAATGTTTAGAAACCTCTTTTTAGACCAGAATGAGGATTAATACAGTAGTGTGATGCTATTTGTTTTTGGTTTTCTTCTATTTGAATATGATATGCCTAGATGTAGATTTTTAAAATATTTATCCTGCTTGGTACTTTCTGAGCTTTCTGGATGAATGGTCTACTATTAATTTTAGAAAAAATTTGTCCATTTTTACTTCATTGATTTCTTTAACTCTGTTATGTGCTCCTTCTCTTTCTGGTATTCCAACCATGTGTATGCTACACCTTTTGTAATTTTCCCATAGTTCTTGAATGTTCTGTTTTTGTCATTGTTTTTCTATTTGCATTTCAGTTTGGGAAATTACTATTAATTATCTTTAAGATCACTGATTCTCTTTTCTGTATATTGTTTTCAAACTGTTAACATAGCATCATGCTGAGATTTGTTACATACCAACTCTTTAGGTATGCATATCATTTTATTCCATTCCAGTTAAGAGATATTAGGCCTCCTTTCATAGGTGCTAATTAAATTAAATCTCATTTGGCTTTCTCCTCATATAGAGCAACTTAAGAAAAGCTAATATTCACGTCTTTTTTTTTTTTAAAACAAATCATAGACTACTGAATTTTGTGCTGTTAGAGTTACAAAGAATGATCAAACAGAATTTAAGCCCAAGTGAAGCTTATCGTGTTTATGCAGAGACAAAGCTGATCTTCTTGGGACAACTAAAAAAACATTAGCTACTGATGAAATATGGAGAGTAAAGAATGGCTTCTAAAGACACTTCAGTATAAGAAATGGTGTACTTCAGAGTCTAGATAAGCATGCAGAGCATGTGACCAGGGCAAAAAATGAAGACATTTATTAAATTGTCTTATTTTATAAATGAAAAAACACTGACAAAAAACACCTTATAGTTACCAGTGTAACTGAGAATAGCTTCTAAGTTTTCTAACAGTTTATTGATTTATTTAACAAATGTTTTAGGATTAAAAAAATTAGTCATTGTTACACCACCTGCATGCATGCTAGCATTTTCAGATGGTTTTTCTCAGCTAAATGACCACAATTTAGCAGTATCATTCAGTACTAAATATTTAGCAGTGACTCTAGTTAATAATGGGAGTTCAGATTACAGCCCCAGTCTTCATCAGGCTGACTGACATCATTCTGAAGTGTGTGATACTGACTCTGGAAATGAATAGTTTCTTACATATGCACTTCCAAATAACAGTTGTTAGCAAATAGTAGTTCCTAAATTGTATTTACAGTAATTTTTTTTCTCTGGCAATAGCATAATCTGTTACTCTTAATTTTTTTTCTTGTGGGAAATTGCAAGATTTCAAGTAAGATTTAAATACTGGGTGTCTTTTATTTTTTTTTTTTTTTATTTTTTTGGCGGTACGCGGGCCTCTAACTGTTGTGGCCTCTCCTGTTGCGGAGCACAGGCTCCAGACGCGCAGGCTCAGCGGCCATGGCTCACGGGCCTAGCTGCTCTGCGGCATGTGGGATCTTCCTGGACTGGGACACGAACCCATGTCCCCTGAATCAGCAGGCGGACTCTCAAACACTGTGCCACCAGGGAAGCCCTAGAAGTTTTTTTAATGGAAGATATGTTCAAGATATTTATTTCATGCTATTGTAATAAAGTAATAAAATATGTAACATTTAAAATCGCAGCAGTAATTATCTTTAATTTCTTTTAAAATTTATATTTATGGGTTGGAATAAACTTCCTGTAACTCTGAGTCAAGCATTAATAGATGAGGAATTTAAATGTGGGGAATTTTATGTTATGTCCTAGTGTGAAAATATAATTTGTCAAACCTTACCTTTTACTACTTGCTAATATGCAGCTTCTGCTCATTTATACCTCCTCTTCTTATAGTCCCATCCTCGAAACGCAGTGTAAAGGGGTCATTAAAAATGTAGACTCTGAAGCCTACATATAAATCTGAATTATAAGTCTTATTAGGTATTGACTGTGGTAAAGTCATTTAATATTTCTGTGTACAGTTTCCTCTTAGCACAATGGGGAATGCTACCTATCTCATAAGGTTTGGAAAGAATTAAAGTAATGTTTATTCACTTAATATTTGTAAACTAACCACTATGTGCCAAATCCCATTGTAGATTCTGGACATACAGCAATGAAGAAAATATAGACAAAATCCCTGCTCTTATAGAGATGAAATTCTAGTGAGAAGAGATAAATAATAAAAAAAAATACATAGCATTAGAGGCAGTAATACATTGTCTAAAGGAGAATAAGGCAAGGTAAAGGCATTGAGAGTAAATGGAACTGCTATATTAGATGTAGTTATCATGGAAGATATCTCTCAGGAGGTGGTATTTGAGAGAGGAGTTGAGACCCAATAAAGTGAAACTAGCCAAGTGGTTATCATATGGAGAAGAGTGGTGTTTTTTTAGAGAGACTAATAGGTGAGTACAAAAGCCCTAAGGCAGGCGTGTGCTTGACAGATTTAAAGAATAGCAAGGAGGCAACCGTGTCTGGATCAAAGTTGGCAAAAGAACAGTGGTCAGTGACTAGATTAGAGAGGTAGCTGAGGGGATGGGGGGAGTGCCAAGCCTTGTGAAGCCATAGGAAAGATTTTAGATTTTACTCTTAATCAGGAAGAGAAGCCATTAGAGAGTTTTGTGTGGAACAGTAACGCAATGTGCCTTGGGATTTTAAGAAATTGTTCCTCTGGCTTCTTGTGGAAGAAGAAACTATAGGAGAGGAAGGGAGGGTGCAGTAAGACCGACTGGGAGACTGTAGCAGTTGTCCAGGAGGGACATGATTGTGGGTTAGAGGAGACTACTTGTGGTAGATGTGATAGAGAGTGCTAGACTCAGGATATATATTGAAAGCAGAGCCCATAAGATTTGTAGATAGCTAGTCCTCCCAAAATTTTACCTGAGCACCTATAAGAATAAATTTGACAATTTTTGAAATGAGAGAGGCTAAGACAAAGGGTAGGACTTCAGTTGCAGAGGGGCATGGACTGGGTATGACCAAGGATATAACCTGTCTCATCCAAAGAGCACAGTACATATTAGCTCTCCTTTTCCACCACACATGCTAATCTCTTCCTGTGTACCTTTAACTTTGCCCTTGCCCTTGAATTTGCCCTTGCAAATTCTTCCTTTCCTTTGAAAGCCAGTTTGAAATTTATCTCTAATCTCACCCCAATGATCCTTCCCTTCTTTCAAATCTTAAATGTGAGTAACCTGCATAGATTTTCTCACACAGATCTATGTTGCTTTGTGTTTTTCTATAATTCAAGGAAATATAACATTGTGAGTGTGTGTGTGGAGGTGCATTAAGGCATCACATCTCATATCTCTAAAACTTTCAGAGATTTTGTGTCAGGCATGCCAAAAATTAATGCCTTCAGCAGAAAAAGGGAACAGGTGCTGTGAAATAGTCATTACAGGATTTTCTTTCCCTTTGAGAACATGTATAGACATTTAGGTGTTGAGTGTGTCTATAATTACAGGTTCAAATGTCTACCAAACAAGGCTCTAAGTTCTATTGGAAAAGCATGCTCTTCTTTGTGGGGACATGTTTGTTATGTATTTCTGATATATGTTCTTATGGACTGGTTGCTTATTGTCTCTTCTACTCTAGATGTTTTCTTGTTGGAATTCACATATGCTTAAAGATCTTCACATTTACCCACTCCCATCCATCCATCCATAATGTCTCTTTCCCAGAACTCCTTGCCCTCCATCTTCTGATCTTTCTTCTTTAGGTCGCTGGACAAGTGACCAGTCCGTTTGCTACTATTAGGGACACTCCTAAAACCAGCTATTTCCAAATGAGAGAATAGACCTTGTGTGCAAGAAATCTGCTGGTTACAAACAAGAAGGGGATCTAGAAAGAATGACACAGGGAAGGAGAGAAAGCTATTCAAGAATACACCATTCAGCTGGTTACCACTGAGGGTGATTGGGCCTCAACCCAACTCGAGGCCCTCTATTCAGCATTACATCTTTGCCTGAGACATGAATGAGGGACTATTTGTATTGGCTCCATTCAGTTCCCCCATTTGTCAGGGGTTGGTTACCCTACGGAGCGTAAACACGTCATACCTCCAGCTTTGTCTTATGCATGGGCTAGAATGTTTAATTGAGCTACTGAATCCTGTATGATGGTGGTGGATATGCCCCAGGGCAGAAAACAAGACGTCCAATCATATTAGCTCAAGCTAGGTGAGGTTGGGTTGCATTTGTGTACAACTGTGTTCCACAGCAATGGCTGAAGCAAAAAAGATGAGCCTAACTGACGTGAGAAGAGGCATAAGAAATGTTCTACACACAGAACGTATATTTTCAATGATAAGTACATGGTTCTTCTATTAAAATAGTTCATTGACCACTGTTCATAAAATAGATTTCATATGTTGTCCTACATATGGTTTATTTTCAGCTAACTTCTATCAAGCTTTTCTTAGTTTTTAAAATTAAAGTTGTGCTTCTGTTATCAGTGTTCTGATGAGGCAGCTGTCTCCTAAAGCTTGTTTCCTAGTGTTTTACTGATTATCTGGATGGCTTGTGAGGAAGTGGATTAAGGTTTTAAAAGTATAATTATTGTAGTTGACTTAGTGTTCTATGTGTCAGCAAAGTTTCTTCTAGCAGGAATAGCCTATGTCAACACTTTGAAATCACCAGGGCTTCATTTACTTTTAAGGGATATAATTGTCTGCATAGTTTGGCGACTTTAGAGGGAATAAAAAGATATCCATGACTTTATTCTCTATACTGCATTCCATTTCCCAAAAGAGCTCTCCCTATCTTTCCAAGGTCTAAATCCCATAATTTAAATCCTTTTCTGAGACCTAGGCTTTTTGCCTTCTATTAAAATGTATATAATACATTCTTTATACATTAATGTATTTGTGTATTAGATCCTCACCTGAAATCCCATTTCGATGTTGATAGTTAAGGATGACAGGGTGAATGGGAAGACACTCGTATTATAAGTTATGAGTTGGACTTGATGGAAAAATGTCTGCCTATGTCTTAATGTTTTCTAGAGTTCTCTTTCAAAGAAAGAAGTATTACCTCAGTTGAAGAAATGTTAGAATAAATTGCCCTTAAGAGGGTGGAGGAAAATGGGAAAAATCTTCTGATGCAGTTTAGTAATGAACCTGAAAAAATGAGGGTAAGGAGAAACATCCAATTCTTGCTTTGCTGATTTATCCACCCAAAATAATTGAGTGTATTATTGAGCAGTCACGTTTGGAATAAGAAGGAGCAACAATGTTGTGCGTTTGCCAGCCTGAGACTGGATAACACAGGTTCTCTTTCAGATTGGAAATATCTTCCTGAACCAAATCAAATATACTATGAAGAGTGCAAGTCTATTCCTGTTTGTAATTTTAAACAGCTTCACAGATGGTTTTAATAACAGTGAGTCTTGGCTTTGAAGGCCCAATAAACTGATATTTTGAATGAAGTTGCTAAGTCTTAAAATTAACATGTCTTTGAGAACAATTTTGGAAAATAACTCTCCTTATAAACGT
>NW_020175017.1:419781-435698 GCF_003031525.2 Neophocaena asiaeorientalis asiaeorientalis
CTTGGATAATTTAGCCAGGTTCTGGGAACCTCATTTTCTGTATCTGTAAAATGGAACAAAAAGCACTCATTGCTTTAAAGTTATTATGAGTAATATATTTTAGCAAGTTTTATTATAATTTTCATAGCAAGAATAGGAATTTTATAAAACCCTAACATATTTATAGCAGTACAGAATATATTATTTATAGCTCAATAATTACAGTAGTACACTTGAATGTCAGTGTTCATATCAGATAAACCAAAGGAATCAAAATATATTTTACCAAGTTTATCTAAACTGATTAGCATGCCTCACCGTATTCTCTTAAGACCTGGGTGCTATCTGAAAATAAAGATAAATATTTCAGATAATATCTTTTTTTTTCCTTTAATATATTAAAAGGTTATATCTTGGTATTGTGGGAAAGTTAACAATTTGCAAAATCCCTAGCTCTCATATTGTTTTGTTTTGTATGTTTACTTGTTCAGAATCTGGCTATAAAATTCAGTCATTATTTTGTATTCCTATTCAGTAGAAAGACATTTCTTGTCTTGGGGGTAATATGAATGAAAGATATTCCAGGGCTCTCTCACCAGGATTGTTTTAATCATCTCACTGTGTCCAGTTTCACTTTACTTCAGTCCTTTTTAGCCTTTTCCATGCATGCTGCTTCCTTTGGGCTCCTAAAGGCTAATTATAATCTTGTCTTTTCTATAAAAGTTTTCAGTAATTCGACTTGTTTCCTAGGTTTTGAGTTCACTGTTTTCCATGCCACTATCATCTGGCAAAGCAGAATTATTCACTGCTTCCTTGTAATTCCCACAACTTTCTGATTTTATATGTGGGTGCTCATGTTTTTCACCTTCGAGGAATGCTAATCCTGCTCCATTTCTATAGCCCATCTTTTTTTTTATTTTATTTATTTATTTATTTATTTATTTTTTTATTATTTTTTATTTATTTATTTTTTTGCGGTACGCGGGCCTCTCACTGCTGTGGCTTCTCCCGTTGCGGAGCACAGGCTACGGACGCGCAGGCTCAGCGGCCATGGCTCACGGGCCCAGCCGCTCCGCGGCATGTGGGATCTTCCCGGACCGGGGCACGAACCCGTGTCCCCGGCATCGGCAGGGGGACTCTCAACCACTGCACCACCAGGGAAGCCCCTATAGCCCATCTTTGACATCAGCTCATAAGGCAACTGTAAAGAGAAGAAAAGGCTACCCCTTCTCCACTGCCATCTTATACCAGAGCAGGACTGTCTGCAAAGGGAGAAGTTTTCAAGGTTAATCTTTATATTAAGTGGACCTCATGACTTTAGAAAAAGGACCAGTTGATTTGTTAACTGATAAAACAAAAAATTTTAATAAGGATGTAAACTGTATCATCCATGAAAATTAATATTTATACTTGGAAATGTACATGTGCATAACTGAACAGAAACTTTAAGGGAACTGGCATATCTTTACCTGACATGGCTGGGAAAATAGAGATCCTCACCAGATGATCCATAAAACCCTTACAGAAGGGGCTCTAGAGTCCCTGACTCATTTGTAAACTTGGGGAGCAACAGACATCATTGCTGAAATTCAGGGATTCCTTCTGATAGACCAACTCAAATCTAGTGCAGGAAGAGAACACGATTTCCTCTTGTCAGGAGAAGAAACTGTGTTTCCAGGAGTGTAGGTAGAGATTTGGATGAAGAGACTTGAAGAAGGGAAAGCGAGAATAAAGCCGAGGAAGGCGAACCTAGGTAGAGAGGAGCACATGGATTAGAAGAACTCTCAAAGATTCCTTTCCTTTGAGACCTAAGGTGTAGTCTACAGTAGGGAGAGACTAATTTCTTACTCCTCCATTGTACTTTCCCTTTGGAATTGTTCCATTTTTCTGTACAGCATGGTTTGATAATCTCAGAGGAGACTGAAGGGTCAGAGAAGCATAGAATTGGAGGTCCTTCTCACTTCATCTCCTCACCGACTCCAGTAGAATAGTAGTTAATCATGAATCTGGGTTCTGTCTGGTGACCAGACATACAGGAATGTTGTTGATGAAAAATTTGGTATCACTGGCAAAAGACTATCAGTGCTAAGGAGGATTCTGAACTAGATGAACACAAAAGCTGTCCAATCTTATTTCCCTGCTGTATGTCAAAGGGAACTTCCCTTGGGCAGGAGGAAAGAAAAGTTGGAGATGTGAGTTATGGCTTCTGTACTATATTCTTCTATCTTCCAGCAAAGTATCCTCTCTCCCTCTTTCTCTCTCACTTTGAACTGACATGGCTTTTTATCTGACTTATGGAATGTATCCCTTTCTAAGTTATATAATAAAATATTTATACAGTAGTGGTCTATTTACAAAGCACTGTCATTTAAATCACACCATTGGATCCAGTCATATCATGATTTATAACCAACTATCTGGGAGAGGATAAAAGATGTATTTGCATTGATCATATAGTCTTTGTTTATCAGAACTTAGCTTTTTTAAATAAATGGAAGGCACTTAACATTTGTATAGCAAATTGCTGAGGATTGATTACAACTGATAAAATAAGAGGCTGAAAATTTCAAAAGTACTTATTTTATTGCTTGAGCCATTGATCATTCATCCATCTATTATCTAGCTATCTACCATACAACTTTTTCTTCCCCCAAAAACAAAGCAAATAAGTATACTCAATAAAGTAAAGGAACATAAATTAACAACAGAGAGTTAAAGTTACTGTTTTTTATGCTTGTCACACATTCTCATGCCACATAACTTTCTCTCTCTCTGCCCACTTCTCTCTTTCTCTGTTTCATTTGGCTAATTTTATTTGATGAAGGAAGGTGATGACTATGGCTATAAAAGGGTAGCACAAAGGATTCTTGTGATGGAACTGTTCTGAATCTTATGTGGTGGTGACCCCATAAATCTACATATATGATAAAATTGCATAGAGCTAAATACACTCACACCCATTAATGAATGTAAAACTGGTGATATCCGAATAAGGTCAATGAATTTTTTTCAATGTCAGTTTCCTGGTTGTGTATTGTACTACAGTTATGCAAGATGTTAACACTGGAGAAAACTGAGTTAAGTAGAATAGGATCTCTCTATATCATTTCTTACAACTGCATGTGAATCTATAATTATTTCAAAATAAAAAGGTTTAAAAAATAACCTTCCCAGATGGCCATAAATATCTGTATTATTTGTGTGACATTAGCACTGTTTATTAAAGAGATTGCTTCTTCACATATGCATAAATAAGTTATAGACAGCGGTATAGATTATTAATCTCTCAACATAAATCTCTACTAGTCGTAGGTCTAGTTAAGTTCCTTAACTAGTTCCTAAAACTTGCTGAATCCAGTGGTCAATTATCTTTCCAAACAGTTGACATCAGAACAAAAATTTCATCCTATTTGAAATATATATCTTAAATATAGGATTCCATGAAAAAAAGTAAAATAAATTCTTGTTTGTTTTGATATGACTGACTATTCCTTCTTATTTTCCTTTCCTGGATTCTCAATCTCTCTTGACCTGTACATGTTGGCTAGTCCAAGATGTTACTCTTTTTCTCTTCTTTATATTTTTAAAAACTGTGAAGACTCTGACGTTTTACCTTAATTGCAAGCTAACAAATTGGCTTGCCAAAATTCTATAGATGCTGGCAAAAGACACCAAACTCCTGAGTCATAAACAAAGGTCTTTACTGCTCATGATATAACAGGTAGCAGGAGTTTCATGTGTCCATTATTTTCCCCTTTCCTCCAAGGCCCACAGGGATAATGCAGAAGTGACCCAGGTGGATGCTATTGTAAAAATCCACCACATGTTCAGAAAACCCCTGAACTGATGTTTTAAAGGCTACTAGCCAATATGCCCAACTTCTGTCTGGGATGGAGTCATTCTTTTTATTATCTGGGTCAGGAAGCAAATTTAATCTCTGCTCCAGGTTGATACACTACCTCTATCTTCCAAGGCAATTTACTTCACAAACATCCTTGAAAAAGTTACAAACAAAAAACTAAAGAACTGTCTTGGAGAATTATTTCCCAGCACTTTGTTTCCCTGGTGGTCTCATCTGGTTCCATGGTTTTAAATATCATTATATGAATGATTCTCAATTTATAAACCTAATCTTAACCTCTATCTTAAATTTATACCAACTTTTAAAAACACATATATAAGCACTGCAAACTTAATAATATCAAAACAAAAATTATGGATTTTCTCTCTAACCCAAAATCTGTTTTTTCCTTCTCAATTTTAATGTTATTTATAGACACCCATTTTCTCAGGTCCAAAATCTGGAAGTTACCCTAATTCCTTGATTTCTTCAATTCTTATATGCACATCACTACTGTTTTGTTGACCCTGCCCCTAAAACATATCCTGATTCCAAACTACATTGCCAAGATGATGACTATTACTACTACTGTTACTATTACTTCACTTGTAACTAGAAGTGCCTGTATAATATGTAAATAGAAGTATTGTGTGGTAATTTAAGAAAGGCTATTTAAGGGTGCTGACTCAAAAAGAAATAAGGCTTTTGAGGATTTTTTTTTCTTTCATCCTCCTTCCTCTTTACTGGAATACAAAATAGGAAGCCTGAATTTCTAGAAATGTTAAGCCACTTGCAATGCCAAGAATTGAAGAAAGCTGAGGACCTGAAACTCTGTTTATCAGCCTATTTATCAGAAGATTAGAGACAGTCTGTCTGGAATTGTCTTCAATCTCATAAACTTGAGGAATTGGCCAATCTTAAATTGTTTCCTCTCTCTAATTATGAGAAACTGGCCAGTGAGGATAAAGCTTAGGAGGATGGATGATGGAATCATATAGAATCTAAACTTTATAGCATCTAAGAAATTTGTGCTCATTGATAGATTACTTTCTGTCCTGATATCAAAGAGCTTTTTCCTTTATTTCATTCACTAGTTCCTCATCAGAAGGACACATATGCCTGATTTCTTCTTTCCTATTATGTCCTCTGGGTCTAAAACTAAGAGGGTAATAAAGGGGCAGTAACTCCTCATCCATCTTTCAATACCAAAAATGGACCTTGTTAAGAGTTAAGTGCTTATTTTAATTGACCCAGCAAATGAGGATGATAAGGGAAAATTTTACTGAGTGCTAAAAGCAATGACTTTACTTTAGGGACTGGATACTAGCTTGAGGGTATTGTATCACAACTACTCAGTTCAAATGGTACTACGTCTGGGAAGCTTTTCCAGATAAAAGACTGAGACTGAATTAAATGCACCTTCCTTGTGTTCTAATTAGAATCGAGTGCATGCCACTATTACAGCATTTATCTCCCTGCATTGCAATTAGGCTTTTAAATTGTCTCTTCCAATACATTGGAGTCTTTTAAGGCAGGATTTGCCTCTTATACTTCTAGATCTTGAGAGCAAGAACTAGGCTAAATAGATACTGTATGCTCAATAAATATTGATTGATTGAATAAATGAATCAATGAATAATATAGGGAAGAAAGAATGGGTGAATGAATTATAATTTTCTTAGGACAGGTACAATAGCACAGAGTAGTTGTGAATTGCTTAAGGCTATACAAAAATGATTGATCATAGAAGCAAGACCTTGATTATTATTTGACTGTTAAATCAGGAAGCCTGTGCATTTTATGAAGCTCTGCAAAAGCCCTAGAAACGGAGTAACGAAAGCTTGTCCAGTAACCCTAGCTTTCTAAGCTATAAAATTGTCATTATTTTATCTATATTAGAGAATTGTTATTGAAATAAATAATAAATAAAATTTTTAATATATTCCTTCAATTGTAGTAAGTGATTAATAGTTATATTAAAAAATCATATTCACATACCTTAAGTAGTCGCTCTTTTTAGGTTACATAGGATTAAATAAACATTTGATATAATTTATTCCTGATTCATAGGCTTATGTATAAATGTATTCTAATATCTGATCTTAGTTTTGACAATGGGGAATAAGAAACGTGATGAATAACTTGTATACAAATTGGTTTTAGACAATAGGTGCTATCTTCCTTTGCAGAAATTATGTCAAAAGTTTTAAACAGTTTAAACCATCTGCCTACTTCATTTGATTTTCTTTCTGTTAAGGGATGGTAACATATTTAAAAGGTGAGACACACAAGCATCAAGCATCAATATTACGTTTTATCCATTTGGGTGGTTAGTGTAGTTCAATTATTTGCTCGTTTAGTAGGAAGAATGTATTAAAACTCTAAGAATTCTATAGTAAAAGATATACTCTAACAATGAAAATTGTAAGAATAAGAAAGAAAGCTGTGCTTCCAAATGCATTTTCCGAACTCTTTCGTAAATTCATGCTCTCAGTGTCCTGTGGACCGTGGATGGTTGGATAGATAGTTTGGAAGAAAAAAATGTAGAAAAAAGCTGGAAGTGGAAATGAAATTTTATTGATCCCTAGCAGGTTTATTCTTATTACAAACTTTTCAGCTGGTCCGAAAATCTGAGCCAATTGAAGTGAATTCAGAAATGACACATCTGGTGGGTTTGCTTTATTCAGTAAGAATAACAAATGAGAGCATTTCTTCTAACCTGAGTTATAGAATGACACGTTGCTTTTTGTTGATACTGTATTTTTAGTTAATGTTGGAGATAAGCATCATCTTATACTTTATGGGATATAATGGGAAAAGTATATTCTGTATGTGAAAGAATAAAAAGCCATCATGTTCATTCAACAAAATTTATTGAACTTCTATTATGCGTATCACTTTATGATTCACAAGTCTATAGGGATAGAAAGCTGTGAAATCATGATTCTCAGCTTCAAGAGCTTACATTAAATTAGAAGAGACAAGGAACAGTAGAAAAGTAACAGGAAAAAGCTACTGAAAAAATGTTTGTAGAAACAGAGAGAGGTTATTGTCTGAGAGATCTATTGATTAATTGGTAGAGAAATATATAGATACAGGTAGATATAAAATTTTAAAACGTACCTTAATAAATATTTAGTTGCATGTTGCTATAGGATTTTACTGCTTCAAAATATTTTCAATATGTTATTTAAGTAAAATAACAACTGTGCCTGCAGGATTGGTATTTTTGTTTGTTTCACTCTTATAGATAAGGAAATGAAGCTCATAGAGGTCATGTTCACAAATTAAGAAAAAGCATGCATGTCTCTTTATTCCAAATCCTATAACAGAACTGCTTTCAAATGTAAATCATTATTTTGACATGCATGTTTAATTACATGTATAGTAGTATGAGAGGCTGTATAGCCCTGTATTTAATAGGTTAGGAACTGGAATCAGACATAGTTTGGCTTTGATACTTACCAGCTATGTGACCTTAGTCAAGTTGCCAATTCCTTTTATGACTACATTTTTAAAAAGAATCTGGATGATAGAAATAACAACAGTAATTGCCTCACAAGGCAGTGTATCAGTTAAGATACTTTCAACTACAAATACCGAATGGTGGCTTATATAACATAGACACTGATTTTTTTTTAAGACTTTATTTTTTTTTAAGAGCAGTTTAAGGTTCAAAGTAAAATTGAGGGGAAGGTATAGAGATTTCCCATATAAGCCCCTGCTCACGCAGGCTTAGTCTCCCCTATTATCAATATCCTCTACCAGAACACTACATTTGATATCATTGATAAACCTACAGTACATATTGTAATCACCCAAAGTCCCATAATTTACATTACAGTCCAGCCTTAGCTTTGTGCGTTCTGTGGGTTTGGACAGACGTATAATGACATATATCTATCATCACGGTATAATATTTTCACTGCATTAAAAATCCTCTTTGCCTATTCATCCCTCCCTCCCCTTCAACTCCTTGGCAACCACTGGTCATTTTACTGCCTCCATATTTTGCCTTTTCTAGAATTTCATATAGGTGGAATCAGACAGTATGTAGCCTTTTATGATTGGATTCTTTCACTTAGTAACATGCATTTGTTTCTTCCATGTCTTTTCATGGCTTGAAGACTCATTTCTTTTTAGTGCTGAATAATATTCCATTGTCTAGATGTACCACAGTTTATCCATTCACCTACTGAAGGACATCTTGTTTGCTTCCAAGTTTTGCAATCATATCATGAGTAACATTACTATAAACATCACTATGCAGGTTTTTTTGTGTGGACATGTTTTCAACAACTATGGGTAAATACCAAGGAGAATAATTGCTGGATCATATAGAAGAATATATTTAATTTTGTAAGAAGCCAACAAACTGTCTTCCAAAGTGGCTGTATCATTTTACTTTCTCACAAGCAATGAGCGAGTTTCTGTTGCTCCAAATCCTTGCTAGCATTTGGAGTTGTCAGTGTTCTGGATTTTGTCCATTCTAATAAGTGTATACTGGTACCTCATCATTGCTTTAATTTGCATTCCCGTGGTACATATGTTGTGGAACACCTTTTCCTATGCTTGTTTTCCATCTGTTTGTCTTCCATAGTGAGGTATCTGTTAAGATTTTGGGCCCTTTTAAATTGGATTGTTTTCTTATTATTGAGTTTTAAGGTTTCTTTGTACATTTTGGGTAACAGTCCTTTATCAGATGTGTCTTTTGCAAATAGTTTACTTCAGTCTGTTGCTTACCTTCTAATTCTCTTGACATTACCTTTCCAGAATAGAAATTTTAATTTAATTTTAAAAGTCCAGTTTGTCAATTAGTTCTTTCATTGATCATTAAATTGAATCTAAAAAATCATTGATATATCCAAGGTCATCTAGGTTTTCTCTTATGGTCTTTTCTAGGAGACGTTGATTATTTTCATGCAGATAATTTGTAGGTAGGTGGTTCCGGTTTTGGCTCTGCAGCTCAGCATTGTCCCCAATATCCCAGGGTTATTTTATCTGCTTTCTGTGCCACTATTAGGGTTTTTGTGACATCTTTCCTTCTGGTCTAATATTTGTATGATGCTGGTTTCCTTCTTGTCTGATGTTTTTATGTGCAAACATCATGTCCACATAGAACTGTGTGGAAGGGGTTGTCCTGCATATCTCTCACTTGCCCTTTCAAATCCCTTCTCAACCCTCCTCTAGCCATTCTATGGTACAGGAGGCTAACAAGAATGGGCTTCTTCAATCAACTCTGATTTCTGGTTTATTTCAGCTCATGAAACCAGGAGGTTGAAAGTAGGAAGGAGAGTGATATTGGGGTATTCATTTCCCATTGCTCCCTCACTGCCAGGTCAGTGTGGGTTGTTTATCTATGACATTGATATTCTTCTCAACAGAGCTACTCTCACACAACAACTACTTACCACACCAGTGGTTTTGTGCCTACATATACTGGACTGTTAGTGATCTGTATGTGTATGATCTTACAAGTTATTACATAGGCAATTTCGTTTCAAAATGTTATACAATTTAGCAGACTTCTAACTTTTTTTTTTTTTTGCGGTACGTGGGTCTGTCACTGTTGTGGCCTCTCCTGTTGCGGAGCACAGGCTCCGGACGCGCAGGCTCAGCGGCCGTGGCTCACGGGCCTAGCCACTCCGTGGCATGTGGGATCTTCCCGGACCGGGGCACGAACCCGTGTCCCCTGCATCAGCAGGTGGACTCTCAACCACTGTGCCACCAGGGAAGCCCTAACTTTTTATAAGATACCCATAAATAGACATATAAAAAGAAAACTCTCTACAACAATAAAAGCAGTAACAGGCAACCTGTGATATTGTGATTTATAACAAGAAATAATATGTTTTGCCTTTGTGTCTATTCCTGGCACAGAGCTCCTAAAACCCTTGGAATTTCCTAAGAGATAAGAGCAATAAAGTTGTCTATTGTATTGTAATGAGGTGACTTTTGGAAAGTTCTTAGGCAACCTAAGGACTGGACCTGGTTGCTAGGGGAAGCAACCATGTGATTAGGGGATTGGAACATTCAGTCCCACCCCTTGACCAGCTCCAGGAGGCGAGAGGGACTGTAGGAGATTGAGTTCAATCATCAGTAACCAATGAGTTAATCAATTATGCCTATGTCATGAAGCCTTAATAAAAAATTCAAAGGGACAGGGTTTCGAGAGCTTGGTTCACCAGGCTGGTGAACCAGAACACATCTTATTGCTAGGAGGGTGGTGTACCCCAAACTCCACGAGGACAGAATTCCTTGTTATAGGCCTGATGGGACCTCACCTATGTATCTTTTCATCTGGCTGTTTATTCATATCCATTAATATCCTTTGTAATAAACCTGTAATCTAGTAAGTAAACAGATTTCCTGTGTCCTGTGAACCACTCTAGCAAATTAATTGAACCTGAGGGAGGGGGTCATGGGAACCTCTGATTTTTAGCCAGTTAGTTAGAAGCACAGGTTACCAATCTGTACTTGTGATTGGCATCTGAAATGGAGGTATTCTTGTAAGACTGAGTACTTAACCTGTGGGATGTGACACTATCTCCAGCTAGATGGTGTGAGAATGCAGTTAGATTTGTAGGACACCCAATCAATATCTGCTAAAAATTGGAAAGTTTCTTGTTGGTATTAAAAAACCACATCAGACCACCTAATTATAGAATCAGGAATAATTCATAACTATGATAGAAAATAGGTTTAAAAGATCTTTTTTTAACATCTTTATTGGAGTATAATTGCTTTACAATGGTGTGTTAGTTTCTGCTGCATAACAAAGTGAATCAGCTATACATATACATATGTTCCCATATCTCCTCCCTCTCTCATCTCCCTCCCACCCTCCCTATCCCACCCCTCTAGGTGGTCACAAAGTACTGAAATGATCTCCCTGTGCTATGCGACTGCTTCGCACTAGCTATCAATTTTACATTTGGTAGTGTACATATGTCCATGCCACTCTCTCATATTTTAACTCCTGGAATTGATACTTTACAATATGAAATAAACCAGACCTAAGAACACAAAACGTGCTTTGTAACTTTCCACCATGGTCTCTGTGATTCAGACTTTTAGGGCCTAAACAAACTTAAAACTGCATTGCCCACTCACTTTTCTGAAGAGTTGCTTTATAAAGTAAACAGAATGCTGTTTTCTCTATTCTATTTGCCTTGAGAACCTATAGCAACATAATTTCCTGTCCCTGAACTAAATACTACTGTGACCTGGCAAAAACAATTTAGCAATTTGCCCTAAAATGTTCTTGTTTCTAGAAGATAATATTGGGAGAAGAACTAAAATACCTTACTTTTCAAACCTTTTTGCTGATCATCAAGGCTCACTTAAAGACACCTCACCATGAGTCTTAAGCTAAAACTATTACGGTGTAAACTTCCTAACTGTGAGTTTTCCACCTTGCAAAATCCACCTTAAAAATCATTCAACCTAGTCCCTAAGTATACTCCTGTGACATCACACTTCTGAGATACTACTAAGATTCAGTCAAAATAGCATCCCCCATACTGCAGTAAGCCTACTACACAGCTTTTCTTGGTCAGCAGTCTTTTCTAGTGATCTTTTGGAGACATTTGGCATCTGACAGCTGCCACCTTACCTTCAGCTGTGCTAAAATCTTACTGCACCCAGATGGAGACCGCAAATCTTAGACTATAAGTGAACATGAAGAAAGGATTGTGAGGGAGATGGATTGATACAATCTATGGTTTTAGATTTTGTGAGCCAAGTTCGGTTGGGATTGTCAGATAGAAAGAGAACAGGGTAACAGTTATACTTGAAAGCAGTTTTCAATGTATTACATTGTCTTGGAGCATCAGACCACCAGGAGGTTAGGGATAGGAAGAAAATACTACCATATCTTACTAGAAAAGGAGACTAGGACTAAGTTATGTATACCTCAACTGGACGTCCAATTCCAGATCTAAGAATATTCACCTCCTCACAGAGTGGAGAGTGAGTGATCAGAGCAATCTGCAATTCCCTCACACTTTTGCCACACAAACTAATTGAGTTTAGGTACCTATTACTTGCGAATGAATAGAGAGGGGAGAAAATCAACCAGTGGATTTTTTAAAAGACTTTTTACTAGCATAGATTAGAATCTCAATACTGAAATCACCTAGGAAACTTCTAAAACATAACGAAGACTAGGAGACCCTATTAATGGGGATTATGATTTAATTGATGTTTAGGCCCTAGTTCCAATATGCAACTAGGATTGAGGAGTACAGGTCTAGAACAGAGGCTGGAAAACTACTGCTATGGGCAAAATCTGGCTCACTGCCTGTTTTTGCACAGCTCACAGCTAAGACTTGTTTTTACAATTTTAAAGAATTGAAGAAAAAACAAAGACTATTTCAGGACACATACAAATTAATTATAGAATTAAATTCAGATTATAGTGTTCATAATAATGGTTCATGAGAACACAGTCACTCTTGTTAATTCAGGTATTGTCTGTGGTGGCTTTTGTATTGCACAAGCAGAGTTAAGTTGTTGGGATAGAAACTGTATGGCGTGAAAAGCCTAGAAATTTTAATATCTGTACCTTCACAGAAAAAGTTTATTGATTCTTAATCTAGAAGATTCAGAGGAAAAGTATATCTCTAAGAAGGGGCTACTGCACAATTCAGAATAAAATTTTAGGCAATTTTATATATTAATACAACATAACTTAATGATTAAAAATTTGATAACATAATTATGTAGAGATAACACAATTATATGGAGAAAACATAATCAGTATCAAAAGGCAGAAGAAAAAATGAAAATAGATGAAGTCGATAAGGAAGTCAGGTAAGTGAAATGCAAGAGTAATGCTGGACCTACTCCTGTCCATACCTTTATGAGGGCAAATCAAAATTTTACTCTTCTTCACAATGGTTTCCATTTTACAACAGCAGAAGTATAGAACTGGAAAGCCCAAATAATAAAAAAACACACGTCCAGCTGGCAAACAAGCTTGTATTCTCTGATGCAATTGCTTCTGTGAAGGGTCTAATTTTCAGAAAGCTGAAGCCATTGTCTGTGTTGAAATTCCTTGAATTGTAACTTGCCTTATCCAACTAAACTCATATGTATTCTCCATGATCTGCATTAAAGAAATGCACGCTATTGCATTTCTATCATTATTGTAGCAGTGGACAAGAGTGCATTAGGCTGCACTGGACTGGTTTTCACCAGCAACTCTATGTGGATGAACAAAAGCAATGGCAATGAACAGCAGTTCATGCTATATAGATTAGGTATCTTTCTTCTTGACATTCAGCAAGGGATTTTTCACTTTGGTGATAAGGCTGAAGTACATGAACAATTAGAGGTGGGTGAGAAGCAAGAAACTTTATGAAGGAATAGTAGATCTACTGTTATTATATGGAAGTGTAATTTTAAATATTTTTTTAATGAAAAAAATCATACAGGTCAAAATCTACAAAATTTAATAGTATGCCATTTGGGGACTGAAAAGGAACATGGAAATTATTAGCAAAATTTCAGAATAGCAGACATTTCTGGGTAGAGAGAGAACAATGCTTTTCTGAAGGTACACTTATGGAGTTCAAAGTTAATGCTATTCACTTGATTTTAGTGGGTACGTGATTGTTTTATTATTTTTTATATATAAACTGTCCATATTACTTTATATAAGTGTATGGTTATGAAAACTGCAGTATAAAATAGTTGGATATAAATAATGTATGATTGAACTTTGGCAGCTTTAATAGATAAAATAAAATAAATTTAAAATCATGGACCTTTTATTTACTTGTATTTGAGGTTTTGTGCCAATATATTTCAGAAATATAAATCTTCTTTTATGTCAAAGCTATCAGAATAACAAAAAAATTCACCACAACCTGAGAATCTGACTTAACTATTTAGTATTAAAAATAGTAGATGGCTATCTATGTATGTAAAAACATGAGTTTTAAACTTAAGGTACATTATAATAATAGAAAGATAACCCTCTAAACTAAAATCAGAAAACATGAATATTTTTCAGCCAAATTTCAATATTTAAATCTCAATGTATGGAGTGAATTCATGTACTAATTTATTTTGTGCAGAAAAATTTTCACATTCTATTTCCAAGACAATCTTGTAAGTGAGGCATTTGTCTTTCATAGCTTTTGCTGACCTTATTCTTTCCATTTGTGAGAGAGTGAGTATAAATATTTCATAATACCAAAGTATAAAATATGTAAATGCTACATTTCATACTACTATATATATATTTTTTAAAAGATGGTTCAGAAATGCTTTAGTGATAATGTTTCCTGGAATGTTTAATATATATGTAGGAACAGTGTTTTTTAGGATTATTGACAATTCCCTTTGATCATGTAAGTTTTACACATTTCATAATATAATATTAAGTTAGATGTTTTGGAAATGAATGACTTCTGAATGGAATCATGATATCAATTGTAAAATAGATTTTTACTACACACCTTAAAACATTTCCTATATTTACCATATTTCATGAAATGTTAGTTGCAGTTTATAATAACACAAGCCATTATTTTATGCACCACCAAGAAATAAAGAATGCATCCAATTATCAATGAATTGTGAACTATAAGAAACCAAATGTTTCCAGAGATGTTAAAATATAAAAACAAACACCTAGGTCTTAAAATTCATGACAATAATATAAAGTATTTAATCAATATTTTAGGCATGATCTACTGCCCAAAATTCTCGGCACTTGTTTAGCACCTTTTATTTTTGAATTTATTTTCCTCTGATATTCTGATTAGCATTATATATTGCATCTTATACCTCAAAGCAGGATCTTATATTTTCTTCAGCTCCACATGATAGTTTCCTTCAACAAACTTTCTTGTTGAGAGAAATGAAGGGTTTATTCTTTAGTTACAATTATATTTTAACATGCCTGATACATTTTACTGGATGGTAAACAGAGAGTTTTTCTATAAGACACATTATATGAAAACTGTAAGCATGACTGGCTTCAAGATAGAGCAGATGCTTTCCTTTTTCTAGATTATTAGTGTTGAAAGATATTCTGTAAAAAAGTCATTCTATAAAAAGGTATTCTGTAAAAGATCTCTGTACCTTCCTTTCAATTTTGCCATGAACCTAAAATTGTTCTAAAAAATAATGTGTGTATGTATATATACATACATACATATATGATATTCTGAATGATAGTTTTAAATTTGACTCTGAAACAACTAAACAAAAAAATGTAAAGTTCTGAGAAAAGGACAGAATAGATCACATAGAAAAAGCATTTAATCTAATTTATAAATTAAGTAACATCCAGGAGTGATTTAACCATTGCACCAGTAGCATAATGACTATGCCATTTCTGCATGATACCCATAGGGGCAATTCATACTCTGAAATTAGATAAAGTAAGATTTAGAGCTTCTGGGTATTCTGTATAGAGAGATCTAATCATATATGTACTGAACATCAGTGACATATACAATGCTCTGCTGGCAAATCTAGACTTCCTAACATCAGGGAGTTTACAGGTTTGTAAAATGGAGAGGATTTTGAGTGGGTGTTGGGAGAAGGAAACTGAAATTCTCTGGAAAGGAAAATTCATTGTGAAAAGTGATAGGCTATGATTTTCTAGTGTAAGAAGGGGTGGGGGAAGAGATTCCAACTGGGTTTTATCTTACAGTAATTATTAGAAATAATTCAATATGGAATTGAAATTTAAAAGATGTTTAGGTAGATAGGAATGTTTCACTAGGAAGATTAAGGAGACAGTGAACTCTTTCTGTGTTCCAGATCTAAGATAAAAGAGGCAGGAAAAAGGAGGTAGAGATGAGCATGAAAAGAAAGAGATAACTGTAAGAGATATTTGTTTTAAAAAATTGTAGGATTTTAAGACCAATAAAATTATAGTGACACTGTAATATAATTGAAAGGGTGGTCAAAGAATATTTTTAGAAACATTCCTGTTTTACCATGCTTCCTTCACATTACACAGCAAAATCCTCATTAAGAAATACAAGCTATCTATTGGTGTTATTGAGATGAAGAACAATTACAATATGTCCTGGATATAAATATATATATATATATATATATATATATATATAAT
>NW_020175017.1:435748-472468 GCF_003031525.2 Neophocaena asiaeorientalis asiaeorientalis
TGATTTCTAAACTATCTTAATATTTATTTTTAATTATACTACAGTTTTGAAGATACAAATGTTATTCAGTGATGAATTCATGACCAAACAACCTGTGACTTGTGATACAAATTTAGAGTAGGCATAAGACAGAATTGTGTCTGGTCTGAGAGCTCAAGATGCCACTTGTGTAACACAAAGTTGAGAAAGTAAGCTCAGACATATAATGTCCTTAATGGTGAAATGAGATTGAGTCAGTAAAAGAGACTAGCACTTATATAAAAAAAATGCCTGCTTCAATATTATTTCAAAAGTGAATTCACAAAAAATTTCAATTATGGGTAATTCATTAGAAATCACATCCTCTCAGTAAAATGTAAATATAATTTTCATGAACAAATGACCAAATCAGAATTAGGAGTGAAATTAATGTTGCAGTGTTCTAGTCAGGTTTGGCTCATTTATGCTGTGACAATAAACAACCCCCAAATCTTTGTAAATTAAAACAAGGATGAACTTATTGCTCACACTGTAGATTCATCTTGGCTTAGTTGATGTTCTGTTCTCTGTTGAGCTCACTCATGGAAGCAGACTGAGCCTTCATCTTGAACACTGACTAGCATCATGGCAATGGAAAGAGCAAAAATCATGCACTGGTTCCTAAAAATTTTGTCTGGAAATAACACCTATCAAATCCACACACAACTCCTGACAAAATCAGAGCAGGGTCAAGGGCACAGTAGGATTTCCTCTCCATTCGCCATTAATAGAAAACCACTGGTACTCATATAGGTCCCAGAGGGCAGATAGCTTTCTCTGGCTTTGTTATATAAATGGGCTAATTGGTCCATGCATATTGATCTCTATATTGTTTACTTCTTCATAGCAGGCTAGGACTGTTAGCTCAAAGCCCACCAGCACCAAACTCAAATCCTACACATCCAGCTGCTTTAAATATAGCTCAATTAGAATATTTTTAAATCAATTTAGAGCCTGCCTGCTTTTCATGCCCCATGAAATTGCACCCAACATCTGCTAGCCATAGATTAGATAAATTCCATAGCTTTAAAATACCCCCAAACCACTGTTGTCCTTTAGCACTCTTCTCACCTTGCTGGCAGGTGACATTGCCTAGACAGGTAAACTCCATCTCATAGTTCTCTTTCCTCAGGGGGTTTTCTTCCCCACTTCTCCTCTTAGCAGTCAGTGGAAGACTATGTAAAAGAGTTGGCAAGCAGGTATGTACAGAGTTAACCTTGTTTCTGGGTTTCCCAGAGATTTTAAACTTTCATACTAGCTTCCACTTGGCCTTTCAGAATTTTTAAAAAATTCAGCTGTTTTCCTACGAGCCTCTATTATGGCTACCCCTTCTTTTCATGTTCTGCCGAGATGAAATAATCCATATGAACCATATCTGCATGTCACTCCTCGGATTTTAGTTCAAGTGACCTTGCATTCTAAGCTCTCTGATGGACCAAAAAAATATGATTTTATAGATTATCTAGGTGGTTCTTGTTGTTAGATTGTTCTTTGTTAGTGACTTTTTCTTGAGGCTTAATACTACCAAAGTAGAAGTAGATGATGCTAGATTTTGAATTTGATTTAGTTGAAGTGACTTTGTGTTTTCTATTGATTGGAAGGGGATGAGTTTCTGTTGTTTGAGGACGACTTTTGATTCATCCTGTAAATTTCTGATATTCAAATATAATTGATATTACATTGAAGGAAGAGGCCATGACTATTTGAGTTAGTAAACTATTTTAAAGCTAACATTTACTGAGTATTTGCTTTGTGCTCAGAAATGATTATAAAAACAAACTTACATGGTACATACCCAATTTTATGGTTGATGTAGCCTAAATATGTTATATAACTTTTCCAATGTCAACATTGCTGGTAATTAATATAAATTTGACTCCAAACTAGGGCTCTCCAAAACCTAGTCTTTTACTAATGTGTTATCCTGCTTCAAATCATGATTTTTAAAAAAGGCTGAAATTATAATGAGTTGCAATGTAATAGCTTAAGATTCAAACAAAAATGTAATTCCTTTTTAAATGACAGAAGGAAACTAAAAATTCAAGTATAAATTAATGATTGGTCATTATTTTCATTCATGAGATGTATTTTAGTCATGAATATATATATTCATATTATTATATTATATGAATTTTGAATTTTATGTAATTTTTATTACCCCAAGTATATAAAGCTCCAAATTGAACACATTTATTTGAAAGAATAATAGCTAAATATGAGATTGCATTACAACATCAGTGATTTAGAAAAATCATACTTAAAGATAGAGATGTGTTAAACTGCTCAGTTTTCACTAGACAGTCATCACTGTACACTTTCATGGTACTGCTGCTAAAGCCAATCTCTGTAGAGTTGGAAGTGGTTAATTTATCACTAGGAAATAACATTGTGCTTTAAACTCAGGCAATTATTTGTTATGTGTGTCCTGGGTCCTAAAGTCAGCATTTCCAATCAGCATGACTGTAAATCCATCCAAATTTTAAAATTTTACTGACAAAGTAGAAATTATTGAGCTCACAGAAGAGCAAATAATTTTTAGAAGTTTGACATTGAACTCGAAGACCAAAATTGATCTTGGATTCAATCTTACCAGATTATTATTTTTTAACATTTTAATAATTTTAGTGTATGGATATGGGAATTTTTCCAAAACTGAAAACAGATAGTGTCTTACACCATAGTCATATGTTAACATTAGAATTATTAAAATGATGAAAGTCAAAAACCAAAAGCTATTCACTATAATGATTATTTCTGTATTGATCTACTGTTTGATAGTTATATTTAGATAAATAAAAGAAAAAATATAGATAGAACAGAGTCTATGTAGATAGCCCATGCCTTGTTTCTTGTGTTATGTACTTACAAATTGATACTCACTTAGAAATTTCAGTGTGAAATTCTAAAGTCACAGATGATTGAATTACTCTCATTTCTTTTTTTTCCATATGTAAAGTGTATTTTTAAAAAATTTTTTATTAGAATATAGTTGATTTACAGTGTTGTGTTAGTAAAACATCAACTCCTCCTTCGAGCCGGAATCGAACCGGTGACCTAAAGATGACTATACTGGGAAGTACTACAGTCCTCCACAGTACCAGCTGAGCTGTCAAAGGGAGTGCTCTCATTTCTTGATTAGCAACTAGATTCCAAAGTTATCTATAATTTTACACTGTTTCAAATTAATACAATTTATTTATTTTAAAATGCTCTCTTTGGCAAAATCTTATTTACTTTGATACCAGCCTGCCAGATGATTTTAGCTATTCTCATAGGACACGGCACATACACAATACTTAGACTTATTCTACTATATTATCAGTTGGAAATTTTGGCCTGTGCCTGCCACTGAGACAATGGCTCTCTGGCAATAAAACTTTGATTTTCTGTGATCTTCAGCCCATGATGTAATGTTCATCACGTGACAGATATTAAATAAGTATTTGTTAGGTATTGAATGAATATAAATCCAGAGAAACAAAGCCAGGTCCAACTGAATTATATATCTATATTTTCTTTTTACAATTTTTTGGAATAATTTTTCAAAGTGCTTCATCTTAGCTATTTGATCTTTGCAGGATAACTCCTACCAATAGCATAAGTTTATGTTCACTTACCCAAATATTCCAACTAACTTTAGAAATATGTATCTATTTAATTTATGTGCTTAAGAAAAGAAACAAACTGGTGTTTTGAGGATAAGAATTTGATTCTAAGGTGGAAGTGTTGTCTGAAAATAGACATTATAATTATACAGTATCATTATTATACTGTCATTAGAGATTAATTTAGAATATAATTAACGAGAAGGATGATGCATATAATGCATGAAGCATCACTGTAGTTGGTACATTTATACAAAGGAAATAGAAAGTTAATAAGTACTTTAAGTTAATGAGAATTTCGATGAATTCCACTACTCTTTCTCTGACTGATTTAAATTTCAGTTGAGTCAGTCATCTTTTCATTTTGTAGAAATCCTCAGTTTGTGACATTTCTGAATTAAAAAGGAGATGAGAATTTTAGACCATCTAATGCAATATTTTAGAACATGTTAAATTGACCTTCAGTTTCTTAAAAACAATAATTGTCACTTTCTACTGCTTAATATGCATACAATTTTATAATATTCAATTGATACACAGATTGAATGCACAGAGGTTTTTAAATAAAATAAATCCTAATTAATTAAAGTTGAAATGTTGAATTAGGAGCAACTAAGTAGTAGAATGCAATATGGAGAGCACAGTAGCAAATTCAGAAATTATTTGAGTTACTAGGTACTATATAAAAAGTGTTAAGAAAGCAGATCTTATAGAGTTGAATGACAGTTTACTTCACTCCTTCAGTTTCCACATCCATAAAGTAGATTAAACAAATACCTATACATTACTTTGCAGCTTTAAAAATTGTATTCAATATGTGGGAAAATGAACTCCTATAGTGTTCCAAAGCATAGATTATTAAAAATTAACAAACATTCAAAAAACCTCTAAAAACCCACATTATCTTTTAAGGAAGAAGGACCTCATTTTGTTTACTCTTTCTGTTTTGTAGAAGTTAAAAAAGTACATTGCTAGTATGGGAGTCCTCATCTATAGAATGCTTTGAACAGGATGTACTTGGTTTAGGGATTGCTTATGATAATAAAACCCAAGATCTATGGATTAAGGTGGCATAGCTCCCTGACAACTGTCACATAAACTAGGTGAACATGTAGATGTAAAATGGACATGTTTCACATGCTAAATACTCTCCACTTTGTGAAATGACCTGCAAATCTCATTTAAGATGTCATCTATGACTCTGGGACATAGACAGTGATCTGAGGAGCCATGTGTCTTAACGCCTCTCTCTACTTCATCTGTGCCTCTTGATTTCTTATATACTTGAACTTATTATAAAGCTTGATACTGTCAAAGTCTGAGTTAACAATTCATAGTTTGTGTTCACTCACACATACTAAAGGAAACTGAGACAACTTAAAGTATGACTGAAGCTATCAATCCTAGACAGATCTCCAAGATAGGATAAATAGGAATCATTTTCTCTGCATCTGTTAGATGAGTGGAAAGGGAAAGAATGTTCATCCCTATGGCTGGGATGAAGATTTGTAATTTTCTGACTATCTGAAGGAGTTCTGCATTTGGAAACCTATGGTTACTTTTCAGATATGAGGTCTGCTGGAACTGTGAGGGTATGGGGTGAACCCGAGCTACTGGTGTATTATGTATTACTTCCAATCTATATGCCTCAGAAATAGGACCATTTGAAAGACCATTCTTTTTTTTTTTTTTTACATCTTTATTGGAGTATAATTGCTTTACAATGGTGTGTTGGTTTCTGCTTTATAACAAAGTGAATCAGTTATACATATACATATGTTCCCATATCTCTTCCCTCTTGCGTCTCCCTCCTAGGCTGTGTACTTTAGATAAACTCACTCTGAGCCTCCATTGGCTGAACCCAACTTTAAGGTTTGAATTCTAAGGGCTAATGGAGTTACCCATTCTGATTCTATACCACACATCAGTATTTCCTGCCCAAATGGCCTTGGTCCCATTTCAGGGTCCTATGTTGGTTTGGAGGCCTATATTTCTGGGTCTGTCCTCCAAAATACGGACTACATGGCTGGTGTGCACACCCAAGGAAGTTTATAGGGCTATGAAAAAATCATGGACCCGCAGGCTGGACTGGGCCTCAGCAAGGATGAGGCTTCTCAACACTCAGAATAGCACTAGATTCAAAAGTAAAAAGAGTAGAGAAGCCAGGGACCAGGCATTGGTGGTAGAGCTGCAGGGAGCTACAAAACTCTAAATGTAATATGGGTGCTTATTTTTCTTTGTCAAAATTAGGAGAAGGAGGCATATATTTACTTTCTTTTTGAAGATACAGAGATTTCCCTTATAATCCCTGTTTCCATATATGCATAGCATTATCAACATCCACAACCGGAGTGGCACATTTGTTACAGCTGATAAACTTTAATTGCTACATCATTATGAACCCAGAGTCCATAGCTTAAATTAGGACTCAGTCTTGGTGTTGTACATTCTGTAGACTTTTGCAAATATATAATGACATGTATCCACCATTACAGTATTATACACAGTGGTTTCAGTGTCCTAAAAATTCTCTGTGCTCTATCTATTCTCTTCCTTCCAACCTCAACCCATGGCAACTACTGATTATTTTACTGTCTCCATACTTTTGCCTATCCAGAATGACATATGGTTGGAATCATACAGTATTTAGCCTTTTCTGATTGACTTCTTTCACTTAGAAATATACATTTAATTTTCCTGCACCTCTTTTCATGGCTTGATAGCTTATTTATTTTCAGTGCTGAATAATATTACATTGTCTAGATGTACTAAAATTTATTTATCCATTCACCTACTGAAAGACATCTTGGTTGCTTCCAAGTTTTGGCAATTATGAATAAAGCCTGCTGTACACATAAGTGTGCAGGTTTTTATGTGAATATAATTTTTAACTTTGTGTAGATACCAAGGAAAACAGTTGCCGGATTATATGGTAAAAGTACATTTAGTTTTGTAAGAAACTGCCAAGCTGTCTTCCAAAGTGACTGTATGTATATATTTATTCCCAATTTTGTGTAGTATTCCACAATGTGAGCATAATGGGAATTATTCATTTATTCTATATCTGATGAGCTTTGGAGTGGTTTCCAGACTGGGGATGTTAAAATATGAGTTTTATGAACATGTACATGAAATTTTTGTTTTAAGCATGTTAGTTGGTTATATTTATAGAAGTAGAATTTGGGGTATAGAGTATGCATATATTCAGTTCTAGTAGATACTGACAAACATTTGTCTAAAATGTTTGTCAAATTAAGTACCCACCACCAGCAACAGTATATGAAAGTTTTCATTAACCCCAGTGCTCCCCAGCACTTGGTATTCTCCATCATTTTTCCCTTTAACCATTCTTGTGATTGGTGGTGGTTTATAATTGTGGTTTTAATTTACATTTATCTGATGCTTAATGTATTATTTGTTGTTGTTTCTAAGTTATGAACTTTTTCTCTTGGATATTTTCTCATAAAACCCTTTTTGAAGGGTTTGCCAGTTATTTCATCTCTTAGTTTCCTAGTGTGTAAAGTAAGGTGATCACAGAGAAGGACCTTTGAGTTACATTCAGTTTTAAATACCTTATTCAACCTATATGAACAAATGAATTTCTATAAGTACATAAAACTATAAAAACATAGTGTTACTAACCAAATTGACATGTAGAATTAGCTAATTGACAGTTGACTTAGGAAAAGATTCTCTTCAAAATTGACTTCAGTGGGTTGTTTGTAGTGTTAAGAATTTGGAGGACGACGATTCCATTTATCATTCAAGTCAGAAAGAAAAATATAAGAGGAAGTCATATATTTGAGGAGGATCTTTCTGTTTAAGCCCATATTGAAGTTCAATACTGAGAGACTTAAAAATACACTTAATTGATTTTTCCCAATTCTATTTATACACACAATGTGAGATATATTTTTATATATCAATATACCTGATGAATTTGAAAGGGAATCTTTTTATGTAAAAAGATTAAATTAGTTAATTAATGCCAAAAAGAGTGAAGAAGATGTGAAATAGAGTTTTTAGATAAAAAAGAGATACAAAACTGAGAGTTTAAAATGAAATGGGGACAAATATGATTGAAAGAATGATCTGACAAAAAAAATTATCTGAAGAAAAACACAGTTGGTATCAATATGAAAACCAGATTATAAATGTGCAGTAAAGGGTTAATTCAGCAGGCCTGTGTTACTCAAACCTTGTACATTTCAAGGAAAAGAAGTAGAACTTGATAGAACTCTGAGCCTTGGGATATTCTGCCTGATAAATGCTTTTGTATGTCTGAGGACTTGGGCCAAGCCTGAGAGTTTATGCTAATAATATGGTTAATGGTGAATGCCTGTTTTTGTATGCTTGAGGCTTTGTGCCAAGCTGTATCAGCTTGACCCTTCCACTCACAGTCAAGGGGTCAATCATCTTGAACATCTAAGAGAATGGTCCAGTATTCTTCCCTGATTGGTAATACCTGTTGTCATACATTGCTGCTCAGAGAAATAAACACCATCTCTTTGACTCCATAAGTTTGTTCTTGATTACCCATAATTTCACTCAATGCTTTTTTCCTTTTCTGACTTTAATGAATTTTTTTGTGCAGTAGTAAACCATATCTGTGAATGTAACAGCTTTTCTGATTTCTGTGAGTTAATGTGGTTTTGGAGACCCCTGACACAATATATATCTAACCATTACACTACCTAAATAACCTACCTATTTTTTCTACCTAAACAGACCTACACATTGAAATATTTTAAAATATTGAATGTGATATAAATGAAAAATATAAGAAAATTTTATTTATAGTAAAAATTATTTAGCATGCTATAACTGAGCAGAAATGTAGGTCCTTTAGAGTTGGTTTGTAGATAATTTAAAAATTATATCATGTAATAGTCATATACAAATAAGAGTGGAGCTCTTCTTATATCTGTTGCTTCAGTACATGTGGTAGCACCCTATTTGCTACCAAAACCTTTCTGCTATTGCAAAAGCACCTCAAGGGCTCTGAAAAAGCAGATTCTGAAAATGAGTCATTCATGTTAAGGTAGGAAAAATAATATCAAGTCAATAGTTTGGTTTTTGATAATTGATGTGATGAGAAGCAAGTGCTGCACAAAAGTCAATGTCGAATCTGAAATAAGGGTGATAGTGTCCAATCTGATTCCAAAATTTGAGAAGTCCTACGGCGCCCAACAATTGCTTGCATACATCCCAGTAAGTAACAGATGTTAGTTAACAATGATATAAAAGATTACTTTTATCTCGATTTGTATTCTTTTTTTTTAAATGGTTATTAAGTTTTTAGGACTTAAATACTTATTAAGTAGTTTAGACCTAACCACTCAATAAACAAGTGGTTATGTATTTCTTTTGGCCTGAAGGTGCTGTGGGTTAAAACAAAATAAAACACTAAGGGTGCTGAGAATAGAGAAAGTTAGGGAATATCTTATTTATGGCATTTTAATAATTAATCCCAGGCTTTCCTTATCTCAGATTTATTGAACCGGAACGTATGTCTTATAGCGACTAATCAGAAGTTTAAGCCTTTAATTCTGATGATTTACAGCTATATTTTCAGAATCATTCTTTTTTTCTTTTCAAATTTTTATTGAGAACCTGTTATTGACCAGACACCATTTATTTATAATGAACATTAAAGAACACTATTTGGTTAATAAAGTATGATTTTTTTCTTACAGATACTGGTAAGAACACTTCAAAGACGTGAATGGGATTAATTCAGGGCTGTTGCTCCTGACAGATAAGCCCGTCTACCTGTTGTTGAATGATGTGCAAAAAAGAAATTGGGTAAGAAGAAAGTTATTTGAATAAATTTTTTTTTGCATTTGTAGAGTGCTTTTGTTTCTCAGGTTTTTTTTTTTTTTTTTACATATTTATTGGAGTATAATTGCTTTACAATGGTATGTTAGTTTCAGCTTCACAACAAAATGAATCAGTTATATATATACATATGTTCCCATATCTCTTCCGGCTTGCGTCTCCCTCCCTCCCACCCTCCCTATCCCAACCCTCCAGGCGGTCACAAATCACCGAGCTGATCTCCCTGTGTTATGCGGCTGCTTCCCACTAGCTATCTGGTAGTGTATATATGTCCATGCCTCTCTCTCGCTTTGTCACAGTTTACCCTTCCCCCTCCCCATAGCCTCAAGTCCATTCTCTAGTAAGTCTGTGTCTTTATTCCTGTTTCACCCCTAGGTTTTTCATGACATTTTTTTCCATATATATGTGTTAGCATACGAATCATTCTTTGTTACTGCCTGTGATTGTTATTTGCCTTGTGATTGACTATAGATCTTGCAAAGTTCAGTTTAATGATATTGTTCATATTCATTATGGTCAATTGATAAAGTGTTTTATATTAATGTTTTTGTTATTATTTTTATTATTGTATGTATATGGACATTATTTGCAGCAGCCCACAAGTTTCAAAGAAACTGTAATCTTAAGACCTCCCATTGGAACCAATTATCACTTAAAGTGTTTATCATGAAAATTCTAATTGTTCCTTAATACATGCACTCTCAGTTAAATTTTAATGAGGTTATTTATTTAGTTCTTTTCACAATAGACCTTTATATTCTACATGTGCCTTTGATGGTGAGTATTAATGAGCTAGTATAAAATAGTTCTGGAAAAAGACTTCCATAAGATTCTTTGATCTATGGAAGTGTTACAATTTTGTCACTCATTAACCTACAAATGTTGAGAGTAAAGTGCCCCATTAACTCTTGCAGGAAGGCTTACCTCTGGCCCAACTGTGGAGAAATAAAAAGATTGTAGAAGACTGTTGACTAAAATTAGCTATACTGATTAATCATTATAAGAGATGCTATGAGAAAGAAAGTTTATACAATAAAATCATTTGGAGAAAGAGGATACTGTGTTTTCATGATCCATGGTTCACATTTTCATATTAAGTGCTCTGAGTAAGCACTTCTATAGTAAATAAATAGTTGAACCTTGTTAAATTCAATGATTAGCTTCCAAACTTTTTTTTTCAAGATAACACCCATTATTAGTCCAAATAATTAGTGTTCCTAGCAAGATATTTTCAGAAGTGCTATATAAGAAATGTGTTATAATATTCAACAATACTCAATGAGTGTTTATGAAATGTTCATTATATATCAGTCACTGCTACATGCTGATGTTGAGGAGGAAGAAAATTTCCTCTACCTTTTAGGTTCTTCTGGCTGGTCTAAAAATTGACATGAGACAAATTAACAGAAAATCAAACAGAAGTTTAATAGCATGTATACAAGGGAGAGACCCAGGAAAATTGAGTAACTTGCCAAAATGCCTGAAAACCTTACCTTAAATATCATATTCAGCTAAAGGCAAAAGATGTTAGGTGTAGTGGTTTGGGACTTCAAAGGGGAAGAAAACAATTGACATGGAGACTGAAAAGCAAATGTTTAGTAAATAAATGTTTGCTTGGCCATACAGAGACAGTGGGATGCAGAGAGGAATTTTAACCGACTTTGCTAGGTTCTTCCCTATCTACATGCCTAGTTCATATTGTAGTTATCCAGGGTGATAGCTTCCTTCATGGAAAAGGCCCTCCATCTACATTCTTTAGGCAGTTAGGGGGAAGGTCAAAGGTTCTTCCTAATTCTTTTGGACCTCAGTTGTTTTCAGCTCAAAACAATCCGTATGTCAAAGAGACATTTTGGGATGGCAAATTATGCTCTCCTGCACTGGGCATGCAATGATGCAGACAGGTCTACATCATTTCTATCTTCCCGGAGACAGTCAATTCAATAAGCTTCTGAAATAAATCGTGAGCATGTTTTATTGCCATAGTGTGATTTGACATCATGTGCCAGGTGCAAACTGATTCAGTCTGAAGTGACCAGAAAAGGATTTTTAGAAGAGAGCTAAAGTAAGTTCTGAAATATGAGTAGGTAGGGATGTATGTGTGTGTGTGTGTGTGTGTGTGTGTGTGTGTGTGTGTGTGTGTTTGCAAGTGAGACAGAGGCAGAAAGAGAGACACACACATGTACACAGAGGGAGAGAGAGAGAGAGAATGACTGGCTCAGGGGAGGTAAAGAGGTAGAGGATATTCCAGCTTTGGAAATATCTTTAGAGACATTGCATTTAGTTATTTATTTACTGTCTTTTCCCACCAGACTGAAAGTTTTATGAAAATAGAAACAGTGTTTGCTTTCCCTTCAGATGTTGCTCCATATAATGAGAATGTTGTCTAGAACATTGTAGCTGCTCCAAAAAACAAACAAACAAAAAAAACTCATGAAATAAAAGGAACATGAAAATATTTACTCAAGTTGAGCATAGACTGAAAAAGTTTAGCATAGAGAGAAAGACTGTACAGCAGAAACCAGCTCTTGATTCATTATATGTATTATGGACTGAACATGTCTCCTTAAAACTTACATGTTGAGGCCCTAATCCCCTGTGTGGCTTTATTATGAAGTAATTAAGGTTAAATGAGGTCATAAGTGTGGGACACTGATCCAATAATATTAGCGTCCATATTAGAAGAGGTACCAGAGAGCTGATCTTTCTCTGGTAGACATGCATGGAGAAAAGTCCATGTGAGGATATAGTGAGAAGGTGGCCATCTATATACTGGGAAGAGAGCTCTCACAAGAAACCAAAATTTCTAGTACTTTGATCGTGGATTTCTAGCCTCCAAAACTGTGAGAAAATACATTTCTGTTGTTTAAGCCACCCAGTCAGTTTTATTTCATTATAGAAGCCCAAACAGACTAAGACACCATGCTTTATTATTTAGTATATATTCTATGCTAAATGGGGAAGCATTTAAAGAATTTAAGCAAGAGTGTTAGAAAATTACTCTGGCTGCAAACTGGAAGATGGTGGTAGGCTATTGTATTAGAGTGTCAGTGAGAAGGTTAATTATATTTAAAGATGTAGATTGACAGAATTTGATATCTAGTTATATAGCAGAATGAATGAATTCTTGTCTTAAATTTATAGATTAAATTTATTGTGACATTCAAATTAGGGAAGTCTGAATGGCTCATTGTTGTCATGTTGAGTTTGATGTTCTGAGATATTCAATAAAGACATCCAAGAAAGAGGTGGATACATATGTCTGGAACTTGGAAGGAAGGGTGACCTAGAGATATAGAATTGCTCTTCATTGAGATTTATGTGTGAATTCAAGCCATGGGGAGAATTTATAAAAGAAGTGGAGAAGACCTAGAAGAGAGGCCTAAGGAATAAAGCAATTTAAAAAATTAGAAGAGACAAAGAGCTTGCAATGAAATATGTCCACTCACATAGTGGAAAGATAAATCGAGGAGATTTTTGAGGAAGAATTAGTGAAAAGAAATTTTTAACAAAGGGAATATGATAAATGATTTCAATTGGACATAGTATATTTCTTCCAAATATAAAGTATATTTCTTTCTCCTGAGTCTGTTATGAAGAGCAAGTTTTGGGTGAAGGTGGTCAAAAAGCACAAACTTACAGTTATAAGATAAATAAGTTCCAGGGATATAAAGTACAGCATGGTGACTAAAGTTAACAATACTGTTTTGTTAATTTGAAAGTTGCTAAGAGCATAGATCTTGACAGTTCTTATCAGAAGGGAAAAACAAATTTTGTAGCTATGTGAGGTGATGGATATTAACTAAACTTACTCTGGTAATCATTTCATAAAATAGACAGATTTTGAATTATTTTTTGTACACCTTAAACTTATACAATGTAGCATGCCAATTCTATCTCAATAAAATTGGGAAAAAATGATACTTATTCCACATATCACTATATAATTTCAAAGACAGAAAATAAAGCCTCTATAAGTACCCATCTAGCTCCCTCTATGTAGAAATCCTTCTAAGATGAGATATTATTTTACTTCTCAGTGTGCATTCTTCATCCAAAGCCTTCTTAGCTTACAATATTGACACCCTTGCTAAGCATGGCTTTACTAGCCCTATACAAGTCATTTACAAGAAGTCATTTATTTACAAAGAATATCTAATGTGTATTATATAAAATATTGTTGTGTTTGACAAAATGTTTCCCTATTGCAAAAATATAAAGATACAAGAAATAGTTCTTTGTATAGATATTAGAGTGGGAATGAAAGAGCATTTAATTAAAATAAATGGTGAGCTAAGCATTGATCCTAAGATCCCTGTCATGTAATTAAACTAGTGAAGAGAGAAAAATGACAGACTTTCTAATAACAGTATGGTGTTTAGAATATTAAAATTTAAACTTCTGATTATTTTAATGCATTTTATTTTATAGTTAAATAATTTAATGCATTTTATTTTATAGTTAAATAATTTATATAGACTATTTTTAAATGCTTTCCTGTGAAATTCAAATGTATCTTAAGTCATACCCCTGAGATGATGAAAGAAAATACAGAGAAATCCTCCTATTTCCATTTAAAATGAGATTTCTCATTGTCACATATCTCTGGAGATGAAAGCAAAACAATGATATAGGCAATGAACAGCATTGTCTCATATGAACTCTATAGTAAACAAAAGAAAAAGTTTCAATGGAACACAAGAACTTTGAGCAAAAGAGAGGAAGACTTACAGAGCAGTAATGTTCTTAAGCACTATGATTGTCTAACTAGAGTCAACCTATTTGGGGACATTTAAAAAATTCTACCCATTTTTTGTAGAGTGACTTACTATTTAAAGGTACTTTTTTGTATTATATAAACCATATGAGTTTATGATTTCTTATATAATAGGATTTGTATTCATTATGTAGTACTCAAAATGATAACAAGAGAAACAACTTTTTACAAAAATTGAATGATATCCCTACATTTGTTAAATTATCTTTCATAAATATTCTGCTAAACTTATTTTTCAATCCACACAATTGCACAGAAATTTAGGGTTCTTTTTTCCCCTAACCCACCTAGCTTCTTGGGAAGCTCTGCTTGCTACAAGCAATATGTGAGTTTTTTTTACATAGTGGACTCTCCGCAGGACAAATGAGAAACTTAGTAATGCAATTTCCCAGACATTTATGTTTAGGAGAATGGCAATAGACTTGCTTTGGAAAAATTCATAATTTCTAAAAATATTGATCTAATTGTTCAAATATGAAGATTAATTTTTTAATAAGGGCAAACCAGGTGTTTTGGAGCATAAAATTTTTATAATTTTAATATCTCTTTTAAAAACAAGATATACAATTATAAATAATAAATTTGGTAATTTGTTTCCTTATTGTTATTACACTGAGAAATAAAATGGCAACAAATTACAAACTGTAAAATATTTATTATATTTATTTTACCACAAACATCATATAATCCAGAAAAAATATTAATCTCCTGACACAACTCTAACGGTCCCCATATTTTTAGCTTACACATTCAGATTTCCTCTTCATGTGACCACAGTTCTGTAATAAAATTTTCCATAGAAAAAATTAAAAGGTAATTCAGTGTTTCCTCCATTATAGTTGATCAAAATTTGTTTATTATTAAGATTTGACTCCACACGTGGGCTTGTCCATTGTTTGTAGCACCACTACAGGTGTGTGTTATACAAAGTGGAAATTCTGATAATTTATTTTGCATGATTCCCATCAGATAAGATTAAAAAGTTCTGTGTATGCGTAATTCCATATACATTATCAAGTATATGACTGATAGGAGAATTTGACTAGGAATTGATTAGAATTGAATCCTCCACTTTAATTTTGCATGTTTGGAAAGCTTTCTATAACTTCTTACTCTGTTCATTTCAAACCTTTTTTCTCTTCCACTCTGTAAATACATACATCCCATACAGTGAATTTACCATGGGGCACATTGTAACAGCATCTGTATCTTTGTGTTGTTATGCTAGGTAAGTTGGCAGAGTGGAACTTATCTCTATTGGTAGATGGCTACCAATAAACTATCTAGACACTGAAATCACTGTAATTTACATAAAGACACTCCTCTACAACCCAACTAAATATAACACAGATTAACCTTTCCCTTTCCTAGATCCCCAAAATTCTCACAACCATTCCAGCAACATATGACTGTTTATAAAATATAGGACTTCTGTTGATTGAAGTTAAAATATTACTCTTGCCATTTCTTTTAAACATAGGATCACATGAACACAGTGCTAGTGTTTCTTCCAAGGTCCAAGAAGGGGCCCATGAAGGTGAACAGCCCTGAAAGTTAAGCTTCATTAGCTTCACATTTATCTACTTATAGGCTTCTATTCTTGATCACACATTTTATAACTACTAAAAATGGTATCCCAGTATTAAAAATAATATGATATATTTCAGTGACTGGGAAGGTGATTAATTATAGGATGAAATCTAGGTTCTTCTTCATAAGGAAATAATTGCTACAATTATCTTTAGACCTGATATGCATTTAAATTAAGTGCTTTTAAAGGAATGGTCTAATTGTCTTGATTTTGTAAAATTTCCAAATCTCATTCTTCTTATGGAAATCAGTTCTTGTAATACATGAGCTCTTAAGATAAATCATTTTAGTGATGACTAATTAATAGAATGTCAAAGATATTTGCACTTTATATTTTCCATTTATAAATAACATTCCCTTTTTTATTGTGAAATGTTAAAACTATCATAAAAATCATAATAAAACACCCATGAGTTTTATTAAAAAATGGAAAGTATTAGCCTTCATTTTTTTATAAAAATGGCTTTATTTTATGTGAAATGATGAAGGCTCAGCTGGTTATAATAAATAAAGTTTAAAAAGAGAAGTCATTTTGCTTGAAAATAAAGTCTCTGACAGTTTCAATGCAACAAAACCTATTTGTCTATTACCACTTTCATGCACTTACTTTTATAAATAAGTAATGGGAAATGAATCCATACAGGTTACAAAAGGACTTTTGATAGCACTAACATGTAAACGGATTTTTAGAATTGGCACCTTTTGGATGTAGCAAACCGAAATAAATCCTTAGTGACTTGACAAACACTTTCACTTCAGCATTGAATTCAGTGAAGTTTTCTCCTCTGATAAGTTTTGAGTTTGGGCTTAGTTGTTCATTTATTTCTATTCCACAGTGAATACTGAGAGCCATTTTCAGAAATCAGACTTGCATTCTCCAAGGAGAAACATTCTAAATAAACACAAGAAGCCTTCCAAGGAAATCTGTGGGTTCTTAACAACTAGTCATGTAAAAGCAGACACTATTAAACCAAAACTCACTTCTCTTGAAGATTTTTCTTTGAATCTCTGATGACCTTCTCATTGTGATTTGTAGTTTAAAAATATGTCTAAAACTGGAACAGAATATATTACACAGGATAATTCTTTTTTGAAATTCAACAACAGTGTCCAGGCTTTCTCCATAGTGAAGGCTGTGGCATTGGGACATGATTTCTTTAATATGAAGAATTCTTAATATAATTCTAAAGATATGCAGTTATATCTAAACACTATATGAATCTAAAGTAATCCACATTCTAGGAAATGCACAACAGGCATTAAAATTGATTCATATTTACAAGTACTCAAAAGGTATAGAAAACTGTTAATAAGAAATGCATAGCATCCAAGAGTTTTCTTTAATAATTTATTTATTCCTTTTTTAAAGCTAAAGTTGGTCTTATGTTAGAAAACTCTTCCACTAAAAGAAGTTGACCCCAATGTCTTTATTTTATAAAATATCTGTGTTTACATCAACTGATTCCTAACTTCATAAAGTAGAAACTTAGATCATTAATTTTAAATATAATTTTCTTTTCCTAATATATGCGTTTAAACTTACACATTTCCATTTAAACAGTCCTTTAAGTGCATCTCTTAGATTTTGACATGTTTTTATTTTCAGTGAGTTCAAAATATTTTCTCACTTTCTCATTTTTTTCACCCATAGATCATTTAAATTTTTGCTGTTTAACTTTAAAATGGAGATTATTTTCATATGTCTTTTGTTATTGACCTCTTATTTCAGTGATCAGAGCAAAGCCTCTCTATGATTTCAAACATTTTAAATTTTGACACTGGTTTATGTCTACTCCCTCCATGATAGTGTATTTTAGTGAAAGTTTGATGTGTTCTTCTCTCCACCCCCAGCTTTATTAAGATATCATTGACATAACATTGCGTAAGTTTAAGGATGTGTTCTTAAAAATATGCATTTGACTATTATGGGGATAGTGCTCTATAAATATCAATTAGATCATTGATTTAATAATGTTCAAGTCTTCTATATTCTTTCTGATTACCAAATAGAGAGAGAAGAGTGTTGAAAACTTTAACTCTAATTGTAGATTTGTCTATCCACTGAGTCCATTAGTCTTTCTTCAGATATTCTTAAACACTATTATCCTCCACATACATATTTAGTATTGCTGTCTTCTTGAAGAATTGACCCCTTTATAATTGAGAAAACCAAAGGCAATAATTCTTGTCAATAAGACAGAAGAATTCTCAACAAAATATTAGCAATCAAATCCAACAATGTATAAAAAGAATAATATGTTGATATAGTCTGAATGTTTTGTCTCCCCTAAAATTCAAATGTTGAAATGGATCTGATAGCTTAAGGCAATCCCATGGGTAACTCTGAAGCTGGAGCCATCCTTCAGAACTGCCTGGAACTGAAGCAAACAGGTTAGGTCTTTATATCCCTGGAAAGACCAGTTAAGAGATGTGGACTGCTTCTGGGAAGGGGACAAGACCTCAGACAAAGCAGTTTTCTTCAGCCAAAGTCAATTCTCAGAGAGCTACTTAGTTTAGAGCTGTCCTCCAACACTCCCAGCATTGGAGGAATGAGTGTAGTGTCATTGTCCTGAAAGCGTAGGATCTGGGTGGCACACCACAGTATCCACTACTGAAAGTAAGAGAAAATTTTTTCACTATTTGTAGATGGAGTGATCATGTACAACAAAATGTAAGAGAGACAAAAAAGAAAAGAAACTTTTAAATAGAATTTAGCAAGTTTTTCAGATATGCGATCAACACTCAAAAGTCAATAGCATTCTTAAATCTCATTAGTAGCCAAGTAGAAAATATTCTGGGAATTTACTATTTATAATGGAAGTAAAAGCTATGTATCTACATACTGTCATAACAAAAGTGCACAACTTTATAAATCCATAAACCAAGAAATAATTGATAGTGATGGATGAAAATTTTTAAAATATCAATGATCCCAGGGTTTATCTACCAATTAAATATAATTCTACATGAAATTTGAGTACCATTTTGTAGAGAACTTGACAAAGATACTAATATATTTAAAGAAAAATACAAGTTGAGAGATATTTAAAATAACTTTTAAAATAGAGCAAAACTGTAATGAGGATATAGGTGGATTCGTCAGCGCATACAAACAGTCCAATTAAACCAATATGTGTAGAAATCAAAATATGAGAGAAGCAACATATAGATGAGTAAAAAAAGTATTGTTTATTATTGGTGTTGGGAAAGTTTCCTTAATAGTTAAAACACTGCCTCATACTATGAACAAATAAAAACAGGAAAGTTTAATGTAAATGTTCAAATAATAAAACTAATATAGTTTGGGAAAATTTTCTTCTGAGTTTTATTTGCACAAGGATTTTTTAAATAGACCACCAAGAAGTCCAAATTATAAAGAGGAGAAGAAATTAATAATTGATTTCAGTGCCTTCCATGGACAAAATTATATATTTTTTTAAAAAGCAGACTATGCATGGTTTGCATAGCTTAAACTGATTAGAGCTTAGTAACTTGGTTGCAGAAAGCATTACTAAAGTTCAATAACAGAAACAGAAAATACAATAAAAAATTAAAAGATGGAAATTGGGTAAACCTGAATAGTTAAGAAATATAGTTAGAAATTATTAACTTTATTAATAGTTATACAGTAGAAATTAGAAGCTATAAGGACTATTTGTAAACATCAGGTTGTTAAAAAGTAGAACATCAGGTTGTTAAAAAATAGAACATCACATACAATGAAATGCCAGTGGGAATCTACATGCACTACTGACAGGAGTGTGGACCGGTGCCAGAGTTCTGTCATTCCTCAACAAAATTGAGTGTCCTTCTTTTATTTCTTTGTAGAAACATGGGTAATCTTATTTATTATATCAGGGTGACAAAGGCCTTTCTCATCAAGATATAAACCCCAGAAACCATGGTGGAAATTTTGATAAATATGCTTACAAACAAATTATAAATTTATCCGTGACCACAAAGTCAAAAGAAAAGGCAATTTTGAAACTCTATTTCTAGCAAGTGGTAATTTCCTTCTTTCAATAAGCTCCTACAAATTTGGGTGTTTGTTCAGTAGAGGAAAACCAGTTTATAATTTCGATTTTTTTTTTTTGAGATTGCATTGTTGACGTATAAGGTTATATTAGTTTCATGTGTACCACATAATGAGTATTTTTCAATCTTCTCATTGCACTCCTGAGTATGGAATTGCTTGGATCTCTTTCCTTAAGGTAAATGTATCAGAGTTCTCATTTCAGTAGTGATGGTAGTAGCAAAGAGTTGGAAGCAAACTATACTTATTGATAACCTGAATAACTAAATTATAGCATATGCATGCAAATGGTGATTATAGCTTGGTGCAAATAAGAAGGCAATGGTATTGTCAATGTATTCCAGCCAAAGACTACCAGGAACACACCTATGCTGACTGACAATGTAATGTGCCATGAACCCAGGAGTCTGATTAAACTTTAGCCCTGTCTTACCATTCACACACATAATGTTATTTAAAGAAAAGAAATTGAAATTAAACTGTCTGGAACAGAAGAATCTAACAAACTGCTAAATGTAAAATCTAAGTTGTCCTTAGAGTTGGTCTTAGAGCTGTCCAGCAGAGGTGGTCTCAGGAGGGAAAAAAACAATATAAAAATTTTACATTTTCCTTCTAGTTTGACCAGTTTCTCCTTTGCTTTTAGTATTCATTATTCCTGAAGAAAAATCTAATGTCAGTCTGATCTGTGTTTTACTATAGGCAACAAATTTTTATTCTCATGTTGCTAATGTTACATTTGTCTCTTTTCCTTTGTAAAATGTCACCCTGATAAATAAGTGGCCTTCCCTTTCTTCATAAACCTGCTGGAAGGTGGCAGTGTGTGTTTTTCTAATTTTCATTCTCATTTTGTCAAGGGATAACTCAATGGGTCATTTCAATCTGGAAATGCATATACTCCATTTCTGTGAAATTTTCTTGCATCATATAAAAATTCTTTCTACTTTTCATCTTTTTCATTTCCCCCTTTATAATTTATATTAATCATATGCTGAACCCTCTAAATTAAGTAACTAGGTTTTCTTAACTACTTTCCAATCTTTCTACAAGTTTTTAGATTTTAGCAAGCGTTTTTTAAAATTTTCTGGTCTTTTTCTTCCCACTTTATGAATTGTCTTCTCTTGCTCTGAGGTTAGTATTTGAAGTTTTGTGAGGTGCTATATTTTCTGTAAAGGTTTGTTTGTGTTCCCTTATTTATGCTTTCTTTCTTTCATGATACATATTTTTATTTGCTCATTTTCTATTTCACATGAGAGTATTTCTCAAATATGTGGACAATGGTCCTTGATTGTCCACCTATGGTTTAAAAATTTAAAAAGCAAAACAAGAAAGCACGGTTTGGGGCTCTTAGTTTGTGTGCATCTTATTAACAGATAGACTGAAGATTGAAATTATGAAGCAGTTATACTGAGTTAACCCTAAACATCAGTGTACACTATGTATTGAAATCATTCTCTAGCACAGAATACTCTTTTTTTCTTTTGCTTTCCTTTATTTTTTTTTAAATTTGGTAACTACCAGGAGTTCTGTTTAAGAGACATTAGGAGGTAAGGAGTGTTGACTTCTTTACATAAATATTTAAACATATTACACAATTTTTAACCCTATTATCATGTCCAACCACTATACAAACTGGTATTTCTAATTCCTAATCTTCTCAGGGATTCTTTTGGCAGATCTGCCTTGAATGGATATCAAGTTTACATATTTATAGTTTTCAAAATCCATGTATTTTCACTCTCAAAAAGTTGGAACAACTTTTCATAGTCTCCAGTTTTCATCAGCTCTTGCTCATTCTATAATTTCTCAAAGATTATCAGTCCTATAGTTTTTATTTTCTGGAGCAGTCAGTACCACAAATTAAAATATATGTAGACCAAGAGCTTTTAAGTTAAATTAAATAAATTCAATTTGTTCAGATCTTTTTACAATTCCTCTACCTTTCACTGGTTTCTGCTATGTATTATTATTATCACTGTTCAGTTAGTACATTTTGAAGGCAGATTTTGGCATCCGTCAGACTTATACTATGACCTTCTTCTTTTGTTTCTCTTTCTTCTTTTATGATAGTAGTATGTTTACAAGCTTTATTAGAGTTTTTAGCATTCACATCATTTCTTTAGCTCCATGGTGCCCACTTTCATCAGTATTTTATCATGTTTCTTTTTGTCTATTGTATAAGTGTCTCAGGTCTGAGATAATTCAAGTTTTCCATGTAAATCAGTCAATTTCTCCAGAGGTCCCCTTTTTTCTCATAGAGCTCATTTGAGATTATGCTGTCAGAATTGCTTATTGGAGACACTTTCAGCTGTCTTGACTCATATTTTAGTTTTTAATCACAGAAGTTCTATAATTGTATGAGTTTCTCTCTAACTTTATGAAAAAAGGAGTATCATACTGTAATGAAAACGTTATAGATTCTTTTGTTTGTTTCAGAGGGAACATGATATAAATTTCCACTCTACTACTTACAAATTTACTTCTTTGAGTTTAAATGTCCTCTCCTATAAAATAAAGGTGACAATATCTGGGATTGCTAGAGAAAATTTCTATGGATGAAAACATCATATACACTTCTAGATTTTAGTGACCAGTAAAAGTCAGGTAGCATTTCACCTGTGTAAACTTAAGACCATACCTTTATCACAGTAATGTAGGTACAAAATAAATATGGGGGTTGGGAATTACATTAATATACAAAGTGTGACTTATTCGGAGTAAAAAAAAGTAAGTAAACTATTGATAAATTATCAAGGAAGTAACTATTTGGCCTAGATATAAATCTGTTACTAATTGGTAAATAGTATAGTACTGTAAGTTATACTAATGAGAAATCTCAGTGAGAAGATTTCAATGACACAATTATTCTCTCCAGTAAAATAGCAATTAGTTTGTCCAGTATTGTACTAATTGTTATTAACATAGAGTATTGACAATGCTTAAATGCTAAGTATTGAGTCACTTCAGAAAAAAAATCTTTTATTATAAAACTATTTCACACATACAGAACTGATTATCTTGCTAATGCTAAAAAGAAATATTAATTAAAATTTTCAAAACTTTTAAAATTAATAGACATTTGTTTTGAACAGTTTTAGATTTACAGAAATTTTGAAAGATGATATAGAGGGTTTCTATTTGTCCTCCCTGCTTTCCTACAGTTTCCCCTGTTATTTACATCTTACCTTCATGTGGTACATTCATTAAAATTGATGAATCAATTTTGATATACACTATTGACTAAAGACCATAGTTTACATTAAGGGTAACTCTTCGTATTGTGTGGTTCTGTTGGTTTTGATGAGTGTATAGTGTAATATGTCCATCATTACTGTATCATACAGAATAGTTTCATCACCCTAAAAATCTCCTGGATTCAACCTATTCATCCCTCTTCCCCTCGCCCTGAAACCTTGTCAACCATCATTCTTTTTACCGTCTCTATAGTTTTGCCTTTCCCAGAATGCCATATAGTTGAAATAATAATGCTTTTCAGACTGTTTTCTTTCACTTATAAATATACATTTAAGATTTCACCGTGTATTTTTTTGTGACTTGATAGACCATTTATTTTTATCATGGAATAATATACCATTGTATAAATGTACCAAAGTTTATCCATCTACCCACTTAAAGGCCATCTTAAATGCTTCCAGTTTTTCACAGTTATGAATAAAGCTGCAATAAATATTCATGTGTGTGGCTTTTTAAAAATAATTTTTCAATTCATTTGGGAAAATGCCATAGGAGAGAGATTGCTGGATTGTATGGTAAGAAAACGTTTAGCCTTGTAAGAAACTGCCATACCATATTCCAAAGTGGCTGTGCCATTTGCATTTCCAGTAGCAATGAATATGTTGCTCTACATTTTCACCATCATTTGGTATTGTCCAGTTTTGCTTTTACCATTCTGATGTGTGTATGTGATATCTCGTTGTTTTAATTTGCATTTCTCTAATGAATATCTTTTCATATGATTATTGGACATCTGTATATCTTCTTTGGTGAGGTGTCTGTTAGAATCTTCTGCCCATATTGTAATTGTGTTATTTGTTTTCTTATTGTTGATTTTTAAGTGTTGTCATATATTTTGGATATAAGTCCTTTATTAGATACATGTTTTACAAATACTTTATCTCAGTTTGTAGCTTGTTTTTTTTCACTTTCTTAAAAGTGTCTTTGCAGGGCACACATCTTTAATTTTAATAAAGCCTAACTTATCAACTTATTTTTTTCATGGATTATTCTTTGGTGTTGTATCTTAAAACTATTTATCAAACCCAAGGTCACGTATATTGACTTCTATTTTATCTTCTAGTTCAGTAACTTTGTGTTTTACATGTAGATCTATGATCCATTTTGAGTTAATTTTTGGGAAATGTGTAAGGTCTGCATTTAGGTTAATATTTTTGGGGGGGTTTTGGGCATCTAAACTTTTTAGTACCACTTAATTAAGCCTATTTTTTTCCCATTGAGTTGTCTTTGCTTCTTTGTAAAAGATCAGTTGATTATATTTGTGTGAGTCTATTTCTGGACTCTATTACATTTCACACACACACATACACACACACACACACACATATATATATATATTTGATAATTTATTTTTTCCAGTTTTACTGATAAACAAGAGACATACAGCACTATGTAAGTTTAAGGTATACAGCATAATGATTTGATTTACATATATTGTGAGACCTATATGTTTATACTTTATAAATATTATATTGTACTTATTACAGTACTTTTATAATAAACCTCGTGCTTGGCATTGTCAGCCCATGAAATTTGGTCCTTTTCTCTAGCACTGTGTAGCTATTTTGGGTTTCTTGCCTTTAGATGTAAACTTTAGAATCAATTTGTTGATATCCACATAACAACTTGTTGGGCATATGATTAAGATTGCATTGGATCTACAGATCAAGTTGGGAAAAACTGACATTTTAAAAATATTGAGTTTTTCTAACCATGAACATAGAATGTCTCTCCATTTATTTAGACTTTCTTACATTTCTTTCATCAGAGTTTTGTAGTTTTCTTCATATAGATCCTAGAGATATTTTATTACATTTATACCTAAGTATTTTATTTTCTTGATACTAATACAAATGTTATTGTGTTTTTAATATTGAATTCCAATTGTTAATTGTTGATATTTATGAAAGAAATTGACTTTTATAGATTTGTGATAACTGCTTATAAGTTAAAGGAGAATTTGTCAATTCATTGTGATTTTCTTTATAGATAATCATGTTATCTATAAACAAAGACAGTATAGTTTCTTTCTTTCCAACCTGTAGACTCTTTACTAGCTTATTTCCTTTCCTATCTTATGCATTAGCTAGACCTCCAGTACAACATTAAATAGGAGATTTATGGTGTCTGGGCTTGCATTTAGGTTTTTAATCCATTTTGAGTTTATTTTTGTGTATGGCATTAGGGAGTGTTCTAATTTCATTCTGTTACATGTAGCTGTCCAGTTTTCCCAGCAACACTTATTGAAGAGTCTGTCTTTTCTCCATTGAATATTTTTACCTCCTTTGTCATAGATTAGGTAACAATAGGGGCATGAATTTATCTCTGGGCCTTCTATCCTATTCCATTAATCTATATTTCTGTTTTTGTGCCACTACCATACTGTCTTGATTACTGTAGCTTTGTAGTATAGTCTGAAGTCAGGGAGCCTGATATCCCAGCTCCATTTTTCTTTCTCAAGATTGCTTTGGCTATTAGGGGTCTTTTGTGTTTCCATACAAATTATAAATTTTTTTGTTCTACTTCTGTGAAAAATGCCAGTGGTGGTTTGATAGGGTTTGCATTGAATCCATAGATTGCTTTGGGTAGTATAGTCATTATAAACTCTTAGAGGAAAACATAGGCAGAACACTCTTGGACATAAATTGCAGCAAGATCCTTTTTGACCCACCTCCTAGAGTAATGAAAATAAAAACAAAAATAAACAAATGGAACCTAATTAAACTTAAAAGCTTTTGCACAACAAAGGAAGCCATAAATAAGACAGAGAGATAACCCTCAGAATGGAAGAAAATACTTGCAAATGAAGGAACTGACAAAGGATTAATCTCCAAAATATACAAGCAGCTTATGAGATTAAAAAAAAAAAAACCCAATAAAAAATGGGCAGAAAACCTAAATAGACATTTCTCCAAAGGGGACATTCAGATGGCCAACAAACACATGAAAAATTGCTCAGCATCACTAATTATTAGAGAAATGCATATCAACACTACAATGAGGTATCACCTTATACCGGTCAGAATGGCCATCAACAAAAAATGTACAAACAATAAATTTTGGAGAGGGTGTGGAGAAAGGGGAACCCTCTTACACTGTTGGTGGGAATGTAAATTGATACAGTCTCTATGGAGAACAGTATGGAGGTTCCTTAAAAATCTAAAAATAGAATTACCATATGATCCAGCCATCCCACTACTGGGCATATATCCAGAGAAAACCATAATTCAAAAATATACAAGCAGGACTTCCCTGGTGGCACAGTGGTTGAGAATCTGCCTGCTAATTCAGGGGACACGGGTTCGAGCCCTCATCTGGGAGGATCCCACACGCCGCAGAACAACTAGGCCCATGAGCCACAACTGCTGAGTCTGCGCGTCTGGAGCCTGTGCTCTGCAACAAGAGAGGCCACGATAATGAGAGGCCTGTGCACCGCGATGAAGAGTGGACCCCGCTTGCCACAACTAGAGAAAGCCCTCGCACAGAAATGAAGACCCAACACAGCAAAAATAAATTAATTAATTAATAAACCCCCAACATCTAAAAAAGAAAAAGATACATGCACCCCAGTATTTATAGCAGCACTATTTACAATAGCCAAGAGACGCTAACAACCTAAATGTCCATCAACAGAGGAATGGATAAAGAAGATGTGGTACATATATACAATGGAATATTACTCAGCCATAAATAGGAATGAAATTGGGTTATTTGTAGAGACCTGGATGGACCTAGAGAGTGTCATACAGAATGAAGTAAATCAGAAGGAGAACAACAATTATCGTATATTAATGCATATATATGGGATCTAGAAAAATGGCATAGATGACCTTATTTGCAAAGCAGAAATAGAGATACAGATGTAGAGAATAAACGTATGGATACCAAGAGGGAAAGGGGAGGGGTGGGAGGAATTGGGAGATCAGGATTGACACATATACACTATTGACACTATGTATAAAATAGACAACTGAGTAGGAACATACTGTATAGCACAAGGAACTCTATTTAATGCACTGTGGTGTCCTAAATGGGAGGGAAATCCAAAAGGGAGGGGATATATGTATATGTATGGCTGATTCATTTTGCTGTGCAGTAGAAGCTAACACAACATTGTAAAGCAACTAATCCAAAAAAAAAGAAAAAAAAAACATTAAATAGGAGAGGTGAAAGGAGATATCCTTGCTTCATTCCCTATAATTAGTGAAAATTATTCAATTTCTCGCTATTGATATGATGTCAGCTCAGGCCTGCATAGAATTTTTTTTTAAATCAATTGTGGAAATGTCCCTGTATCCTATATTCCTAATTTACTAAGAGTTTTTATCCTGAAAGAGTGTTGCATTTTGTCACATGATTTTTCTGTACCTATTGATAAGATCATATGATTTTTCTTCTTTAGCCCATTAATGTGATAGATTACATTTATTGATAATCAAATGTTGAACCAGTTTTGCATACCCAGAATAAATTTTACTGGGCTGTGGTGTATAAATTTTTTCATATATCATTAGATTTAAGTCATTGATATTTTGTTGAAGAGCTTTTTCTATGTTAATTAGATAATGATTAGTAGTTTTCTTTTCTTGAAGGTTTGTATCTGGTTTTGGTATTAGGGTAATGTTGGACTGATAGGATGAGTTGGGAAGCCTTCACTTTTATTTTATGAAAAGGATTGTAGAGAATTGGTGTAATTTCTTCCTAAAATGTTAGATAGAATTCACTAGTGAAACTATATGGGTTTGGTGTTTTCTTTATTGATAGCTTATTAATTAATTATTGATTCAAATTATTTGATTGAGTTGGGCCTACTGATATAATCTGTTTTTCCTGTGTGAGTTTTTGTAGTTTGTGTCTTTCAAGGAATTGGTCTATTTAATCTAGTTATCAAATTTGTGGGCACAGATTTGTTCATAATGTTCCTTTATTATTATTTTACTATCCATGGATTTAATAGTGATGATTCCTCTTTCATTCTCAGTATTGGTAACTTGTGTCTTTCTTTTTTTCATGGTTATTCTGAATAGTGTCTTGTCAATTTTTACCTTTTCAAAGAAGCCCTTTATATTTTCATTAATTTCTCTATTGTTTTCCTGATTTCAATGTAATTGATATCTGATCTAATTTTTATTTTTTCTTTTATATTGCTTGCTTAGACTTATATTGCCCTTTCTCTAGTTTTCTGTGGTAGAAGCTGCAGTTATTGATTTTAGACTTTTCTTCTTTCCTAATACATTCATCCAATGCTATAAATTTCCCTCCAAGTACTACTTTTGCTGCATTCCACAACTTCTGTTAGTTGTATTTTCATTTTCATTAAGTTCAAAGTAGGTTTTAATTTATCCTGAAATATCTTCTTTAACCCATGTATTATTTAGTATTATGTTGTGTATTCTGAAATATTTGGGGGTTTTTCAACTATGTTTCTGTTATTGATACCTTGTTTAATCCCATTATACTTTAAGAGTATATATTACATGATTTCTATTTTTTTAATTTGCTAAAATTTATTTTATGGCTTAGAATATGGTCTGTTTTGGAGAATTCTCCATCTGAGCTTGAGAATAATATACATTCTGTTGTTATTGTATGTAGTATTCTACAACTATCAATTAGATTCAGTTGATTGATGGTGATTTTCAGATCAACTTTGCCCTTTCTGACATTCTGTCTGCTAAGTCTCCAATTCCTGATATAAGGGTGTTGGGGTCTCCACCTATAATAGTGGATTTGTCTATTTTTCCTTACAGTTTTGACAGTTTTTACCTCATATATTTTGATATTGTGTTGTTAGATGAACACATGTTAAGAAATGTTATATATTCTTGGAAAATTAGGTCCTTTTACATTGTGTAATTCTCCTTTTTATCCTTGATAATATCTCTTGTTCTAAAGTTTGCTTTTTTTTTAAATTAAAATGACTTCTTCAGCTTTCTTTTGATTAATATTAGTGAGGTATATCTTTCTCCATTTCTGTATTTTTAATCAATCTGTGTCTTTATATTTAAACTAGGTTTCTTGTAGACAATATATTGTTACTGTCTTTTCTTTTTTCTAATCTGGTAGTATTTGCCTTTTAGTTGATGTATTGACAGGCATATTACAGGAAGAAATTGACAGATCTATCAATAAATAGAATATTCAAAAAAGCTATGTAAGGTAAAAAAAGGTTCTCAAAATGCTTGATTTAATTGACATATATAGACCTGCAGCTAATAATTCTTTTATTTAGGAAATAACTTGTTTTCCTTAAGTAGATATATAATATTTTTAAAAATGACTTCACCTAGACATAAAATGAGTTTTTCTAAATAAAACCAGAATTAGATAGGTATTTCAAAGAATGTATGTAAAACAGACCATGTCATCTGACTAAATACAGTTAAGTTAGAAATAAATAAAAAATAAATTTCCAACACTCAAGAATTAGGAATAACACATAGTCCTATGTAACTCATGGTTCAGTAAAAATATTAATGTAAAGGAAAAATACTAGTAAATGAATAAAAATACTAGTTATCAAAACTTGTGTAACAAATTGAAGTAGACTCTTTAAGGGAAATCTGTACCCTTAAATGCTTATAAAAAAGAAAATCGGCTAAATATAAATGATTTAAAAATTTAAATTAAAAAGTCAAAGGTAAAATGAGTAATAATTCCAAAAAGAAATGGAATAAGTACAAAAGTAAGAATATAATAGCCATAAGGTATTGTTAATAAAACTGAAAACAAAAATACAAGACAGAGAGGAAACAAAACAAAAAGTTGGTATTTTAGAATATAAATAGATGAAAGTCTTAATGAGATAGATATAAGGAAAAAAGGCAGAAATGAAAAATTTTGCTGAGAAAAATGAAGCAGAAAAAGCTATTAATAGTAAGATCAAAAGTTTGAAATTTAGACAAAAGTGTAAAATTGCTGGAAAAATTAAATTTGACAATCAATTCAAGGAAAAATAGCCCACCAGAGAGAAAAGTTTTTAAATACATTTGCAGTAAATTGATGTCTTAAGTCTCAAAAATTTTTTCTGGAGGATAGAAAATGAACACTTTCCCCCAAATAGTTGCATGAAATTCAATTCAAAATACTAAATTCAAAATATTAAGAAAATAAAATTATATGACAAACCTTAAATTATAGGCCACAATTCAACAACCTTTAAAGAAGATATATCGTATCCAATTAGATTTACCCTACAGAAACAGGGGTAGTACCCTTAGAAAATCAATTTAATACATTACCAGATTAAAAGGGAAAAGCCATAGTGTAATTTCAATAGATGAAGGAAAAAAAAGATTGAAAAGTATCATCACGCATTTATTTTTTTAAAACTTAGGAAACATAGAATAGAAAGGAATATCCTTAATTGGAAAAGCTAAAAATAAAAGCAAGTTTAGCATCATCCTATATGCTGACCCTTTTAACTTAAAATCAAACTCTACAAGCATGCCAGTTATATCACCCCTTTTAGTCAACATTGTACAGTGGTCCTGATCAGGGCAGTAGGTAAGCAAAAGACATAAAAGATATAAAGATCAAAAAGAAAGAAACAAAATTTTTATTGTCTGTAAATAATGCAGTTGTCTACATACAAATACTCATCAGGAAAACAATATTTTAAAAGGGCAAAATGTCATCTGGATATACAAAATAAATAGTATTTCTATACACAAGCAATAAAAATTATATTTATGCTGAAATACCTTACATCTTTATTGCTAGTGTTATATATTTCAAATTAATATTTTTAAGAAAAAGATGTAAAAACTTTACCAGAAAAATGTTAAAATTTCATGGAAAACATTGAAGATAACATGTACATGGATAAGAAGAGTCAATATTTTAATAATATCAATTCTCCTGAATCAGGTCTTTATATTATTATTTGCAATAAAAATACCAGCAGGGTATTTTCCTGAGGTATGATAAAATACATGTAGATGTGAAAGACCTAAAATTCACCTGAAAAAGAATAAGGAGGTTGAATTTTCCTAAGATACCAAGACTTATTACCAATATATGATGATTCACATAGTAAGTTGTTTGTGTTGTAAATGTATATACATGTATATAAATATATCATTATATGTATTTATATATTTGCATTAGTATATATAGGGAACTTGGCTTTTAAAATTAATAAATTTATTGTAAAACACAATAATGAAATATAAAATCATAATCCTACTAGCAAGAGATTTATATCTGAATGTGAGACAACCACTGTGTCTATTCTTTGAATAGAAGTCAACCATGAATTTCTGTGCAACACATGACAGAAAACTTGTATTTTCTATTATATAAGAGAAAAGCCATTCTATTCAATCATTATCCAGGTCTGAGGCTATACTTATTTTTTTTAATTGATGATATAAACAATTTACCAACCTAAAAAACATGATATAAAATACATTGTATCAAATATAATTTCTGGAACTAAATGAAAAATATTGGTCAATGTTGTAGCAAAAAAAGCAAGTTAACATCGATTAATATCAGTATTGTAAATAAATTACAAAAAAGTTTGGGAAATGCATTCCAATGTCTTTATATAAAGGTCATTGGAAGATTAGTACTGACTTAAATTTTACCTGGCTTTCTGATATTGTTAACAGGAAAATAGAATTATTTGAACCAGATATGCTTAAAATCCTTTTCCAAAAGATATTTTAAAATAGATAAGTGATGTATTTACATTCATTACAGTTATATGTAACACTATCAGTTTACATGTTTATTTATTTGCTAACTAGTATTTTTGGGTGTGAGATGTGGGAATTTATATTTTTACAAAACTTGCCATGTGATGTTAGTGTGTAACTATAACAGTGAAGAGTGGGCAAAATGTTTGGAGAAAAAATCCTGACAATATCTTTTTTTTTTTTTTTTCCAAATGGATTAATCCCACTAGTTTAGAAAATTAAAACTCTTTTTGAATGTTTAGTAAGGTGTGTAGGAGTTTGGGCAAATAAATGCAGATTTGCAAATCCCTTTAATGAACCAGCACGGTTTTATTAGTTCGAGACTGGAGAGTGCCTATAGGAGGGGAAGCATGATGATTAGAGAGAAACCAGGCCCTCTGAACCCTTGAAACTTAGTAGGAGATAAGGATGATTTGGTACCATGAACCCTGTAGTACCAGGAGCTTCTTAATTCCTCTCACTATGTTCATTACATATTTTGAGGCTTTTTATTTTTATTTTTTTTCATATTGATGATAAGAGATAAACTGTCATGTAAGGACAATGAAAGAAAAAAGGAGTAAAAGCCTTTCACTTTCTTTCGTGGAGATCTGTACCATTCTGGCTGTAGATTAACGTCTCACCCATGCAAAACTAGATTCTCCCAAGCAGTTTAGTGCTCACTTCTGAGCTCAGATGCTAATTTTCTTTCTTTCTTAGGCTATCCTCATATGATATTGAAACTGTCTGAATGATGGGTTTCATGGAATTTGGGATTCTAAAAATGTGGATATATGACAGAAAGTTTGAAGCTGCTGAGTCAATCAAATATGTGGTCCCTGCAAATACTGGCACCAATTAGGAATGAAGGTTTGAAAAAAAATGCACAGTGGGATTATGCAGCACTAAGAAAGAGAGCAGAGAATCTCCAGAGCAGAGAATCAAACTTTCCTTCAGTGGAGCTAAAACTAAATCAAATCTGCTTAGGTGGGCATTGCAATGCCCAGTAAAAGGACAGCAATCACACATGGTTTTGTCCTGAGAGTGCAATACTGAAGGTCTTAATTATGTGCTTTTCACCATCTGGGCAGAGGAAAAATAATCTAGAACAAATGAAGTGTACTTCTTTTTTGTTTTTTCTCTAAGATAGTCATCAATCTCAAGTACAAATGTGAATTTTGTTTTCCAAATACCAAGGGCCAAATGTCTATACAAGCAGATAATGATAATGTTGGTTGAGAAAATCTGAGTCTTCCAATCAGGACTCTGGTCCCTACTTTGATTAAAAGATGTCTATCACACAGATTCTGAGATGTCCAGTTATGGAGGTCTGTTATTCCTTGCAAGTTGGTGTAGAGAGAGGGCTAGTTTATTTACATTTTTCAAAGTATTTATATTGAAATTATATTCCCAAAATGTCAAATCGACATTAACAGAACAGCTGCATTTCTGGTCTCCTTTTATGACAAGATCATGACAGTATTTTATTCTGTCAAACATAACTGTTGACCTTCATTCATGAAATCAAAATGGAATTTTACAATACAGAATGGCCAAAACATTAACTTGTGCTCTACTTTTGTTCCTATACCAATTTTCAGACTTTTTCATACTTTTCTACTCAGCCTCTGATAGTCTTCATCTGTCTAACCTGCTCTTTCTAAAACAAAAATAGAATTCCAGCAGACAACATGGCCTCAACCTTTTTGTCAAACTCTGGCCACAGAAAGTATAACTGAGTGTTATGGACCGAATGTTTGTGTCCTCTCAAAATTCCTATGCTAAAATCCTACCACCCACTGTGATGATATTAGGAGTTGGGGCCTTTAGGAAGTAACTAGGCCACGAGGGTGGAGCCCTGATGAATGGGGATTAGTGCCCTTATAAAAAGAGACCTTAAAGAATTTCCTAGCCCTCTTTCTGCCATGTGAGGGTACAAGGAGAAGTTGGAAGTCTGCAGCCTGGAAGAGGGTTCTCACCAGAATCCAACCAATATAGCACCCTGATCTTGGACATCCAGCCTCCTGAACTATGAGAAAGAAATTTTTTTTTTTTTTGCGGTACGCGGGCCTCTCACTGCTGTGGCCTCTCCCACTGTGGAGCACAGGCTCCGGATGCGCAGGCCCAGCAGCCATGGCTCACGGGCCCAGCCGCTCCGTGGCATGTGGGATCCTCCTGGACTGGGGCACGAACCCGTGTCCCCTGCATCGGCAGGTGGACTCTCAACCACTGCGCCACCATGGAAGCCCGAAATTTTTGTTTTTTATAAGCCACTCAGTCTACGGCAATTTGTTATAGCAGCCCAAAGTGAGTAAAATACTGGGTAACATGGATCACTTAGTGTTGCTATACCCTTATATCAGCTGTCAAGAATTTTGTTTCTGTAGCATTCATGGTAAAAATACAATCGAATTCTCAGGCCTAGGTCTAGGAAGATGGTCTAGGAAGATATATGGCCAATGAAGGGCAAAGCTGCTCAATTTCTACTACCCATTGACTCTGCCAAGCAGGTATATTTACTTGGCACTGAGGTTATTAAGAGACAAACTGCTTATTCATTGCTCTGCATCCAATCTTTATTCGAACATGAGGATAGTTACGGTTAAAGTCCAAGTGGCTGGAGTTCTACACATTGTAGATAGTGCCTTCTTATGAAAGAGCAAGGAGAATAAGATTCTTGTTGTATGTGTACCAGAAAATTCTATTTCTTGGTATCAATAAGTTTAGTGCCACTAATTACTCTTCCTTGCAGTATTATTATGTTAAGAAATAGTTAATTACTTTGCTAATGAACTGGATTCTTTCCCAAGGTTTCCAATTTCTAAATGCCAATCTACCATCTTATTCAGCACTCATTGCTTAAGTAATGACGAGGGAAAAACAAAAATAGTGAAATTTGGAAAGGATATAGTATGGTAGTTTCCCACACCATCACCTACAAAATGTTTTTTTTTTTCCTTTCAATCACCACTCACCATTACAGCAGTTAATTCTTAAGGCACTCACAATAAATTCTCATCCAGAGAGCTCTCCTTATTAATTTTCTGAAGAAACCAAGATGTCTGTGTTGATCAGTATTTTACCTTGTCTAGACTATTTATTAATATCAATACAAAAGTCCATGAGCTGTAAAATCCTGAGGTTAAGATTAAGCAGCTATTACAAATGTACCTTCTGCCCTAAGTGAAAGGCTCAGAGAGTAAATTACTCTCCTGCATATCACTGCTTAGTGATTCCAGAGTGATTATTTTTTACTATTTAATAAGATCTCATGGAAGCCTCTTCATATTTCTTATTACTTTCCTTGCAGTAAACTGTGGGGAAAAAATTTAAAAAAGAACAAAAACTTCACTCTGAATAGAATCTGTTATTTTTTATCCTCTGAAGATTTATACTTCTATTGAAGTTTTTCTTTCAGTACAGGAGAAAAGATGCACTTCATATTTCACAACATTCCCTTTACTGTTATTCTAAGCACCACTTTTTTGTAGGAATAAAAATAAGATGAGGGATACTTTGTCTCTTTGTATTTTTCCTTGATGTAGCCAGTTTTCTTTGCCGTTGGCCAAAGAATTATATGCAAACTGTAGTTTCAATATGCAGGACAAAGAATGTCAACATTAAAAATTACTCCCTTGATAAAGGTCATAAAGCTTTCCTAATAAATAATCAAGACCCTTTTCTCAGTCCTTGCATCAATTTAATGTTCTTACTATTCTCAGTGAGTATTTAGCTATTTTCTTCCTTAACCTTTCGTGGATTTGTGAGTGTAAATCTGCTATTGTTTGCTGTCTTGAAGAAATTATATAGTCTCAATTTCTGTTTGTCCTTGAATTGGCTAGCAGCCAGTAGATGAGCAGCTTCCCATATTTACTATTGAGAATCTCTTGTCCTGTGTAATGGAAATGGCGTTGGTTTTAAAATAAACCCATTTTCCACATGTACTGAAACTTGGAACTGCCTTGACTTCCTTGATATCAGTTCCACCTGAATGCTGAAGTTACACTTGCTTACAAATGACTAAGTGTCTACCTGAGCATCAGGTTTTCTGCCGTAGAAAGTAAATATCATCCTGCTCGCCTGACGCCAGTTCTCTGCTTATGTCTGGTAATGTGCTGCTATCTTTTGGGTTAATTGGAACTCCATTTTCTATAAATATATCATACTTATTGTACTAGTTAGGGTAACTAGCAGCTGTAGCAACATAAGACCCAAACTGAAGAATGTCTCAAACAGTGCAAGTTGATTTTTCGCTCACAGAATAGTCACAAGTAGATGGCACTGGCTTTTGTGTGGTTTTCCTTGTGGTGATTCAGGGACCCAGTCTATTTCTGTATTTTTGTTTCACCATTGTCGAGGGCAGCACAGGCCTATAGAATTTTTTGCAATGATGGATATGTGATAGTAACCATTAACTATGTGGCTTTTGAGTGCCTGAAATGTGGCTAGAGTAACATGAGGAACTGAATTATAATTATATATAATTTTAATTAATTCAAATATAAATAGCCACATGTGACTGGTGACTGTCATAGTGGACATAGTGTAAATCTAGGGTCTTGTTGTTGTCTTCATCTAACTAGAAAAGGGTTGAGAAAATATGGAGGAAACACAACCACTTCATAACTGTCTTGATCTGGAAAAGACACACATAGTTCTACTCACTATTCATTACCTAGGGTTTAGTAACCTGGACATACCTAATTGAAAGAAAGCTAAATTTTGTAATCCTGGTGTGTGTCCAGGAGGAAGAAGAAGAGGACCTCATAGACAGCAGTGAGCAGACTCTGCTGCACTGAGCAAAGAAATATGTCTATTTAGTATCTGAATATCAAAATGGAATTTATTTTTTAAATTTTGGGTTAAGTAATTAAAATATCATTACAGAAGAACCAAAATTCCTTTTTTTTTTTTTTTTTTTTTTCACGT
>NW_020175017.1:472611-541098 GCF_003031525.2 Neophocaena asiaeorientalis asiaeorientalis
TGCAGTATGCAGGCCTCTCACTGTTGTGGCCTCTCCCGTTGTGGAGCACAGGCTCCGGATGCGCAGGCTCAGCGGCCATAGCTCACGGGCCTAGCCGCTCCGCGGCATGTGGGATCTTCCCGGACCAGGGCACAAACCCGTGTCCCCTGCTTTAGCAGGCAGACTCTCAACCACTGCGCCACCAGGGAAGCCCCCCAAATTCCTTTTTAGTTATTTGAACACCTCGGTATTGAAGAGAAGAAATGTCAACCTTATTTATTAAATACATATTTAATGAATAAATCTAGCATTCAGCTGAGGCAGGTGAAACTAAAATATGCCTTTCAAACTTCACCTGGTCCTTTTCATCTGGACATATATTTCTGTTGATCGTATAAAAACAGCCATAAACTGGGGGCAGGAAGAAGAAAACTGCCTCATTAAATCATGACTTCTTGATACTAACATTCTCACATGCCTTCTATTATGTTTCTTCAGCTTTTTTGGACTTTCCAGTCCCATTGCTCAATGGTGTGGCAACCCTAGTGCCCAGTTCTCTCATGATGCAGTTTCTCGCTAATTTTATAATGCTGATTATACCTGTGCTGGCTGTGATTTTTCCTGGCCAGTCTCATAGCTGACTCTTACCTGCCATGAATGCCGACAATCATATTTACCCAGATATTTGCTTTTCTGACCAGTTACTATTTATGGCCTATACCGATCTGAGTTAACCTTACTAACCCCATGTGTGATTGACTTCCAAATACTCAGACAGAAAGCTGAAGAGCCTTCTGGGTAATGTAATCTTTTAATCTGACATGACTTGGTCCCTTGATTCTTTCTTTATTCTTTTTTTTTTTATATAGGCTTTCCAAATATCTTTAATCACCTGTCAGGACTGATAGTAACTATCAAACTGTATCCTAAACATACATGACAGGAATAGTGTGTATGTGCATAGGTGTATTTTTCCTGAATTTGCATTAATGAATTTCTATCCACTTTGTATGTTTCTCTACCTAGCTTTACCTGCAGGTAGTATTTTATTAGGGACCTGAATAGAAGAACTTCAAAGAAATATGTCAGTTTAAAAAAATTGGTCATAGGAAGTGATCAAAGACAGTATTTCAAAACTTTCCTTTTTAGGATACCTTTAAATTGCCACTTTTTTCTTTTGGCATTTTTGAATTGTGTTTCTTAAACGTACAGATGTTGCTTTGTACAAATATATTAAACGTCTGAAATGGGACAAGGAGATTTCTTGACAGATTCATGAATAAAAAGACATGTCACTTTCTGACATTTTATTCTCTTAAATTTTGTAGCTGCCCATTTAACTTCTTTTAAGAAATCTGTTTCTTTCAAACTATTACCAAGAATTTTTGTTCAGAAATTTCATCTAGATGACATAAATTTTAAGATGCCTTATGTTAAGTTGCCAAGTATATTGGTGCTTTGGAGAAAACAGACTAATATGTAACTTTTTTTGAGTTAAGAAATCAAGAGTTAATGGGATCGGCTTATTATGTAAAGTTATGTATATACATTGTAGTAGTTTTGAATAATTCACTCAGCAAATATTTTCAACATTTACTTTTTTTTTATCATTTTAGGTGTCCAGCAAAGTGATTCAGTAATACATATACATATATCTATTCTTTTTCAGATTCTTTTCCCATACAGGTTATTACAGACTATTGAGTAGAGTTCCCTGTGCTATACCATAGGTCCTTGTTGCTTATCTATTTTATATATAGTAGTGTGTATATGTTAATCCCAGCCTCCTAATTTATCCCCCCCTCACATTTCCACTTTGATAACCATAAGTCTGTAAGTCTGTTTCTGTTTTGTAAATAAGTTCATTTGTATCATTTTTTTAGATTCCACATATAAGTGATATCACATGATATTTGTCTTTCTCTTTCTGACTTCACTAAGTATGATAATCTCTAGGTCCATCCATGTTGCTGCACATGGCATTATTTCATTCTTTTTTATTGCTGAGTAATATTCCATTGTATATATGTACCACATCTTTATCCATTCATCTGTCGATGGACATTTAGGTTGCTTCCATGTCTTGGCTGTTGTGAATAGTGCTGCTGTGAACATAGGGGTGCATGTATTTTTTCGAATTGCAGTTTTCTCTGGATATATGCCCAGATGTGGGATTGTTGGATAAATGGTAGCTCTATTTTTAGTTTTTTAAGGAACCTCAATAACGTTCTCCAGCACCAATTTATATTCCCACCAACAGTGTAGGAGGATTCTCTTCTCTTGACACCCTCTCTAGAATTTATTGTTTGTAGATTTTTGGTGATGGTCATTCTGACCAGTGTGAGGTAATACCTCATTGTAGTTTTGATTTGCATTTATATGTGATGTTGAGCATCTTTTCATGTGCTTTTTGGCCACCTGGATGTCTTCTTTGGAGAAATGCCTACTTAGATCTTCTGCCCATTTTTTGATTGGGTTGTTTGTTTTTGACATTGACCTGCATGAGAGCTGTTTGTATATTTTGGAGATTAATCCCTTGTCAGTGTTATCCTTAGCAAATATTTTCTCCCATTCTATGGGTTGTCTTTTTCTTGTTGTTGTTTATGGTTTCCTTTGCTGTGTAAAAGCTTTTAAGTTTAATTAGATCCCATTTGTTAATTTTTCTTTTTATTTTCATTACTCCCGGAGATGGATTCAAAAAATCTTTCTACAATTTATGTCAAAGAGTGTTCTGCCTATGTTTTCCTCTAAGAGTTTTATAGTATCTGGTCTTACATTTAGGTTGTTAATCCATTTTGAGTTTATTTTTGTGTATGGTGTTAGAGAATGTTCTAATTTCATCCTTTTACATGTGGGTGCCCAGTTTTCCCAGCATCACTTATTGAAGAGACTGTCTTTTCTCCATTGTATATTCTTGCCTCTTTTGTCTTAGATTAATTGACTGTAGCTGCATGGGTTTATTTCTGGGCTTTCTATCCTTTCCATTGATCTATAAGTCTCTCTTTGTGTCAGTACCATACTTTTTTGATTACTGTAGCTTTGTATTATAGTCTGAAGTCAGGGAACCTGATTCCTCCAGTTCCATTTTTCTTTCTCAAGATTGCTTTGGCTATTCAGGGTCTTTGGTATTTCCATAACAATTTTAAGATATTTTGTTCCAGATTTGCAAAAAAATGCCATTGGTAGATTGAGTGGGGTTGCATTTAAACTGTAGATTGTCTTGGGTAGTACAGTTATTTTGACAATATTGAGTCTTCCAACTGAAGAGCATGGTATATCTTTCCATCTTCTTGTGTCATCTTTGATTTCTTTCATCAGTGTCTTACAGTTTTAGGAGTACAGGTCTTTTGCCTCCTTAGGTAAGTTTATTCCTAGGTATTTTATTCTTTTTGTTGCAATGGTAAATGGGATTGTTTTCTTAATTTCTCTTTTTGATCTTTTGTTGTTAATGTATAGAAATGCAGGAGATTTTTGTGTATTAATTTCATATCCTGCAACTTTACCAAATTCATTGATGAGCTCTAGTACTTTTCTGGTAGCATCTTTGGGGTTTTCTATGTATGGTATCATGACATCTGCAAACAGTGATAGTTTTACTTCTTCTTTTCCAATTTGGATTACTTTTATTTCTTTTCTTCTCTGATTGACACGGCCAGGACTTCCAAAACTATGTTGCATAAAAGTGGCAAGAGTGGACATCCTTGTCTTCTTCCTGATCTTAGAGGAAATGTTTTCAGCTCTTCCTCATTGAATATGATGTTAACTATGGGTTGGTCATATATGGCCTTTATTATGTTGAAGTATGTTTCCTCTATGCCCACTTTCTGGAGAGATTTTATTATAAATGGGTACTTAATTTTGTCAAAAGCTTTTTCGCATCTATTGAGATGATCATATGGTTTTTATTTTTCAGTTTATTAATGTGATGTTTCAAACTGATTGATTTGCAGGTATTGAAAAATACTTCCATCCCTGGGATAAACCCCATTTGATAATGGTGTATGATCTTTTTCATGGATTGTTGGATTTGGTTTACTAGTATTTTGTTGAGGACTTTTACAACTATGTTCATCAGTGATATTGACCTGTAATTTTCTTTTTTTGTGGTTTCTTTGTCTGGTTTTTGTATCAGGGTGATGGTGGCCTCATAGAATAAGTTTGGGAGTGTTCCTTCCTCTGCACCTTTTGTTGTGGTGAGAAGTGAAGAGTTAATAAGACTGGCTTATTATGTAAATTTATGTATATACATTGTGGTAGCTTTGAATAATTCATCACTCTTAAAAATTAGTAAATCTATACTACTAGCTTCAAGGTTAACATGTGTCAGAGAAAATGAAAGAAAATGGTATGTAAAGATACCATTGAATTTTACAAACTGAACTGAAATTTTTTACTAGACAATGAGGGCAAAGGACTAAGTTGTATTTATTGTTTTGTCCACCCAAATCTAGTTCAGTCCATGGCACATAGTAAGCATTTCATTGATGTTGTTTTGATTAGCCTTAAAAGGAAGTTTCTACTTAAAACTCTGTTTTTAATGTTATCTAGCCAAGGAAAAAAATTATAATACTTCTAATAAGGTGTATTAGAGAACAATTTTATTGTGATAATAATTCAATTCACAAACCTCATCCCAAAGCTTACTGCCCCAGGTACATCATGGAAGAGTGAATAACATCCATTTCTAATAAATGAAATAAAGCCATCCAGTGTCTTTACTAAATCAGGATAAATGACAAGGCTATGGAACAGAAAAATATCAATTAAGTCCATTGATATTGTTTTAGCTCACCCAATAATTATGACAAAAATACCATGAAATCAAAAATGTATAGCCATTAATGCCTTTAATTTATCTAATTTTATTCTGAAAGGGAAAACAAGAAAAAAAAAAAAAAAACCTGCTTCATAAAACCACTGATGCAAAAGCAATAAGAAACTTGAATTTCCCTTAAATGAATTGCCAAACCCCTATTCTTTGCTTTGAGACTCTCCCTAAAGTATTTATGTAGGAGAATAAACCAATTTTCATGGCTTGGTTAATATTATTTTTAGAGGAAGGAAGTTCACCTACTAACATAGTGAAACAAATCCTCCCATTGGCAAAGAAAATAATTCAAAATTCTGTGCATTATAGACATCTCTTGTAATTGCCATTTACTTTCTTAAGGTAGTATTTTAATTAATGCCTTATTAGATTATAGTTCTGGATGTATATAGGATATACGGAAGGCTCAACCTGACCTACTTTGGAGGAAGAAAAAGCAATGTTGATCAAGTATATGATGAGAATTCACTTTCATACATCAACCTTAACCGGTAGACAGTACTGGACCTCTGAAGAGCTTTTGTGCCAGCTTTATAGCTTATTGCCTTCACCCATTATTTCAGCCATGCAGCATTTATTCTGTTTCATCTTCAACAAGCTTTATTTGCATACCTGGTACCTCTTAATTCCTGCCCTAGGTCTTCTCCGAAGACATGGTATAGGGAGGCAGCTGGGAACTTGCAGAAATTGCTTGATCCTCATGAATGTACCCCTTGAAAATGTGTGTTAACACTTCATAAGGTGACACATTATCAGTGGGGGAGAGGAGCCACCAGATAGCTAAATGCTTCCTTCCTTTGTCCCCTGGGTGGATAGTATTGAGGTATAGTTTCTAAGCCTCCTTAGAAATTTTTGGTGGCATCAAGTGATGAGTCACCCTTAGTTGCAGTCATTGTCATATCCATCTTTCTATTGGTTTTTCTCCTTTCCTCACTCCAACTTGCTGGTATTCCAAAATAAACTATCTGACTTTAGGTCTTGGTTTCAGGCTCTGCTTTTGCCAAGAGGGTTGGTAATGGTATTAGCCCTAGAAAGCATACCTACAGGATAGGATTTGGGAACTGTATTATTTACTAGTCATCTGACAACAGGGGCCTATTACTGATAGGAAATACTGCTGGACAGCACCGCCATGTGAGAGCTTTCAGAATCCTGATCTCTTAGCATGGCACCTGCAGAACATTACATTGGAACAAGAGACTCAATTTATAATGAGACCCTACAATATGCACAAAACCATGGGACCCACTGGTCTTCCCATACATCTCATCATCCAGAAACATCTAGACTGATAGAACCGTAGATTGACCTCATAAAATTTCAGCTAAAATGCCAGCTCAGGGACTGCTACTGAGGGTTAGAGTTCTACCTTCTAGAATGTGGCATAGATGTTGAACCAATGATTGGTATGTTGTGCTACATCCTAAAAAATACTCAGCTGGTAACCAAGAAGTAGAACTAAGATGGACCCCATTCATCCTAACTTCTGTTGGCCTGCACTTGCAGAAACCAAGGCCTCAAGAGGGCAAGACAGTTGAGGGATTCCTTGAGGGATGGTCTGAGTTACATCACCAGAAAAAAACACTGGAGCAGCTGATAGGAGAAATGAGAGACCAAGAAATCTAGAACACATGATGGAGAAGGATAGGAGGAAAATAGTGCATATTAATTAAGGACTCAGAGTGAGTTGGAGGAGCAGGGTCTACAATTAATCATAATGACTGTCTTTCATGAAACCTCATACAGTTTGGATTTGGCTGAACAGGATTAGGATGGGGATTAATGGAGAGTAAACACATATCTACATGTCTGAGTGGGGCATGGGTTGGATTGTACAAAATGCCTCTTTAAAGCACCTCAAATCCTCTTGGCTTCATCTCATATACTAGCATAGCTGTGGCAACTAATTTTGAGTGGGTAAAGCATGAGAGTTTGTCATGTCAAGCATATATTCTGAACGTCTTGCTTCTTACCCAAGTTCTTCTCTGATGCCTTGACATTAGAACTTGCAGGAAACTTATGTCTCTCACACATACACAATTTGGAAGTACTAAAGAGTTTATAACCCAGAAGCAATCTTTTATTCCACTAGGAGAAAGAATGACAATAAAGCTTCCCTTTTTTATCCTTGGAGGGAATGGTTTGGAGATACGTTTTCTAAGACTTTGCAACAGGTCCCAGCAACGCTGAATTGATCACACACACGGTGATGGCTAAGTCAATAATACACCAAGACATTAACTTCCCCTCCTTCCCTGTGCCACTCTTCCAGTCTTTCATTTTCTGTTCCAATAGACAGGCTTTTGTCTCAGACATTGATATATGGGTACCTAGCTTAAGAAAAACCATTAGTAAAGAAAGTATTGTAATTGCAATTCATTCTGGTGTTAGAGGGGAAAAAAGCAACAGCTAGATCTAGACAAAATTTTGAAGTAGAAGAATTTGCCTTTCATGTTTGCTTGTTTTCCTCTTGAGAATCATTCTGTAATTATTCTCATTAATGTGCTGGGATCCCATGCTCTGCATTTCATTGCTACTGACAAGTAAATGACTTACCTGTTAACATATTTTGTAGAAAATAATATATAGATCAGTATGCAAAATGACTTTAGTTTTCATGATATATCACTATTTTCTAATACCTACCTATAACTCAACATTGATTTAAGAAATTTATTCCTGGGTTTGCCTAAAAACTACATTAATTTGTCATTGAAATAGAAAAATCATGTTTTCTGATTTTTATATTGGTAATTTTTGCTCTGATTTAGTAAAATTGGAAAAGTTCATTTCATTATTCAGCCTAAGTTGTTTATGCTTAACTGTCTCTACTACAACACTGTTTTTTGGGGTTTTTTTTGCGGTACACGGGCCTCTCACTGTTGTGGCCTCTCCCGTTGCGGAGCAGAGGCTCCAGACGAGCAGGCCCAGCGGCCACGGCCCACAGGCCCAGCCGCCCCGCGGCATGCAGGATCCTCCCGGACCGGGGCACAAACCCATGTCCTCCGCATCGGCAGGTGAACTCTCAACCACTGCGCCACCAGGGAAGTCCCCTGTTTCGTTTTGTTTTTTTAACATCTTTATTGGAGTATAATTGCTTTACATTGTTGTGTTAGTTTCTGCTTTATAACAAAGTGAATCAGCTATATGTATACTTATATGCCCATATCCCCTCCCTCTTGCGTCTCCCTCTCACCTTCCCTATCCCACCCCTCTAGGTGGTCTCAAAGCACCAAGCTGGTCTCCCTGTGCTATGCAACTGCTTCCCACTAGCTATCAATTTTACATTTGGTAGTGTATATATGTCCATACCACTCTCTGACGTAGTCCCAGCTTACCCTTCCCCCTCCTCCTGTCCTCAACTCCATTCTCTACGTCTGGGCTCTTTATTCCTGTCCTCCCACTAGGTTCATCAGAACCTTTTTTTTAAAATTTTGATTCCATATATATGTGTTAGCATACGGTATTTGTTTTTCTCTTTCTGACTTACTTCACTCTGAATGACAGATTCTAGGCCATCCACCTCACTACAAATAACTCAATTTTGTTTCTTTTTATGGCTGAGTAATATTCCTTGTATATATGTGCCACATCTTCTTTATCCATTCATCTGTCAATGGGCACATAGGTTGCTTCCATGTGCTGGCTATTGTAAATAGTGCTGCAATGAACATTGTGGTACATGACTCTGTTTGAGTTATTTTATTTCTTTTTACAGCTGAGTAATATTCCATCATATACATGTGCCACATCTTCTTTATCTATTCATCTGTTGATGGACACTTAGGTTGCTTCCATATGCTGGCTACTGTAAATAGTGCTGCAATGAATGTTGGGGTACATGTCTCTTTTTGAAATATGGTTTTCTCAGGGTATATGCCCAGTAGTGGGATAGCTGGGTCATATGTTAGTTCTATTTTTAGTTTTTTAAGGAACCTCCATACTGTTCTCCATAGTGGCTGTATCAATTTACATTCCCACCAACAGTGTAGGAGGGTTCCCTTTTCTCCACACCCTCTCCAGCATTTAGTGTTTGTAGATTTTTTGATGATGGCCATTCTGACTCATGTGAGGTGATACCTCATTGTAGTTTTGATTTGCATTTCTCTAATGATTAGTGATGTTGAGCATCCTTTCATGTGTTTGTTGGCAATCTGTATATCTTCTTTGGAGAAACGTCTATTTAGGTCTTCTGCCCATTTTTGGATTGGGTTTTTTGTGTTTTTGATATTGAGCTGTATGAGCTGCTTATATATTTTGAAGATTAAACATTTGTCAGTTGCTTCGTTTGCAAATATTTTCTCCCATTCTGAGAGTTGTCTTTTTGTGATCTTTATGGTTTCCTTTGTTGTACAAAAGACTTTTAAGTCCCATTTGTTTATTTTTGTTTTTATTTCCATTTCTCTAGGAGGTGGGTCAAAAAGGATCTTGCTGTGATTTATGTCATAGAGTGTTTTGCCTGTGTTTTCCTCTAAGAGTTTTATAGTGTCTGGCCTTATATTTAGGTCTTTAATCCATTCTGAGTTTATTTTTGTATATGGTGTTAAGGAGTGTTCTAATTTCATTCTTTTACAGGTAGCTGTCCAGTTTTCCCAGTACCACTTATTGAAGAGGCTGTCTTTTCTCCATTGTATATTCTTGCTTCCTTTATCAAAGATAAGAAATAAAAGATGATACAAACAGATGGAGAGAGATACCATGTTGTTGGATTGGAAAAATCAACATTGTGAAAATGACTATACTACCCAAAGCAATCTTCAGGTTCAATACAATCCCTATAAAACTACCAATGGCACTTTTCACAGAACTAGAATAAAAATTTTCACAATTTATATGGAAACACAAAAGACCCCGAATAGCCAAAGCAGTCTTGAGATACAGCACTCTTTTGTTCTAAATCCAGTCATTAAAAATCTAAGGATAGTGCTGTGCAACTATGCATATACAAGCATTTTTTGTTTCTTCCATTTGCCTGTATTCTTTACATCATTTTTTTATAATATGGAATAATTTTCAAGTTGGAAAAGATAAGACTAAAATAGAACGTGAAAATAAAGTGCCTATGGCTGCTCGGTGTGAGAGTAACAATCATAAATAAGAGTGAACATTTTCTGCCATTTGCTTCATTTTTATGATTACTCATGGTTAAATAGTTGTGTTTAAAGTTGTAGATGCAGGAGTTCTGCCTCTAATCTTGTAGAAGTGACAATGATGAAGTTTGTAGTAGAGAAGTAAATACTTTCACAAAACATAAAGAAGCATAAAGAAGAAAAATAAAATATAATTGGTTAATACTTGAGGCTATAGGGTGTACCACCTATCTTTTTATCAATGTTCTAAATCTTTTTACATTTGTTGGCTCTATGTTCCTTTCATTTTTTCATTCTTTTTATTGAAGTATAGTTGATTTACAATAACAGTTTCAGGTGGACAGCATAGAGGTTCAATATTTTTACAGATTATACTCCATTAAAACTTATTACAAGATAATGGCTGTAATTCCCTGTGCAATGTATATTTGTTGCTTATCAATTTTATGCATTTTAGTTATACATTATAGTTTGTGTCTCCTAATCCCACACCGTAACGTGCCCCTCCCCACTTCCCTCTCCCCTTTGGTAACCACTAGTTTGTTTTCTATATCTGTGAAAACAAACTGTTTTCTATTTTTGTTTTGCATATACATTCGTTTGTATTATTTTTTTTAGATTCCACATACAAGTGCTATTGTACAGTATTTCTTTCTCTGTTTGACTTATTTCACTAAACAATTTGTTTCTAAGCAATTTATTTCTCTAGGTTCATCCATGTTTGCTGCCAGTGGCAGAATTTCATTCTTTTTTATGGCTGAGTAATATTCCATCATACATATATACCACATCTTCTTTATCGATTCATCTGTTGATGGACATTTAGGTTGCATCATATCTTGGCTATTGTAAATAATGCTGCTATGAATGTTGGGGGTGCATGTATTTTTTTTTTTGATTTAGTGTTTTCATTTTTTTCTAGCTATATACCCAAAAGTGGAGTTGCTGGATCACATGGTAGTTCTACTTTTAGATTTTAGAGGAAGCTCCATACTGTTTTCCATAGCAGCTGCACAAATTTACATTCATACCAACAGTGTACATGGGTTCCCTTTTCCTCACATCCTCGCCATTAGTCATTTGTAGACATTTTGATGAGAGCCTTTCTGCAGGTGTGAGGTGATACCTCATTGTTGTTTTGATCTGCATTTCTCTAATAATTACTGATGTTGAGCATCTTTTCTGGTGCCTGTTAGCCATCTGTATGTCTTCCTTGGAAAAATGTCTTGGCCATGTTGGGTCTTTGTTGCTGTGCGTGGGCTTTCTCTAGCTGCAGCCAGTGGGAGCTACTCTTTGTTGCGGTGCGTGGACTTCTCATTACAGTGGCTTCTCTTGTTGCGGAGCATGGCCTCTAGAGTGCAGGCTCAGTAGTTGTGACACATGGGCTTAGTTGCTCCATGGCATGTGGGATCTTCCAGGACCAGGGATTGAACCTGTGTCCCCTGCATTGGCAGGCTGATTCTTAACCACTGTGCCACAAGAGAAGTCCTGGGAAAATGTCTATTCAGGTCTTTTGCCATTTTTCGATTGGATTGTATGTTTTTTTGATACTGAGCTGTATGAGCTGTATTTTGGGTATTTTGGGTAGTAACCCTTTGTTTGTCATATCATTTACAAATTTTTTCTCCCAGGTTCTTCTTATTTCATTTTCATGAATTCCTTTGCCTTGCAAAAGCTTTTAAATTTAATTCGGTCCCATTTGTTTATTTTTGCTTTCATTTCTTTTAGCAGCCAGATCAAAAAATTTTTGCTATGATTTCTGTAAAAGAGTGTTTACCTATGTTCTCTTCTAGAGGTTTTTATGATTTCAGTTCTCACATTTAGTTCTTTAATCCATTTTGCATGTATTTTTGTATAAGGTATGGGGAAATGTTCTAATCCCATTCCTTTACATGCAGCTGTCCACTTTTCCCAGCACCACTTATTGAGGACTATCTTTTCTCCATTGTATATTCTTTATTCCTTTGTTGTAGATTAATTGACCATTGGTATGCAGGTTTATTTCTGTGCTCTCTATTCTATTCTGCTGATCTACGTACCTGTTTCTGTGCCAGTACCATACTGTTTTGAATACTGTTTGTTTGTATCTTTGTAATATATTAGTATAGTCTGAAGTCTAGGAGCATAATACCTCCAGCTTTGTTCTTTTTTCTCAAAACTGCTTTGGCAATTTGGGGTATTTTGTGGTTCCATCTGAATTGTAGGAATATTTGTTCTAGTTCTGTGAAAAATGTTCTGGGTATTTTGTTAGGGATTGCGTTAAATCTGTAGATTGTTTTGGGTAGTATGTTCTTTTTAACAATATTAATTCTTCTAATCCAAGAGCATGTGATATCATTTTATTTTTTGTATCATCAATTTTCTTCACCAATGTTTTGTAGTTTTCAGAGTATAAGTCTTTCACCTCCATGGTTACATTTATTCCTAGGTATTTTATTCTTTTTGATGAGATTTTAAATGGGATTCTTCTTTTTTTTTAGTTTCTCTTTCTGATATTTTATGATTAATGTACAGTAAAGCAACAGATTTCTGTATATTAATATTCTGTCTTGCAACCTTGTTGAAATCATTGATTAGCTCTAATAGTTTTTGGGTGGAGACTTTAGGGTTTTCTATAAAAAGTATCATGTAATCTGCAAAAAGTGACAATTTTGCTTCTTCCCTTCCAATTTGGATGATTTTATTTCTTGTCTGATTGTTGTGTCTAGGACTTTCAATACTAAGTTAAATGGAAGTGGTGAGAGTGGACACCCTTGTCTTGTTCCTGAATTTAGAGAAAAGGCTCTCAGCTTTTCACTGTTGAGTATGCTGTTAGCTGTGTGTTTGTCAGAAATGGCCTTTATTATGTTGAAATGTATTCCCTTTATATCAACTTTGATGAGAACCTTTATAATGAATGGATGTTGAATTTTGTCAAATGCTATTTTTAGGCCTATTGAGATAATAATGTGATTTTTATACTGCTTTTTGTTAATGTGGTGTATCACATTGACTGATTTGCAAATGTTGAACCATCCTTATATCCTTGGAATAAATCCCACTTGATCATGATATATGACCACTTTTATATATTGTTGGATTTGGTTTGCTGATATTTTGTTGAGAATATTTTATCTATATTCATCAAAGATATTGGCCTGAAATTTTCTTTTTTTGTAGTGTCTTTATTTGGTTTTGGTATCAGGGTAATGGTGGCATCATAGAATGAATTTGGGAGTGTTCCCTTCTCTTCAATTTTTTTGAATAGTCTGAGAGGATAGGTATTAGTTCTTCTTTATATGTTTGGTAGAATTCCCCTGTGAAGCCATCCAGTCCTAGACTTCTTTTGCTGAGAGTTTTTTGATTACTGATTCAATTTCATTACTATTGATTAGTCTATTCAGATTATCAATTTCTTCCTGATATAGTCTGGGAGATTGTATATTTCTAGGAATTTATCTACTTTTTTTCTAGGTGTGCAATTTGTTGGTATATAACTTTTCATAGTATTCCCTTATGATTTTTTTTTTTTTTTTTTGCGGTACGCGGGCCTCCCACTGCCGCGGCCTCTCCCGCTGTGGAGGACAGGCTCCGGATGCGCAGGCCCAGCGGCCATGGCTCATGGGCCCAGCCGCTCCGCGGCATGTGGGATCCTCCCGGACCGGGGCACGAACCCGCGTCCCCCGCATCGGCAGGCGGACCCCCAACCACTGCGCCACCAGGGAAGCCCCCCTTATGCTTTTTTAGTTATCTCTGTGGTATTGGTTGTTATCTATCCTCTTTCATTTCTTTTTTTGGGGGGAGGGGTCCTCTCTCTTTTCTTCTTGGTGAGCCTGGGTAAAGATTTATCAGTTTTGTTTATGTTTAAAAAAATTCATGTTTTATTGATATTTTCTGTAGTTTTTAAAAGTATCTTTTATTCATTTACTCTCTGATCTTTATTATTTCCTCCTATCTGCTGACTTGGGGCCTTCTTTGTTTTTCTTTTTCTAATTCCTTTAGATGTTAAGTAGGTTGTTTGTTTGAGATATTTCTTGTTTCTTGAGGAAGGCCTGTATTGCTACAAGCTTCCCTCTTAGAACTACTTTTGCTGTATCCCATAGATTTTGAAGTGTTGTATTGCATTTTTTGTCTCAAGGCATTTTCTGATGTCATCTTTGATTTCTTCATTGACCCATTAATTTTTTAGTAGCACATTACATCTCCTCATACTTGTCATTTTCTCATTTTTCTTTCTATAATTGACTTCTACTTTCATATCGTTTGGCTGGAGAAAATACTGATATAATTTCTGTTTTCTTGAATTTGTTGAGGCTTATTTTATGGCCTAGCATGTGATCTGTACTGAAAAACTTTCCATGATGTGTATTCTGCTAGTTTGGATGTAATGTTTTGTAAATATCTATTAAGTTCATTTGATCTATTGTGTCATTTAAGACCATCGATGTAAGTAGGGTGTTAAAGTCCCCTATAATTTTTATATTATTTTCAATTTATCACTTTATGTCTGTTAGTATTTGCTTTATTTACTTAGGTGCTCCTGAATTGGATGTGTATATGTTAATGAGTGTAATATCCTCTTGTATTGCTCCCTTTATCATTATAATGTCCTTTTTTGTCTTTTGTTAAAGCTTTTGTTTTAAAGTCTGTTTTGTCTGAGTGTTGCCACCCATGCTTTTTCTAGTCTTTTCCATTTGCATGAAACATCTTCCATCCCCTAACTTTCAGTCTGTGTGGTTCTTTATCACTGAAGTTTAGCTCTTTTAAGCTCTTCTAAGGGTCTTTTTAAAAAAAAAATCCAATCAGCCACACTATGTTTTGATTGGAGCATTTAGTCCATTGACATTTAATGTAATTATTGATAGGTATGTACTTATTATCCTTTTAGTACTTGTTTTCTGGTTGATTTGTAGTTCTTCTCTGTTTATTTCTTCTTTTTGTTTCTTCCCTTGTGGTTTGATAATTTTCTTTAGTAGTATTCTGGTGTTCTTTTCTTCTTGGTTTTTGTATTTCTATTGTAGGATTTTTTGACTTTTGGTTACCATGGGGTTCATATATGTTGAACTGTATCTATAATTATTGTTTGAAGCTAGTGGACATGACATTTAAGTTAAAACACATTCTAAAAGATATATATTTTAAACCCCTCCTCCACCTTTTATGTTTTTCATGTCATATTTTATATCTTCATGCTTATTCATTAACTGTTTATTGTATTTATAGTTACTTTTACAATTTTTGTCTTTTAATCTACATACTAGCTTATTTAAGTGGTTGATCCTCAGTCCTTACTATATATTTGCCTTTCCTAATGGGATTTTCCCTTTCCTATAGATTCTTGCTTCTTTTCCATTTTGAGAAGACCCTCTAACATTTCTGTCAGGGTAAGTTTAGTATTGATGAACTCTTTTATTTATTGTTTGTCTGAGAAGTTCTTTATTTCCTCTTCTATTCTAAATGGTAATCTTGTTCTATAGAGTGTCCTATGTTGCAGGATTTTCCCTTTTAGCACTTTGAATATATCATACCACTCCCTTCTGGCCTTCAAAGTTTCTGCAGAGAAATCAGCTGATAGTCATATGGGGATTCCCTTGTAACTGACTCTCTGTTTTTCTCTTGCTGCCTTTAGAATTCCCTCTTTAACTTTTGTCTTACTAATTGTGATATGTTTTACTATGAGTCTGTTTGCATTGATCTTGTTTGAGACCCTCTGTGTTTCATGTACCTGGATATCTGTTTCTTTTTCAGATTTGAGAAGTTTCCACCATAATCTCCTCAAACACATTTCAATCCTCTTCTCTCTCTCCTCTCCTACTAGGACCCCTATAATACAAATGTTGGAATGCTTAATGTTATCCCAGAGATCTCTTAAATTGATTTCACTTTTTTAAAAAAAAATTTTTTTTTTTTTTGCTCTTCTGATTGGGTGATTTCCATTATTCTATCTTCCAGATTACTTGTGCATTGTTCTGTATCACTTAGTCTTCTATTAATTCCTTATACTGTGTTTTTTATTCCAGCTATTGAATTCTTCATTTCTGATTTAGTCATTTTCATTTTCTAGTTCCTTGTTAAAATGTTCATGGTTTAGGTCAATTCTTTCCCTAATTCAGTTAACATTTTTATTACCAGTGTTTTGACTTCTTTATCTGGTAAATTGTTTATTTCTGTTTCATTATTTATTTTTTAGGTGCTTTTTCTCACTCTTTCAATTGAGAGTAGTTCCTCTGCCTTTTCATTTTGCTTAACTTTCTCTGCCTCTATGAATTTAGGTGAAACTGTTACCTATTGTGGTGTTAAAGTGGTGTTCTTTTGTGGGAGCAACCCTATACAGACTTTGTGTGCCCAGTGCCTTTGTTAGGAGATTTGGATTTGACATGGACATAAGTCACATCTTCCTCAGGGTGTGTGGCGTTTATCACCTTGGTAGGGAGTGAAGCTGGAGATGGAGGGGCTAGAGGCAATGCCACATATGAGATGGGACTTCCCCTCTGCTCAGTGGCCATCACCACCCTGTCCAGGGTGGGGTCTGACCCCCAGTTTCTGAAGCAGAAGCCCAGAGGGTCAAGCCCGAGATGGCTCTTTTCCAGTTAAGTTTGTGCTTTCCCCTCTCCCTGTACTGGAAACTTTACCTCAGAGGAGGGGAGTACCAAAGCAAATGTTGCCTGTGCACAGATAGAGGTTCAGTGTATTGCCTGTGTAGGCATTCATGGCTCCATTCAGACACATTCTCAGGTGCAATTTCCCTTTGTCCCTCACAGCCAATCATTTTCCCCTGCCTCTGACCTCTTACCCCGTTGTGGAACTACTCAGTGTGGCTGGCAGGGGCCTGCATGTTCTCTTGGCATGTATTGGAATGTTAGATGTGGTGGGGCATCTGCCATCAGAGATGTGGATGGCTTCTAAGGTGCAGCTTGAGTAAGCTCTAATAATGGATACTACTGCCCCAGCTGAGCCCCATTTGAGGACCAGGTCACCTCTGTCTCACAGTCAAGTCCTTTCTCTGGCCATAGCTCCCCCAGATCCAGTGCTGCACTGTGGCATGGAATGAGCCAGCCTGAAGCATTTGCTAGGCTCAGGCTTGGATGTATGGTGAAGTACTTGCAGTAAACACGGTGGCCACTAGAGCAGACCTTTCTCCATTCTGTCTCAGGGTCTAGCCAGCCCATGCGTGCCCCTCATGAGTGGAGTCCAGGGTTTCCCCAGCTATTCTATATGTCACAGCCTTCCTCCAACCAGCCAAGGGGCTTGTCTCCTCCACCCAGGACCCAAGGATGGGGACACATAATCTGTGGCTTAACCTGCTCACTCCTCAGGGCAGGTGTCCTGCATGGAATTTCCCTTTTCCTTTGAATCCTTCCCAGGGGCACAGGTCCTAACTTGATCACGTTTATTCCTTTTCTACCTGATTATGTGTGTCTCTTTCTGACAGCCTTGGTTGTACAGGGGTCTTTCTGCCAATTTCCAGTTAGTTTTCAGTGAGAATTTTTTCATATGGAGATACATTTTTCATGTGGGAAAGGTGAGTTCCACATCCTCTTACTCTGCCCTCTTGATCTCCTCTTAGGTCTGTGTTTCTTGAAGCTGTGGGAATTATAAGTTCACATTAGTTTGGCAATTAATATTTTTCAGGTGTCTTCAGATAGTTTGCATACATTGTCTCATTCCTTAAAAAGCACAACAAATACATGTTAATAATTGTGAAAGCTGGGGATCAATTAGATTATGTGACTCTACCTAAGGACTCAGCCCCTATTCAATCAGTGAATAGCTAACATCAGTGTTTTTTTGTCCTTCCTGTATGTAATTTGCCTCCATTCACTTCATGACCAGAGTAATTTAAAATTTTTTCTTATTTACATAGTTCACCATTGTCCTTTAATGAATGCAAAAAAAAAACAGTTGAATACATTGTAATTTATTAATGAGCTATGTGTATCCCTCTATGCATATTCTCAAAATTGCTAAATCAGTGGGTTTAATAAAGAGAAGACAGTTATGGTCAAGGGGCTGATTCTCTGGTGAGACTAAAATTATCAGAGCTTTTTCAAAATCAAACATGAGTTAAAATATCATTATTCATTTATTACATAACTGTGCTGAAGAAATATGAAAAGAGTGGGGATATTTATTATTAATAGACATAATACACGAGATGGTTTGATAAAATTTGGAATTAAACCAACACTAAGAAAACCAAATGTCAAGACACAAAAAGGCAGTCTATCCTCAAATATTACTACTGACATGAAGCACTCAGAGACTAAATAATAGTCCTTTATCTTTAACCATCTCATTTATTGACAGCTTCATCTTTCTAATTCTTCAGGCAAAAAAACTTGCATAATTTTTGACTCCTTCCTCTCATAACTTACATGTAATCCATTATCTACCCCTGATAGCTCTACATGCACATTTTATGCAGAATCCAGCTGTTCTTCATCTTCATTGTAACTACTCTAATCCAAAAATCTAGCAGTCTTTAGCAGTTTTCTTGATTCGACCCTTGCCCCCTTTAGTCACTTCTAAACAAAGGAAGGCTGTTAAAATGTGTTAGATAATGTTACTTCAGCTCAAAACCTTTGGGCAACTTCTTATCTCATGCAGAGTAAAAGCTAAATTCATTAAAATGGGATACAGGCCCTAGATGATATTGGTCTCTTGCCTCTCATACACAGCTCTCTGTCTTATCCACTGTTACTCTCTTTCCATTTCACTGCATTCCATCATCCTGTCCTCTTCTCTTCTGGGACGTATCAAGCACACTGAATCCTCAGGACCTTAGCATTTTCTGTTTGCTCTGCCTAGAATCTTCTTTACTCATGTAGTATGGCTCATTACCCCAGCTTCTTTAAGTCTTCATATAAATGCCACATTCTCATTAAGGCTTGACATTATTTAAAATTCCAAAATCCCCTGTCAACTCTGTTTATTGCCCTTCCTTTATCTTACCCCATTACACTATCACTAGCTTACATATAATATATATTTTACTTATATTTTATAAACTTATATATAAGTATATATATAAATATAATATATACTTATATATAATATTTACATATAATATGTATTTTACTATATTCATCTTGTTTATTCTCTGTATCCTTCCATTGTAAAAATGAATAAGGGAAATTTGTTTTCTTCAGTGTTGTCTTTACTATCTGACATATGGTAGGTTCTCAATAAATATTTGTTGAATGGAAGAATGAATAGCATAAGAAAAAGGCCTTCTAAATATTTTGAGGGTAGAATGTTTTCCTCATGGTTGAGCACTTAGAAATTATGAAGGCCTGATCTGAATTCTCCAATTAAATTATATTCATTTGTGGTGGATGAAGCACCTCAAAACTACTCAATAATGAGATTTTTTTATAGTTAAATCTATTTTTCATTTTCTTAACCTGTATCATCATCTTCCTCTTATTAGTGTAGTGGTGATCTTTACTATCACTAACTGTCACTTCATAGTGTTAATGTGTATGTAAAAAGAATGAAAAATTGAGTTGGCAAAATGATAACTGCAAAGAGAACTATACAGTTCTTAGCATAAGTTAGGTGGTCATTGTTTGGGGCTATAGTTGAAAGAATGTAACCTGCATTTAATTTTGGAACTTCTTAGAAAAATCGTGAAAATCCTCTGACTTTCTGTCTTTTAAACTGTACAATAGGAATGTTACTGGTTCTATTCCATGGACTATGGAAGGAGGGAGGGAAGGAGGAAGGAAGGAAGGATGGAAGGAAGGAAGGAGGAAAATTTTAAAACTGAGACTGTTTATGGCAACTGGGTTTTGAGCACCATTTTTGGGGTTTGGAGAATATGCCAGCATACACTCTTCCACAGGATTAATGTAAAATGTGCTTTTCTCTCACACTGCATTATGCTTACACAGCAGTAGTAACTCAATTACCTTTAGCAACCCAACAATAATTTTTGTTATTAAAAGACTGTAGACATGAGTATACTATCTTATATAGTTATAAAATCTACTATAATCTGTTCTCAATTGTTTTCCCTGAATACATTCAATTCATTCCTTTAATACTGACTCTGGGCTATGTCTTCATTTTGATTACCATGCCTTGAAATATTCTCAACATTTCAACTGCATATGGACCCCAAGAATCTTAAAACAAGTTCATTACTAGGGAAGCATCTCAGCACTATTATTCAGTGCAGCATGGTTGAATGGAATTTTCATTATCTTTATATAAGCCTTAAGGAACATAAATACCTTAGAAGAAAAGAGCACCCTGAAACTTGGACACTTTTCTCTACTATTTATGACAAACTTTCTTTCTAAATCTGCTTTGTTTTTTGATCAGGACAAATTTAATTTTATGGTACTTTCCAAGTCTTGGTCTTATTTTAAAGAACATTTTGACTTATGTCCTTTATATAGTAGTTCCCAAACAGCATTAAAGTGAATGTGCAATGGTGAAATTAGTTCATATCAGTGAGCAAGTATTGCTTCAGATTTTATTCTTTGCACAATTTTTTTTTCAACCCACAAATTTGTCATTCTGTCAAGTGGAAGATATTTCTTCCCTCAAGCAATTCCTTGACTACCTCCTCAGTGCTAAGTGCATGTTCTAATAATTGGTCTTCCTCTACTGAGGAAATAAACACGACACAACTATCACTTTTTTGGAAGTCCTCTCCATGTGGTTTTCTACTCCTCTTTAATCTGAAGATCCAGTCAGACATTGAAAACATTGATATTAAATATTCTTTCTTTACTCTAAATGCTGCCATCACACTCACTTACTGCAAGTCTCATGTGGATGTTTTATTCAAACACCGTTTTCTAGGTATTTCCTAAGTAACTTGACTCTCTGTGTTACTCACACCCATGGTGATAGCCTAAACCTTGTCACCTCCTAGTACAATTACAGATCAAAAATCTTAACTTTCAGCTGCTCTCTTGCTGAAAACAATTTTCCCACCCAGACTTTTCATACCACAACACACTGTTACACCCACTCTGTGAAATTCTACAATCTTTCACTGTATTTATCCTCATATTTTTTCAGGGTCTAAGAGGGGCTTTCTTATTTTCACTTTTCTAGACAGTCTATGACTCTTGATTCATCACCTGAAGCACTTTTCTGCCATCACTCTCAAATCTCTCCCATCTCCAGTCCTTCTACTACACCCATCTGACAAAATAATAAATAAGTAAAAGCCGCTTTAACCTTGAATCAATCTTAATATTTATTTTTATTGCTTCTAAGCTTCTAAATTTGGACTAGGTAAAACACCTCAGCCATGTACACTGTTAACAATAGAAATTCAGGGAACCCATTGTCTTTTTCCCTAAAGCGTTTCTTCTTCTCTTATCTCAGTTACTAGTACACCTAAATATCCAGTCACCTAGACTCTAAGGAGACAATCTAAATCCTTTCTGTCTCCAAATCTTCATGTCATTGTACTCATGAAATTCTAATGATATATCTTTAAAGGAGTTTGACATTTTAACAGATATTTTATTTTTGTTTGCTTTTGTTTTGGCCATGCGGCACATGGGATCTTAGTTCACCGGCCAGGGATCGTACCCGCCTCCCCTGTATTGGAAGCACAGAGTCTTAATCCCTGGACCACCAAGGAAGTCCCTCTAATGATATTTGTCTCCAAGTTTTCTTGTTTGTTTTGTCTTTTTTTCCCCAGGCTTCTACCACTGGCCTATTTCATCCCTTAACATTTCTTGTCTAGATTATTGTAAGAGATTTTGAAGTAGTTTTCTTTCCTCTAGTCCTGAAGCTTTATGAACAACACATTCATAACTATATCACTTCTCTGCTTAAAAACCATCAGGTGCCTCCTGTACTGCATTTAGGACTGAGCTAAAAGTACCTTTTCTATGTGTCAGCAATATTTTCATCTGTATCATAGATCTAAGTATATTATATTGTTATTTTATTCTATAGGATTGCTTATTCCCACTAAATGCAAGTTCTTTGAGAGCTATGATCCTGTCTATTCAACTGTAAGCTGTTAGCAGAACTTCTAAAAAAATTTTGGGTGGTTAATAAGTATTTGATAAGTAGAATAAATCATCCAGGAAACTAATAGCAGAAACCAACCAACTAATATTGCAAGGTATGAAACAAAATGCTAACTCATAAGATTTTATGAATATCCATATAAGTGTGAAAATACAGTGCATATTCAAAATATTATGTCTTTGTTCTGAGTACTTAAGCTTAGATACTTCCATTTGGGTGGATAGTTTGTGTAGGTCAGGGGTAAATTTTGCTTTCTTTAACATATTACTAAATCCAATCACAAAGACGTTCATTTGACCCTGAATATGTTGTGTCAGTTTATATCTATTAAACTATCAAAATGTTTACTATGAAAAGAATGTAGTGGCAGTGTTTACAGATTCTGAGTTTCTGGCTCTTTTATATTTTCTCATTTTCCGGGTAAATATGCATTGGCACTCTCATGGATTCCCACATTATTTACATGTCTCCCGCATGATACATGGGTCAATGAGTGATTATTTCCTATCTAAGTTAAAAGTCATTATACAATTTTCGTTTCATCTTTTTAATCAGTGGTTATCAACAGTTTTGTCTCCTCTCCACCCCAGAAGACACTGACAATGTCAGGAGACATTTATGGTTGTCACAACTGTGTAGAGGGAGCTAGGAGCTGGGAGCTACTGACATCTAATTGATAGAACCCAGAGATGCTGCTAAACATCCTACAGTGGACAGGACAGCCCCAAACAATATCCAAATGTTCAGTGAGATCTTTAGGAAAGCCCAAAATGTCAACAGTGCTGGGATTGGAAGATCTTGGTTTAGATATGCATTTTCCACTTAATACTGACTTATAGCACATTGTACTAAGTGTTGTTGGGAACCAAAGAAAGAATTCTATAAGAAACCTGCTTTCAAGGAACATATAATCTAATGTAATAAGAGAAGAAACCATTATTAGTTAATTATAGTTACTTATACATAGTTACACATATTGAGGAAGGAAATTTGAAATTATATGGAAGTTCAAAGAATTATTTCAATTGAGTAGGAATCTAAAAATCCTTTGAAGGAAACATTATTTTCATTTCATCTTAAGGGGTTAGTAGGATTTAGACATACTAAGTCGGGGATAAGAAATTTCCAAACTCTGTAAAAGGAACTGTGACATCTTCTATTCTTACTTTCTTCATTATTTTTCTTCTATCTCTACACTACATTTCATTACGCATTTTCATACTACTTAATATGATTAAGTGGCAGTATCCAATGGAATTAGCTTAATTGAAATTACTCAGTAACTTATTTTTCAAACATGTTGCTAGACCCACAAATTCAACAATGATTTTTTTAGATGTTTAAATATATATATGGATATATATGTACATACATACATATGTATATATGTAAATGTCCATGGAGCAGAGATGAATGAGCAATTCATTTATTTTATAGGAGAACATGAGAGACAAACACCCAGAAAAGATAAAATTTGGATTGAACTCTGTTAAATGAGTGTGAATTTGAGGACAGAGGAAAGAGAAGATACCACAGAGCAGGAGTAAAGGCAGAGGTGTGAATGTGCTTGTTTTTTGGAGAATAAGGCTGGATAACTATCTTGGGATCAGGGAGTAAATGGGCTTATGTGCATACTTAATTCACCTGTGTACTCTATAAACAAAGGTTTCATTAAACATTTCATTTAAATAACAGGGTAACCCAATATTAATTATTAGCATTTTATTTTGCTTTCAAATTCAGTGCCAGTGAATATCACATTTAGCACTCCATTTTATGTATGTGCATGTGTGTGGCGGGGGTTGTTTTTGTTTGTTTGTTTTCTTTTGTTTTTGGTATTTGTAATAGTTAACTCTGCTTTTACTTTTTCTGCCCACTTAAGACTTCCCTTTGAGACTGAGATCCTGGGACGCCTCCCACGCTCCAAATCACGTTTAATAATTGGTCTTCCTTTGACACTTGGCACCAGTCAGAGACACAGTGCTGTGTAATCACAGCAAGAAATAGATTTTAGGGAGATGATCAAGGATCTGGCTGCGCTAATTGGACAACTTTACCTTTTGTGAGGTAGAAGTTTGCAATGAGCCTCATTTTATTATTTCTTCTAAGCTTATTCTCAGAACATATAGAAATTTTATGTGTCAGAGAAAAATCAGGTGTCCCAGACTCCTTGCTCTTCCTTCTCTCCAAGTCTGATCAGTTATCACTGATGACTGATGCCTGCCTTCTCGAGTCTCTCTAATTCACTCCTCCTCCCAATTCCTATGTCAAATTCTCTGTTCTTGCTTCCACAGGGCCTTCTCCAACAACTCCTCAATAATGGCCCTGAATTCAGGTTTCATTGAGTGTTGCAGAAAAGATTTAGGATACAAATTTGCTTCCAGTGCTTCCTTACTTAAAACTTTTCCATGGTCTCCACTGTCTATGGGATAAGACCCAAAGTCCTCAAAGAGACGCACTAAGACTATTCAAGTCTTGGCTCCAGCATCATCACTAGCCTCATGCCTGTCCTAACAAGTGCACCCTAGATGTATATGGAATAGAGACATTTGCTGTGTATACCATGCATGTTGGTAGCAGACAGGGAATCCTTTCAAGGGAGGACTGTGGCCAGCTATACCTCCTTCATGTCTGCCTCTGCTTTTGAGCTGAGTCATGCTCTTCTCAGAGTGCCTCCAGCCAATGGCTGAGTAAGACTATGGTCCTACTGCCCTACTACTTCTGCCCATTGCAGGACCCTCTAACTAGGAATCTTTGCTCCAGAGCCCCACATGGTGCTGCCAGAGCCATTGCCAGGCTTATATTATGGTTGCAATTTCCCCTGCCTGATACTGATCCCCCTCTTTTCTTTTCACAGGTCTGACTCTCTAATAAACTCATTACTTTGATTTAGTTGCCATTTCCCAGAGGAACCAAGTGAAACAAGGTTGCATGTGCCTATGCAAGCTGGCCCTCAGCAAAGGATACCTACTCTGTCCTTTTCATGGAGTTCCATCTTGTCCATTCAGACTTTCCCTTTAAACTGAAGTCCAGCAGTTCCCTTCTTCACCATCATTGAACTGTAATTGTTTGTTTACTTGTCTCTCTCCCAACACCTAGTCTTCCTGAGGAGATAGATTCCCCATGCCTTACTTGAGTGTATAACTTTAGTGCCTAAAATTATACCTGACAGATTTATTCACTTTCTGATTTAACAGAGTTTTAATTTAGTGTTTATTCAGTGAAAGGCCCTGTGCTGGAAATACAGATGTAAATAAGGAAAATAGGTTTTGTCCTTATTCAGTATACATATCCATGGGAAAACTAATTACAAAATTATTTATCTTTACTACTGAATAACTGCAAGGAAAGAAAGTTAGAAGATTATAAAGATATAAAAAGCAGGATGGACCTGACATAGCTTGAAAGGTTTGGAAAAATTGCTTTGAGGAAATGTAAATGTAAGCTGAATTCTGAAGGCTGAATAGGAATTAATTAGCTGAAGTAGGCGGGAACATGATAAATGTTTATTGAATGAATAAAATAATGTACTTTATGTTTATAACACTATACTCCAGAGACAAATACAACAATTTTTATTAGCCACATCAGCTCTTTCTTTATTGTGACCAATTACATTTAATATATTTTTTCTTCTAGGAAATAGTCACATCATAAATACTGTCTCCATAAAACTATTTACATGTACTTTTCTAGTTGTAAATATGTCTAGTTTCAAATTTCAAGGTATCATCAGTTGATGGTGTAAGCAGCTATATGAATGGAGTATTAGAGCTACCATTTCCCATGATTTCCCAAATATCATTTTTTCCCAAATATAATTTATTTTTAATTTCTTCAACAAACCCTCTAAACAGGTATTTACCAACAGAATTGATTCTTACAAATGTTATTTATAGCTTATGGCCAAGAGTATACTTATATATTCTGGCAACAGAATCTTCAATTTTAATGGCATTTCTTTAAAATATATTAAATAAATTTTTCCTTCTAAACATCTTCTAATAGTTCTAGGTTGATAGAAGTTACTCATTTGCAATATGTTTAATCGAAGAGAATTGAACTGCTGAAATGTAAGAAAAATAAAGTAATAATTTTGGGGAAAAATCGTTACTGGAAATTTGAGAGTACAGCTTTTTGATACCAGATAGCTGGTTAGATTAATTTTTTATTTCATCACCATGTTGTTGGCCCCGTGCAGACACAAATCTATTTCTTTCGTTTCCACTTTCACTTCACTCCTTATGCCTCATTAGGCTTGCAGTAGAGAAAAGGCTAGCACAAAATAAAGCTTAGATCAATCATTCCCCTATTGGCCAGAGGAAGCAAAATCAATCACTGTCCATTCAAGTGGTTCTCAGCTATTGACTTTAAACTTTCCTGATCTTGAGGTTACTGTACTGTTAATTGCACTGAAGTGGAGTGTCTGTGCTTCAGCATATTTTTAAACTATCTTTAGAGAATATACACTACTATATTGCTATTAATGTCTTACGTGAATAGATGAAGGTTGGGATCTATAACCTGTGATTAGAAGCCTGACAATAACACCCTAAAACAGTTATGAAAAGCTCTTGTGTAGAAACTGTTACTAGTTTGCTGGAGAATTTATAGCTTTTAGTTTCAAATTGCATAGTATATTGATTTTTTTAATCTCTATATATTCATTATTAATATATTCACACAAGAAAAAAATTAGTCCTAAAACATGAAAATAAAAATTTAAAATATCATGTGAAAATATATGATTTGTGTTGTTTGATACTTATTTTTAAAACTTCATTTTTCCTACAATCACAATTATTAAATCTAGTGGTTGATTATTAATATAAAATTATTTTTATAGTAATAATCATATATAATTTCTTACTTCACACACAGTAGGCAGTAGGTGTTACAACTTTAGACAAGTTGCTTTTGAGCATGAAAATTGTTCAACCATGACCTTTGCTGAGAAAGGTAATTGACATATGCCCCAAATACAGTCACATGACTATATTAAAATGTGACCAACACCCTGATTTTCCATCTAAAGCCCCAGAGATTTGAAAAAGATTAAATTTAACAATGACTGTGAGCATACTTGCATAAAAACATAGTATCTAGAAGAAAGTAAAATAATTCAACTTATCAATTAAATGTTTGGTAAATCAAAAGCTAAATGCATAGTGAAATAGAGTATAAAGTGAAGAAGCACAGAAATTATGTGCATGCTTTTAAAATACCAAAGATTGAAAAAGAACATAAAAGAATGAAAAGTATAGCTATAAAAGGGGTCATTATAAAGGATTTTCTAAAAATGTATAAATAAAAATCAAAAACAAAAGTAGTGTATTTTAGTAAATATATATTTATTCATATTTATATATTTAGCCAAATTTTCCCACAAAGGAAGTTTTTATTATATTTCTTTCTGTCATTATCCATGACATTCATGCTTTAATTTTTTTCAGTCAACTCGTATTTATTAAGAAACTGATTTAGGGCTTCCCTGGTGGCGCAGTGATTGAGAGTCTGCCTGCCGATGCAGGGGACATGGGTTCGTGCCCCAGTCCAGGACTATCCCACATGCCGCAGAGCGGCTGGGCCCGTGAGCCATGGCTGCTGAGCCTGCGCGTCCGGAGCCTGTGCTGCGCAACGGGAGAGGCCACAACAGTGAGAGGCCCACATACAGCAAAAAAAAGAAACAGATTTATTTTATCTTTTATATTATTTCTAGACAGGGATTTATACGTTTTAAACAAACAAAATGAAATTTTGAAATGTTATTGACAGAGGACCTTCAAGATGGCGGAAGAGTAAGATGTGGAGATCACCTTCCTCCCCACAAATACATCAAAAATACATCTACATGTGGAACAACTCCTACAGAATACCTACTGAATGCTGGCAGAAGACGTCAGACTTCCCAAAAGGCAAGAAAATCCCCACATACCTGGGTAGGGCCAAAGAAAAAGAAAAAAAAGAGACAATAGAAGAGGCATGGACCTGCACCTCTGAGAGGGAGTTGTGAAGGAGGAAAAGTTTCCACACACTAGGAAGCCCCTTCAGTGGTGGAAGCAGGGGTTGGGAGGGGGGGAAAGCTTCAGAGCTATGGAGGACAGTGCAGCAACAGGGGTGCAGAGGGCAAAGCGGAGAGATTCCTGCACAGAGGATTGGTGCCAACCAGAACTCAACAGCCTGAGATGATTGTCTGCTCATCCACCAGGGCAGGTGGGGGCTGGGAGCTGAGGCTTGGGCTTCAGAAGTCAGATCCCAGGTAGAGGACTGGGGTTGGCTGCGTGAAGGTTGGCTAGTGCACCACAGCCAGCCAGGAGGGAGTCCAGGAAAAATTCTGGACCTGCCTAAGAGGAAAGAAACCATTCTTTCGGGGTGCGCGAGGAGAAGGGATTCCTTTCCTGTCTTCCCACAGAAGGCAGAGCACTGCCTAAACAAGCTCTAGAGACGGTCGCAAGCCACAGCTATCAACTCGGGCCCCAGAGACGGGCACGAAACGCTAAGGATGCTGCTTCAGCCACCAAGAAGCCTGTGTGCAAGCACAGGTCACTATCCACAGCCCCACACCTGGAAATCTGTGCAGCCCACCACTGCCAGGGTCCCTAGATCCAGGGACAACTTCTCCGGGAGAAAACATGGTGTGTCTCAGCATGTTGCAATGTCACACCAGCCTCTGCCTCTGCAGGCTTAGACCACATTCCAATTATAACTACCATACCCCTCCCTACTCCCAGCCTGAATGAGCAAGAGCCCCCTAATCAGCCACTGCTTTAACCCAATCCTGTCTGGGCAGGGAACAGATGCCTGAGGGTGACCTACACACAAAGGTGGGGCCAAAACCAAAGCTGAACCCCAGGAGCTGTGTGAACAAAGAAGAGAAAGGAAATTTCTCTGTGCAGCCTCAGGAGCAGCAGATTAATTCTTCACAATCAACTTGATGTACCCTGCATTTTTGGAGTACCTGAATAGAACAAATTGTCCTGTAACTGAGGTGGTGGATTTGGGGAGCAACTGTAGACTTAGGGTTTGCTGTCTGTGACTGATTTCTTTCAGATTTTTATGTTTATCATGGTTTAGTTGTTAGCACTTGTAATCATTGGTGGATTTGTTTATTGGTTTGGTTGTCTCTTTTTTTTATTATTTATTTTCTATTTTAATACTTTATTTCTTGCTTTTTCTTTCTTTTTTTCTCTCTTTTCTTCTGAGCCATATGGCTGACAGGGTCTTGTTGCTCTGGCCTGATGTCAGGCCTGTGCCTCTCAGGTGGGAGAGCTGAGTTCAGGACACTGGACCACCAGAGACCTCCTGGCCCCAGGTAATATCAATCAGCGAGAGCTCTCCCAGAGATATCCATTTCAATGCTAAGACGCAGCTCCACCCAATGGCCAGGAAGCTCCAGTGCTTGACGCCCCATGTCAAACAACTAGAAAGACAGGAACACAAACCCACCCATTAAAGAGGCTGCCTAAAATCATACTAAGTTCACAGACACACCAAAACACGCCACTGGATGTGGCACTGCCCACCAGAAAGACAAGATACAGCCCCACCCACCAGAACACAGGCACCAATCCCCTCCACCAGGAAGCCTACAGAAGACACAAAACCAACCTCACCCACTGGGGGAAGACATGAAAAACAATAGAAACTATGAACCTTCAGCCTGTAAAAAGGAGACCCCAAACACAGTAAGTTAAAAAAAAAATGAGAAGACAGAGAAATAGGCAGCATATGATGGAGCAAGGTAAAAACCCTCCAGACCAAACAAATGAAGAGGAAATAGGCAGTCTGCCTGAAAAAGAATTCAGAGTAATGATAGTAGAGATGATCCAAAATCTTGAAAATAGAATGGATGAAATACAAGAAATGTTTAACAAGGACCTATAAAAACTAAAGAGCAAACAAACAATGATGAACAACACAATAAATGAAATAAAAAATTCTCTAGAAGGAATCAGTAGCAGAATAACTGAGGCAGAAGAATGGTAAGCAATCTGGAAGTTCAAAGAGTGGAAACAACTCAACAGAGCAGAATAAAGAGTAAAGAATGAAAAGAATTGAGGACAGTCTCAGAGACTTATGGGACAACATTAAATGCATCAACATTTGAATTATAGGGGTCCCAGAAAAAGAAGAGAAAAACAAAGGGTCTGAGAAAATATTTGAAGAGATTATAGTAGAAAACTTCCCTAATATGGGAAAGGAAATAGTCAAGTCCAGGAAGAGCAGACAGTCCCATACAGGATAAATCCAAGGAGAAACATGCCAAGACACATATTAATCAAATTATCAAAACTTAAATACAAACAAAAAATATTAAAAGCAGCAAGGGAAAAGCAATAAATAATATACTAGGTAATCCCCATCAGGTTAATAGCTGATCTTTCAGCAGAAACTCTGCAAGCCAGAAGGGAGTGGCAGGACATATTTAAAGTGATGAAAGGGAGAAAACTACAACCAAGATTACTTATCCAGCAAGGATCTCATTCAGATTTGACAGAGAAATTAAAACCTGTACAGACAAGCAAAACTTAAGAGAATACAGCACCACCAAACCAACTTTATAACAAATGCTAAAGGAAATTCTCTAGGCAGGAAACACAACAGTAGGAAAAGACCCAAAAAACAAACCCAAAACAATTAAGAAAATGGTAATAGGAACATACATATCGATAATTACCTTAAATGTAAATGGATTAAATGCTCCAACCAAAAGGCATAGACAGGCTGAAAGGATACACACACAAGAACTGTATATATGCTGTTTACAAGAGACCCACTTCAGACCTAGGGACACATACAGACTTAAAGGGGATGGAAAAAGATACTCCATGCAAATAGCAATCAAAAGAAAACTGGAATAGTAATTCTCATATCAGAAAAAATAGACTTTAAAGACTATTACAATAGACAAAGAAGGACACTACATAATGATCAAGGGATCAATCCAAGAAGATATAACAATTGTAAATATTTATGCAACCAACATAGGAGCACCACAATATATAAGGAAAATGCTAACAGCCATAAAAGGAGAAATCGACAGTAACCCAATAATAATGCATTACTATAATAGTGTGTTACTATTAACACAATAATAGTGTGTTAATAGGGGATTTTAATACCCCACTATCACTAATGGACTGATATCCAAAATGAAAATAAATAAGGAAACACACCATTTAAATGAGACATTAAACAAGATGGATTTAACTGATATTTATAGGACATTCTATCCAAAAACAACAGAATACACTTTATTCTTAAGAGTTCATGGAATAGATCATATCTTGGGTGACAAATTAAGTCTTGGTAAATTTAAGTAAATTGAAATCATATCAAGTATCTTTTCTGACCACAGTGCTATGAGGCTAGATATCAATTACAGGAAAAAAACTAAAAAGTACAAACACATGGAAGATAAACTATAGGCTACTAAGTAACCAAGAGATCACTGAAGAAATCAAAGAGGAAATCAAAAAGTACCTAGAAACAAATGACAATGAAAACACGACAACCCAAAACCTATGGGATGCATCTAAAGCAGTTCTAAGAGGAAAGTTTATAGCAAACAATCCTACATCAAGAAACAAGAAAAATCTCAAATAAACAGCCAAACCTTATACCTAAAACAATTAGAGAAAGAAGAACAAAAAAAAAAATCCAAAATTAGCAGAAGGAAAAATAAATAAAGGTCAGATTAGAAATAAATGAAAAAGAAATGAAGGAAACAATAGCAAAGATCAATAAAACTAAAAGCAGGTTCTTTAGGAAGATAAACAAAATTATCTTCTTTAGGAAGATAAACAAAATTGATAAACCATTAGCCAGGCTCCTCAAGAAAAAAAGGGAGAAGACTCAAATCAACAGAATTAGAAATGAAAAGGGAGAAGTAACAACCGACACTGCAGAAATAAAAAGGAATATAAGAGATTACTGCCAGCAACTATATACCAATAAAATGGATGACCTGGAAGAAATGGACAAATTCTTACAAAACCACAACGTTCTGAGACTGAACCAGGAAGAAATAGAAAATATAAACAGACCAATCACAAACACTGAAATGAAACTGTGATTAAAAATCTTCCAACAAACAAAAGCCCAGGGCCAGATGGCTTCACAGGCAAATTCTATCAAACATTTAGAGAAGAGCTAACACCTATCTTTCTCAAACTCTTCCAAAATATAGCAGAGGGAGGAACACTCCCAAACTCATTCTATACGTCCAGCATCACGATGATTACAAAACTAGAAAAAAAGTCACAAAAAAAAGAAAACTACAGGCCAATATCACTGATGAACATAGATGCAAAAATCCTCAACAAAATACTAGCAAACAGAATCCAACAGCACATTGAAAGGATCATACACCATGGTCAAGTAGGGTTTATCCCAGGAATGCAAGGATTCTTCAATATACACAAATCAATCATGTGATACACCATATTAACAAAATGAAGGATAAAAACCATATGATAATCTCAGTAGATGAAGAAAAATCTTTCAACAAAAGTCAACACCCATTTATGATAAAACTCTCGAGAAAGTAAGCATAGAGGGAACCTACCTCAACATAATAACGGCCAAATATGACAAACCAACAGCCAATGTTGTTCTCAATGTTGAAAATCTGAGACCGTTTCCTCTAAGATCAGGAACAAGACAAGGTTGCCCAATTTCATCACTATTATTCAACATAGTTTTGGAAGTTCTAGCCACAGCAATCAGAGAAGAAAAGAAATATAAGCAATCATAATCAGAAAAGAAGTAAAACAGTCACTGTTTGCAGATGATATGATACTATATATAGAGAAACCTAAAGATGCTACCAGAAAACTACTAGAGCTAATCAATGAACTTGGTAAAGTAGCAGGATACAAAATTAATGCACAGAAATCTCTTGCATTTCTATATACTAATGATGAAATATCTGAAAGAGAAATTAAGGAAATACTCCCATTTACCATTACAACAACAACAAAATACTTAGGAATAACCTACCTAAGGAGACAAAAGACCCGTATGCAGGAAACTATAAGATACTGATGAAAGAAATTAAGACGATACAAACAGATGGAGAAATATACCATGTTCTTGGAGTAGAAGAATCAACATTGTGAAAATTACTATACTCCCCAAAGCAATCTACAGATTCAATGCAATCCCTATCAAACTACCAATGGCATTTTTCACAGAACTAGAACAAAAAATTTCACAATTTTATGGAAACACAAAAGACCCTGAATAGCCAAAGCAATCTTGAGAATGAGAAATGGAGCTGGAGGAATCAGGCTCCCTGACTTCAGCCTATACTACAAAGCTACAGTAATCAAGACAATATGGTACTGACACAAAAACAGAAATACAGTTCAATGGAACAGGACAGAAAGCCCAGAGATAAACCCACCCACATATGGTCACCTTATCTTTGATAATGGAGGTAAGAATATACAATGGAGAAGAGACATCCTCTTCAATAAGTGGTGCTGTGAAACTGGACAGCTACATGTAAAAGAATGAAATTAGAACACTCCCTAACACCATACCCAAAAATAAACTCAAAATGGATTAAAGACCTAAATGTATGGCCAGACACTATAAAACTCTTGGAGGAAAACATAGGCAGAACACTCTGACTTAAATCACAGCAAGATCCTTTTTGACCCACCTTCTAGAGAAATGGAAATAAAAACAAAAAACAAATGGGACCTAATAAAACTTAAAAGCTTTTGTACAGCAAAGGAAACCATAAACAAGATGAAAAGAGAGCCCTTAGAGTGGGAGAAAATATTTGCCAATGAAGCAACTGACAGAGGATTAATCTCCAAAATATACAAGCAGCTCATGCAGCTCAATATTAAAAAAAACAAAGAACCCAGTCCGAAAATGGGCATTAGACCTAAATAGACATTTCTCCTAAGAATATATATAGATGAGCCACAAACACATGAAAAGATGCTCAACATCACTAATCATTAGAGAAATGCAAAGGAAAACTACAATGAGATATTACCTCACACTGATCAGAATGGGCATCATCACAAAATCTACAAACAATACATGCTGGAGAGGGTGTAGAGAAAAGGGAAGCCTCTTGCACTGCTAGTGGGAATGTAAACTGATACAGCCACTATGGAGAACAGTATGGAGGTTCTTTAAAAAACTAAAATTAGTACTACCATATGACCCAGCAATCCCAATAATGGGCATATACCCTGAGAAAACCATAATTCAAAAAGAGTCATGTACCACAATGTTCATTGCAGCACTACTTACAGTAGCCAGGACATGGAAACAACCTAAGTGTCAATCGACAGATGAATAGATAAAGAAGATGTGGCCCATATTTACAGTTGGATGTTACTCAGCCATAAAAAGAAACAAAATTGAGTTATTTGTAGTGCAGTGGATGGACCTAGAGTCTGTCATACAGAGTGAAGTAGGTAAGAAAGAGAGAAACAAATATCATATGTGAACCCATATATATGGAATCTAAAGAAAAAGAAAGAAAATGGTTCCAATGAACCTAGGGGCAGTACAGGAATAAAGACACAGACATAGAGAATGGACTTGAGGACACAGGGAGTGGGAAGGGTAAGCTGGATGAAGTGAGAGAGTAGCACTGACATATATACACTACCAAATGTAAAATAGATATCTAGTGGAAAGCAGCTGCATCACACAGGGAGATCAGCTCGGTGCTTTGTGACCACCTAGAGGGGTGGGATAGGGAGGGTGGGAGGGAGATGCAAGAGGGAGAGGATATGGGGATATATGTATACATATAGCTGATTCACTTTGTTATACAGCAAGAACTAACAACATTATAAAAAATTATACTCCAATAAAGATGTTAAAAAAAAAAGATTATATGTAGAGATGCCATGTTAACTCTTATAGGGAGAAGAAAAAATTCGTCTTCATTCTTGCCATTCAAAATATCCTAAATTGATACTTTAATTTAGTTCCTTATGGTGTATTTCTCTTTTTGACAGAAGTTTTTCTTTAATTATATCATATACAATCCCTATTTTATTTTGGAATTTAAACAGTTGGTATCCTCTAGCAGTAAGATTAGCGCTAATATTTATGCTCTTTATTGTGATTTCTCCAAGATTCAATTTTCCCTTGAAAAAAATATATTATCAGATTACCACAGGTTCCTTAAATATAAGTGTAAATATGTTTAAAAGGCAAAAAGAAGTATCATCACCTGTATACCTTTCAGCCTGTCACAAACACCATTAGTAATTTTATAATTTTCATTCTACTATTTGTATTTGAATTCATTAATTACATTAAGCTTTTGTAAGTTTTCACATAGTTTGTAGATCCATGACTACCTTTGTTCAAGCAATAAATAAGTCTCCTATCTGAAAACCATTCATCATTTATCCCTTACAATACGTATGTAAATGAGACTTGCATTTGTTGAATTACACTTATAACATTAGGTTCTCCTTCATAGAGCTAGAAATACAATTCACATAGAAAAACATGAAAATCCAGACTTACATATATTTTAGTGTTTCTCCAAACCAAATGTACTGGATGTATTCTTGATACATTTTACATTATGCTGGTTAGCAAATGCTTTCCTTAAATGCGTTCTGATATTCCAAATAGATTTTCACTATAGTTCTCTCTTCCTGACACCCCAAAAATATAGCTCTTTCATATCACAGATAAATGATAATCTTTTAGTGAGCACCTATTCTGTTACTATAAAAACATTTATAATATTTGAGCAAATTTAAAATTAGAAAAATATATAACTTTAAGATATTTTATTTTTTGTGTTCTCAGAAGGAATATATTATCTTGCAGTGCCAAAGACAACATCTCTTAGTTTTGTATAATGAACATATAAGTAATGGGTTTCTGTAACTTTGGTGATATTCTTAATTGCTTTTTGATTTCCTCTCAAAGTATGTCTCTAAGTATAGAAAACTAAATTTGTTCTTAGTCTGCTTGATGTGCAAATTCAAGAACAGGTTTTCAGTTTTCTTTTTCTTTTATATTTTTATGGTCCTTTTATAGTTCATGAATTTTCTCAAGATCAGCTGATATGTAATTTTCACCTTACTCAGGTAAATTTGTTCTAAAATAAGCTTGCTTAATTATAAGCAGTAATTAGTATAGTAAAAATTTCTAGCTTTCTGTAATCAAAATGTTTATTTTTTAAAGATACAGAAAATGTTTTTCCTAAATGGAATACAAATCAAGCTCAAACTGATGAGCTACAAAACATTCCGTAGAGATATTTTCTCTTTTAAATTAATTTTAATCCATCATTTGCATGAATTTATCATAAATAAAATATATATGAACTCGTGAATCTTATAAACAATACTTTGTTAAATAAGAATCTCTTTAAAAAATGTCTTATTTATTCTTGACCTTTTTATTACTCATTTTTTACTTATTATTACTCATTTTTTTCCCTCTTCTTAGTGATAATTCTAACTCCTGTAATATGAGAAGTAGAGGACACTTGATTAGAGGGTGAAGTAGTCATTGGAATTTGTGCAGATTCAGAGTTTATCCAATTCTGAGATTTAGTTCAGAGTCTGATGAAGATGTTCACACTTCCTATATGGGCAGTACCTTTCTGTACTTATACACCCTGAATTTAACTCACTGAATACAACAATTTTTTTCATGTGCTAGAGAGCCACTAATTTATATCCTTGCAGTTTTAATCTATCATTATTTTTCTACTATAGTCTTAATGATAGAAGGTTAAGGCAACTTTACAGTTGTGCCTTCATCTTCTAAGAACTTGAGTAAGAGTCAAAAGATCTGAACTATTTTAGTCTTTTTAATGTCTTCCAGGGGGATACAAGCATTAGTAATCTAGTCCGTGCCTATAACATTCCTGGGTTGAAATGAGCACACATGTACAACCTTACCCTAAATGAACTAATGAAAAAGCAAATATCTTTTAAAAGTTCAGTGCCCTATCAATTGCTTGTTTATTTTATTTTCTGTTTTTTGCTTTCTTTCTATTTAAAAGAAATAGGACTAATGACATTGAAGAAGAGTCATAACCTCACCTTCTGGATCTTTAAAATGGTGAAAATAACACCGTAGACTAGCTGTAAGAATTAAGTAAGATTTGCTATGTACAGCACCTTATAGAAGAATGCCTCAGCATAGCTCATACTTGATAACATTTGCTTAACTTGATAACTATGAGAAACTCCATGCAAACACAGAGTTAATAGGATAAAAAACTAAACTAAGACTATCTAAATTGACATTTTACTTTTTCAGGAAATTATTGCCTATGAATATTATATATTATTTGTTTCAGAAACTTCCTGAAAATGTATTTATGTAAATAATAGACTACTCCTTTGGCCTGCCTTCTCAGGGCACTGGCTCCCTCAACCAGGGAAAACATTCTCTTATCAGATGAATGGTCATTCATCAAGACATCTTCAAAAACTTCATCACTCTCTGTCTATCTATTCTCAATTATATCATGAATTTTGGACAGCTGCATTAAAAGACCCACCATAAATCAGAGCATAATTCCTATCCCTACTTGCTAACTACCTTTTAGAGACACTGCTAAGACTCTGTCAAGGTGGTGTTGTCTATTATTGTAGTAAGTAGCAAATACATCTTTGCTTGCCAACTGGTTATCTTGGTGGAATGTCAGCAGTTGAAAAAGAAGATGATAGTAACATTTATGCTTTTGTATAGTAATTTGTTTTCTCTAGCCATTTTCAGAATCAGTATGTGCATTTTTACCCTGTTATAAATTGGGAGTTTTCTGTATTCATTTTACATATGTTTTGTGAAGTGAATGTCATGTAAACAAGTAGCTGAGTTGAGCTAGAATCCCTACTTTTTGGATTTTCTGTCTAGTGCTCTATTATATTTTTCTTATTTTAAGTGTCCTTTGTAATAAGTTATTTTCTACAGTCATCTTCACTTTTTAAAATAATTTTAAAGTATAAGGCCAAAATGAAGATCACACAGGGCCATATTTTTCTTAGCGATATTATTTGAGCTAAGTGATTGTTTGAAGTCACTGTCTATTTCTAAACCACAAGGGTCAAAAGGACCTCATACTCTACCACTCAAAGCTGCACTGGTGATTTTTCACAAAATATTCCCCTTTTCATAAATCTTGTTAAAAGAATTGCCTCTGTCAGGTACATGAAAGAACTTAGCTCATGTAAATTCATCTTTTCTTTCATAATAAGTGTACCTAAGAAAGGCCACCTGCTTACTTGGTAAAGACTTTATTTACAGAGTCTAAAACTTCTTATGAAAGATGCAAGTGCTTGCAAGGGGATAAGGTTTTCTGTAAAGAACTAATTGCTTTACATACATGAATATAAGGAGGTAATAACATTTGTGGAATTCCTCTTCAGAAGTGCATAGACATGCAGGCTTTGCTAAAATGTCTGTTTTCTGTTACAACCCCAATTACCAACTATTTACTGACCTCCTAGAAAAGAGCATGTCAAATTTTGTGTCATGTAGTTTCTGTCACAAAACAATGAATGCATTTTACAGATGCTGATTAAAAAATAATTTGGCTCCATTTGCAGACTCTGCTGATTCTTACCATGATTAATTCAGTTATATATGTAACCATCACAATCTTGGTCATGAATTAACTAAATAAAGTCCTGGACCACTCCATAGTAACCCTTGTAGGAGAATATTTAGTAATATTAAAGAATACATTTTACAGTAACAGTCAAATGTGAGTCCATTTTCAGTTCATACTCTGAAGCAAGAAAAGAGCTTTCAGTACCATCCTTTTGACAGGGCAAGGGGAGAGAACTCAACCATCTAAGAAGACAATTGCAGATTTTGGTAGAAAGAGAGTAGAAACAATGTTCTTAGGTTAGAATTGCAGATATGGGTAATCATTTCTGGGTGGTAGTTTATAAGGAAAGTGGAAGAATCCCACAGAGCACTTTGGGCAAGTGCCTAATCAAAGGCAATCTTCTTAATAAAAGCCAATAAATGGCTTACAGAAAGCACCAGCCCAGTCAGCCATTCCAACCCAAACCAGTTCTTGGAAAATATGGAAGTGTTTCAGGTTGAATTTGCAAAGAGTCTTAATTCTCACTCTACCTCCACCACCTCTCTGGTTCAGGATGAACATAAATCCCTTACTGAGGCAGAATTGTAGACACCAGAATCAACTAGTTTTATTTATGTAGATAAACATATACATATATAAAATCGATGTAAATGTATATCTACATATATAGATTACGTGTTATCATTACATAAAGTTCATTATTTAAATCAAATTATAGGTTTATCATGATAAACTCTTACTATATTTTCTCCACCCAAAACAACAACAAAAGCCTAAACTGATATCTATTACCTGTCCATTAGAGTTAAGGTTCCAGTTCCCAGAGTGAGCAAAAACCAAGAAAAGTCTTGCAGGGTTCCTTCCTGAAGAAACTTACTTTTGCCTGTAATGATATGAAGTATAATGTAACTCTTAGATAAATGTCTTTTTGGAATAGCTTGGTAACACTTACTGAATGGTCTCGTCATTAGCATTTTCACATTCCAAGCTGTTTTGTCCTTCAAAGTAAAATTTGCCACATTCCCCTCTGCATAGGCTTGCCAAATTCTAAGCACCTTCAACAAACTCAGTGTCCTGCTATGCATATAACACATGTCAATTCTTGATGGACAGCTTTACACAGGCTGCTCTCATTCCCTTTAACCATTACAGTGTTTTCTGGCTCATATTATTTCAATCTGACTTTTTTTCACATATTTAAGCTCATTCTTTTCCAGAACCTTGTATGTATTACCAAGAGGAGCAGTTTATGTTAATTTCATGGCTGTGTATTGTAAGCTCTGCAGACACAGAATCTGGTATGTTTGGAAAGCAAAAGCTAACCTTTTAAATGTTTGGATTGAGTCAATAATTAGCTTGGTAATCAATGAAAATCAGACTTTTGAATATCAGTATATCTCTCATATTGTACTCATTCAACAATCAGTTAACTTCCCCCAAATGATAATTGTTAATTGAAAGAGCTAAAATAGCTACAGAAATATATATGTCTAATGTCATGCATATCCTAGGTGTCTTTTTTCCCCTTCACTTTAAAAGGGACATTGACTTGTACTTCATATATGAAAGGGGTTCATTTGGCCTCTTTGTACTCTTTCCTATGATTCTATGAGATTAGCTAGTAAAGAACACAATGTATCAGTCACTACCTTGAAAAGATTAGGGAGACTTCAATAAATAATAGGTAGAATGCCATTTAATGCACTTAAGATGTTAACAATCTAGCAGAGGAATCTGAACACTGTTGTTTCTCATCTGGATACTGTAAGTCTCTTAAACTGATTTTCCGGTATCTAGTGTTTCCCTTCTCTATGTTATCCTTCTTGTTGCCAGCTTGTATTTAAAACATAAATCTGACAATGTCACATCTTTCTAAAATCTGCCAGTGACATCTTTAGGGGAAACATCAAATTCTTGATACTATACCCATGATTTTTCTTATATTAATCTTCTCTACTCTTCTATCTTTACCCATTGCAATTTCTAGATCCACATACCATGCTTTAGGTATACTGAAAAAATTATTATTATATTTTTAATCCTCAACTCGCCTATGCTCTGTGGACTAAATACATGCTATTTAATTTACTTGAATTGCCCATTAGCCATTTTCTTCAATTGACTTTCTTGTACCTACTATATAAGCCTATCTAAAATGTCACCTACTCCAGGAAATCATCCATTTACCCCAACTCAGGCTGTTCTAGTTGCTTGCAGGGATACTTGAGCAGCATTCATTTGTAATATTCCGTATTACATTGTAATTAGTTGGCTTACATAACTAATTTGCAGTACAAACCACATATGTTAAAGCAGAAAAAATAATTTGTCAAATAACAAAAAACAATGAGGTGTAGTTATGAGTTGATGCAGTTCTCTTTTTATAGTTTTGATGGGGTATATTGACATACAGCACTGTATAAGGCATACATCACATTGACTTACATATCTTCTTAAATGATTACCACAATAGGTTTAGTGAACATCCATAATCTCATATAGATACAAAAAAAGAAAAAAATTTTCCTTGTGATGAGAACTTTTAGCATTTATTTTCTTAGCAATTTTCAAATATACCATACAGCAGTCTTAACTCTAGTAATCACGTTTTATATTACTTCCCCAGTATTTATTTATCTTATAGGAGTTTAGGCCTTTTGAATACCTTCATACCTTCATACTTTCCTTCTTTTTATGGTAGAATAACATTCCAATGTGTACATATACAGTACCACATTTTCTTTATCCATTCATCCATCAGTGGATGCTTAGTTTGTCTCTGTCTTGACAATTGTAAATAATGCTGAAATAAACATAGGTGTGCATGTATTTCTTCAACATAGTGTTTTCATTTCCTTTAGATATATACCCAGAAGGGAACTGCAGTATCATGTGGTATTTTTATTTTAAATTTTTTGAGGAACCTCCATACTGTTTTCCATAGTGGCTGTACCAATTGACATCATCAAAATGTTCATATGTAGGGGACTCACTGTATCTGTTGGCCATTTGTATGTCTTCCTTGGAAATATGTCTATGTCCCTTGCCCATTTTTTAAATTGGATTATTTGGGTGCTTTTTTTGCTGAGTTGTATGTTTTTTTAAGTGTATTTTAGATATTAGCCCCTTATCAGATATATGCTTTATAGATATTTTTTCCCATTTTGTAGGTTGTCATTTTATTTTGGTTTTGTTTTGTTTTGTTTGTTGTTTTTTGGGTTTTGGTGGGGTTTTTTTTGTTTTTGGGTTTTTTTTGTTTTTTCATTTTTGTTTTTGGGTTTTATTGTGGGTTGTTTTGGGGTTTTTTGTTTATTTTTTAAAATTTGTTTTGGGTTTCCTTGTTTTGTTTTGTTTTGCTGTGCAGAAGCTTCTTAGATTGATGTAGTCTCAATCATTTATGTTTTATTTTGTTGCTCATCCTTTAAATGTCTTATCCAAAAATGATTGCCAAGACTCATGTCAAAGAGCACTTTTCTGGGCTTCTCTGATGGCTCAGTGGTTGGGAGTCTGTCTGCCGATGCAGGGGGCGCGGGTTCGTGCCCCGGTCCGGGAGGATCCCGCCTGCCACGGAGCAGCTGGGCCCGTGGGCCGTGGCTGCTGGGCCTGCGCGTCCGGAGCCTGTGCTCTGCGGTGGGAGGGGCCACAGTGGTGAGGGGCCCACGTACTGCAAAAAAAAAAAAAAGCACTTTTCCTATGTTTTCTTTTAGGAGGTTTATGGTATCAGGTCTTAAAATTAAGTCTTTAATCCATTTCAAATTAAATTTTGTAAGTGGTGTAAGATACAGTCTAGTTTTATTCTTTTACATGAGAATTTTCTCAGCACCCTTTATTGAAGAGACTCTCTTTTCTCCATTGAGTATTAATGCTCCCTTGTCAAATATTAGTTGACTATATATGTACACATGGGTTTATTTCTGGGCTGTCAATTCTGTTCCATTGGTTTGTCTATTTTTATAGTACTGTATTGATTACTATACCTTTACTGTATAGCTTGAAATCAGAAAGTGTGATGCCTCCTGCTTTGTTCTTCTTTCTCAGGATTGCTTTGGCTATTTGGGGGTCTTTGTGGTTTCATATACATTTTAAGATTATTTTTTCTACTTCTCTAAAAAATGCTACTGGAGTTTTGATAGGGATTGCATTGAATCTATGGATGGCTTTGAGTAGTATGGACATTTCAGCAACATTATTACTTCCAATCTATGAACACGGGGTACTTTTCCATTTGTTTGTGTCTTCTTTGATTTATTTCCTATGTGTTTTATAGTTTTCAGTTTAGAGATCTTTTACCTTCTTGGTTAAATTTATTCCTAAGTATTTTATTGTTTTTGATGCTATTGTGAGAGGCATCATATTCTTTATTTTTTCAGATAATTTGTCATTAATGTATAAAAATGCTAATGATTATTGTATATTAATTTTGTATCTTGCAACTTTACTGAATTTTTTGAGCAGATCTAATATTTTTTGGTGAGTCTAAGAGGATTATCTATATATAAAATCATGTCATCTACAAATAAGATAATTTTACTTCTTTCTTTCTAATTCTGATGCTTTTTGTTTCTCTTTCTTTCCTGATTGCTCTGGGTAGGACATCCAGTACTATGTTGAATAAGAGTGGTGAGAGTGAGCCTCCCTTGTCTTGTTCCTGAACTTAGAGGAAAAGCTTTCAACTTTTCACCATTGAGAATGATGTTAGCTATGGGCTTGTCATATATGGCCTTCATTATGTTGAGGTAAGTTCCTTTTATAACCAATTTTTAAAGAGTTTTTTTTTTACCATGAACAGATATTGAATCTTGTTTAAAATGCTTTTTCTGTGCTTATTGAGATGAACATATGATTTTTTCCTTTTATTCTATTAATATCAAGTATCACATTTGTTTATTTGTATATGTGCAACCATCCTTGCATCCCAGGGAAAATTCCCACTTTATCATGGTGAATAATCCTTTTAATGTGCTGCTGAATTTGGCTTACTAGTATTTTATTAGATATATTTACATCAATATTTATCAGGAATATTAGCCTGTGACTCTCTTTTCTTGTAGTGTCCTTTTCTGGCTTTCTGATCAGGGTAATGCTGGCCTCATAAAATTAGTTTGGAAGTATTTCTTCCTCTTTGATTTTCTGAAAGAATTTGAAAAGGATTTGCATTAATTCTTCTTCACATGATTGGTAAATTTACCAGTGAAGCCACCTAATCCTGGGTTTTTCTTCATTGGTAGACTTTGCTTACTGATTAAATCTCCTTGCTAGTCTATTCAGAAATTGTTTCTTGATTCAATCATGGTAAGTTGTATGTTTCTAAGAATATTTCCATTTCTTCTTTTGTTGCTGTGTACTTATTCACAGACGCCTCTTATGATTTTGTATTTCTGTGCTATCAGTTGTAATGTCTCCTTTTAAAAATAATTTTGTTGATTTGGATCCTCTCTTTTTTCCTTGGTTAGTCTAGATAAAGTTTGTCAATCTTGTTTTCCTTCTCAAAGAACCCACTCTTAGTTTTGTTAATCTTTTGTTTTCCTTTTCTTTATTTCATTTATTTCTGCTCTAACATTTATTATTTTCTTCCTCCTGCTAACTTTGGGCTTTGTTGATTCTTCTTTTTTATTTCCTTGGGGCATAGTGTTAGGTTGTTTATTTAAGATCATTCTATGTCATTTTGTTTTCTTTTTCAGAATCCCAAAGGGATTTTATTTTTATTTGTTTTACATCTTTATTGAAGTATAATTGCTTTACAATGTTGTGTTAGTTTCTGCTGTAGAACAAAGTGAATCAGCTATATGTATACATGTATCCCCATATCCCCTCCCTCTTGAGCTTTCCTCCTACCCTCCCTATTCCACCCCTCTAGGTCATCACAAAGCACTGAGCTGATCACCCTGTGCTATGCAGCACCTTCCCACTAGCTATCTATTTTGTATTTGATAGTGTATATATGTCAGTGCTATTCTCTCATTTCATCCCAGTTTCCTCTCCCCCTCTGTGTCCTCAAGTCTGTTCTCTATACTTGTGTCTTTATTCCTGCCCTGCCACTAGGTTCATCAGTACCATTTTTTTACATTCCGTATATATGCATTAGCATATGGTATTTGTTTTTCTGACTTATTTCACTCTGTATGACAAACTCTAAGTTCATCCACCTCACTAAAAATAACTCAATTTCATTCCTTTTTATGGCTGAATAATATTCCATTGTATATATGGGCCACATCTTCTTTATCTATTCGTCTGTTGATGGACACTTAGGTTACTTCCACGTCCTGGCTATTGTAAATAGTGCTGCAATGAACATTGTGGTACATGACTCTTTTTAAATTATGGTTTTCTCAGGGTATATGCCCAGTGGTGGGCTTGCTGGGTCATATGTTAGTTCTCTTTTTAGTTTTTTAAGGAACCTCCATACTGTCCTCCATCGTGGCTGTATCAATTTACATTCCCACCAACAGTACAGGAGGGTTCCCTTTTCTCTACACCCTCTCCAGCATTTATTGTTTCTAGATTCTTTGATCATGGCCATTCTGACCAGTGTGAGGTGATACCTCATTGTGGTTTTGATTTGCATTTCTCTGATGATTAGTGATGTTGAGCAGCTTTTCATGTGTTTGTTGGCAATCTGTATGTCTTGTTTGGAGAAATGTCTATTTAGGTCTTCTGCCTATTTTTGGATTAGGTTGTTTGTTATTTTGATATTGAGCTGTATGAGCTGCTTGTATATTTTGGAGATTAATCCTTTGTCTGTTGCTTCATTTGCAAATATGTTCTCCCATTCTGAGGGTTGTCTTTTCATCTTGTTTATGGTTTCCTTTGTTGTGCAAAAACTTTTAACTTTCATTAGGTCCCATTTGTTAATTTTTGTTTTTATTTCCATTTCTCTAGGAGGTGGGTCAAAAAGGATCTTGCTGTGATTTGTGTCATAGAGTGTTCTGCCTATGTTTCCTCTAAGAGTTTTTTAGTATCTGGCCTTACATTTAGGTCTTTAATCCATTTAGAGTTTATTTTTGTGTATAGTGTTAGGGAGTGTTCTAATTTCATTCTTTTACATGTACCTGTCCAGTTTTCCCAGCACCACTTATTGAAGAGACTGTCCAGGAGAGTGTTGTTTAATTTTCATGTATTCATTAGTTTTTCAGTCCTCTTCCTGCTATTAATTTCTAATTTCATACCATTTTGTTCAGAGAAGATACTTGGTATGCTTTCAGTCTTCTTGAGCTTGGTAAGATTTGTTTTGTGGCCTGACATAAGGTCTACTCAGAAATTGTTCCACATGCACTTGAAAAGAATGTGTGTTCTGCTTTTGTTGGATAGCATGTCCTATGTACATCTGTTAGGTCTGTTTGGTCTATAGCGTTGTTCAAAACTGCTGTTTCCTTCTTTATTTTCTGTATGATCTATCCATTATTGACAGTGGGATATTAAAGTTTCAGCTATTATTGTATTGCTTTTTTATTTATCCTTTTAGTTCTCTTGATTTTTGTTTTATTTATTTAGGCATTTCTAGCATTTCAGGTTGATTTTTTGTTTTGATGGTTTCTAATTCTTTGCTGACTTCTCGTTTTGTTCATACATTTTTCTCCTAATTTTGTTTAGTTGTCTGTATTTGTGTTCTTGTAATTTACTAAACTTCAAGAGGATTGTTCTGAATTCATTGTCTGAGATTTTATAGGTCTCCATTTCTTTAGGGTCAGTAGTGGAGCTTTATTAGTTTCCTTTGGTGGTGTCATGGTTACATGATTTTTTGCAAAACTTGATTACTTGCATTGGTATCTGTGCATTTGAGTAAGCAGTCTTATTTTCCAGATTTTATAAGCTCATTTTGTTGGAGAGTTTTTTACCAGTCTGCTCAGCTTTGTGTTCTGGTAATGTCCTTTGGCAGTTGGGACTTGCTATCAGGGTCTATTTTAGGGTGAGACCACTGCCTGTGCTCTGAGGTTGGTGGGGTGGGGGAGGGTGCTGCTGGCTAAAAACCGTTGGATATGCCTGCTGGCTTGGTTCCCTGCCCAAGGGAGGCTGTACTGTGGTTGCCTGTGTTCTCTGGTCAGACTTCCTAGATGATAGGAACTACTATACTTAGCAATTGTTGGAGCTATGAACTTTCTTCCCTGCCTGAAGGGGCAGCAGAATGGATTCCAAAGCATGAACTGCTCGTGGTTTGGGGACCCAGATCAGGCTAGATTGCATGCAGAATTTCCTGGCCAGATGAGGTCACCAGTTTTGCTCTGCATATGGGGAAAGACACAGGCTGTGCTCTATGTTCAAGTGTCACTGTAAGTAAGGCTGTATGATGGGCCACAAAGCTTCCCATGTGTTCTGATTAGGTCCACTGGGCTGGCTGAAGGTTATATTCAGCAGTGGGTAGAGCTATAAAATAGTTTCCTAACCCAGAAGGGGCTCCATATAGGCCCCAAGACTGCCAAGGCTCTTGTCTGGGGATCAAATTAGGCAGATCTATGCACCAAGTTCCCTGCCCTGACAGGTCACCATCCTAGCTCTGCAGATGGGTAGAGTTGCCCACAGAGTTCTCCACTCAAGTTCCACTAAAATCAGAGTTGCAAGATGGGCTACATGAATTCCTGGAAGCTCTGGTTAGGTTTCCTGGTTGGGTCAGGCTGGACACTGTATTTGGCCTTTGGGTGTGGCTATAAATTAGCTTCCCTGCTTCATTAGGGCTACAGAACAGACCCCTGGTCCAAAAGGTTCTTCCTTGGGGAACAAATTAGACACCTGCTCACTAAGCTCCCTGGACAATTGAGGCCACTGTCTTAGGTCTGCAGGTGTAGAGCCACTGGTTGGGTTCTCTGATCAAGTGCTGCCATAATTGAGGATGCATGGGGGGGCTACCAAGATTCCCAGGAGCTCTGGCTAGGTTTCCTGGTTAGCAGGAGCAGTAGACAGAGCTACCAAATAGCTTCCCTGACTAGGGAAGGGTTGCAGAGCAAGCCCCAAGATTGACAAGACTCATTTGGGGAGCTAACCAGGCTGACCTATACTCCAAACTCTCTGGGCAGACAGAGTAGCTGGCTTGTCTCTTCAGATAGGTAAAACCACTGGCTACACTCTCTGCTTGAGTGCTACTGGGCCAGTCATTTCCCAGGTACTTAGGCCAGACTTCCTGGTCAGGCAGGTTTGGAAGTTACCATCAGCAGTGGTAAAGCTATGAATCAGCTCCCCTGCCCAGCCAGGTATGGTGGCAAAAATGGCTCCAAGACCAGTATCTTTGTTTGGGTTCTTGACTCAAGCAGAACTGTATACCAAGTTCTCTGCCTGAATGAGGCCACTTGCTAAGCTTTGCTGATAGGCACTGCTGCTGGCCAGGTTCTGTACTTGAGTGTTACTACACTATGCAGCTTCCCAGGTATTCAGGCCAAGCTTCTTAGTTGGGTGGAGCTGAGAGCTATGCTCAGCTGTGGACAAGGCTATGAATTAGCTCCTCTCCCCAAGCAGAGTGGGAGAGCTGGCTCTAATCAGCCTACCAGGTGGTCCAGTCCAGCTTTCTGGTTGGGCAGTGCTAAGAGCTATACTCATCAGTGAGTGAGGCTATTAATTAGCTCCCCTGCCCAGGCAGGGTGGCAGAACCAGCTCCAAGGCCAGGAAAGTTTGTGGTCTTCACTCAAGCTGACTCATGCTCCCAAGTTCCCTGGCCAAAAAGTGATACTGGATTTGCTCTGTGGTCAATCAGCTCTGTCTGCTGGACTCCTTGCTTGAACATTGCTGGATTATAGCTTCCAGGTGCTCTGGCCAGGGTTTCTGGTCAGGCAGGGCTAGGTTCTCCATTTGATATCCCAAATCAGGCAGATTTGCACCCCACCAAGTTCCTTGATCAGACTGCACCACCATCTTGGCTCTGCAGATAAGCAAAGCCACTGGCTGGGACTGCTGCTTGGGTGCTTTAGGTAGGCACTTGGTCTACCAAGATCAGGGTGTTAGTTGTTGCAAGGCTCTATCCCCTTCTCTCTCAAAATCAGATTCCCAGTCAAGCCCTGCAGATTCTCCTGCAATTCACATGGGGTAACACTGGAGAGGGAATTCCCAAGAAGTGACCCACAATGCTTGGGGAACTGGATGTCCACCCTGAGTACTTTTTCCCACTGGAGCAACTGTAGGCTTAGGAGAGACTTTTCAGTATGGGGCTGCACTGGCCTGGGGGAGGGGCAACACGGTCAGATCTAGCTACTAATCTTATCCTTCTAATGTGGTCTGTCTCAGTCTCTGTGGTGCAGGGGAATGCTTCAGTTTCACCCTGTGTTCTAGGATTTCCTTAGTGGTGTCTTCTCCAAGAATAGTTGTTAATTGTTCTTATGAAGAGCGAAGTTAGGAATGACGTATCTTGCCATCTTGGTGATATCACTCCTTTATGCAATTCTTGAAAACTAAGTTAAACCTGGATTTAATCTAGTAGGTAATAGGGAGCCAACATCACTTATTGAGCATTGCAAAAAAATAAATAAATAAAGTTTACCCATAGTTTATGGAATTGCAAATTAAGACAATAACTAAACACCAGTATACATTTGTTCAGATAGCTATAATCCAGAACACTAACAATACCAATTCTGGTGAGGATGTGGAGAATCAGGAACTCTCATTTATTCCTGATAGTATTATTCCTGATAGTAATGCAAAATAGTACAGCCACTTTGGAAGACAGCTTAGAAGTTTTTTACAAAACTAAACATACTCTTACCATATGATCCAGTAGTCGTTCTCCTTGGTATTTACCCAAATTAATTGAAAACTTGTGTCCTCACAAAAATACGTACACCAGTGTTTATAACAGCTTTATTTACAGCCCTACCACAGAGATATTACCAGTTCAGTTCCAGGTCACTGAAATAAGGTGAATATTGCAGGAAAGCAAGTCACGCGCATTTTTTGGTTTCCCAGTGCATATAGAAGTTATATTTACGTTATACTGTAGTCTATTAAGTGTATAATAGCATTATGTCTAAAAAAGTTCATATCTTAATTAAAAATAATTTATTGCTAAAAAATCCCAATTACAATAGTAACATCAGAGATCACTGACCACAGACCACCATAACATGTAAATAACAATGGAAAAGTTTGCAATATTGTAAGAATTACCAAAATGTGATACACAGGCACAAAGTGAGAAAATGCTGTTGGAAAAATGGCACTGACAGACTTGTTTGATGCAGGGTTGCTATAAATTTTCAATTTGTAAAAAACTCAGTATCTGCAAAGTGCAATAAAGTAAGCACAATACAATGAAGTATGACTGTATAATTGTCAAAATATGGAAGCAACCAAGATGTTCTTTAGTAGGTGTATGGGTAAATAAACTGGTATGTTCAGAAAATGGAATATTATTTAGTAATAAAAAGAAGTGAGCAAGCCATGAAAAGACATGAAAGAAATACATATTACTAAGTGAAAGAAGGCAATATGAAAAGGCTACAAGTGTATATTTCAACTCTGTAACATTTTGGAAGAGGAAACACTATAGAGACAGTAAAAATGTTAGTGGTTGCCAGGGTTTGGGATGTGGGAGAGAAGAACAGGCAGAGTATAGTATATTTTTAGGGCATGAAAACTATTTTGTATGATACTACAGTGTTGGATACATGCTTGTCTAAACCCATAAATTTGTCCAAACCCTCAGAATGTACAATAACAACAGTGAACTCCAATGTAAACTATGGACTCTGGGTGATAAGGATGTATCAGTGTAGATCCATCACTTGTAGCAGATGGGAATGTCAACAGTGAGGGGGAGTGTGCATGTATGGATACAAGGGGTATATGGGAACTCTCTGTACTTTCCATTCAGTATTGTTGTGACCCTAAAACTGCTAAAATAAAAAGTAGTTTATTAATTTTAAAAATTAAATAGAATAATTAGCAGCAGAATACACCTGTTTCTCAAATTCCCATGGAACATTCATCAAAACACATCTTAACATATTTAACAAAATAAAAATTATATGAACTATGTCTGAGGGCCACAATGACATTAAACTAGAAATCAGTAAGGGAAAGAGTGCTCAAAATCTCCAAATATTTGGAAATTTAACAACACACTGCTAAATAACACATAGGTCAAAGTCTCAAGAGAGGGCTTCCTTGGTGGCGCAGTGGTTGAGAGTCTGCCTGCCGATGCAGGGGACACGGGTTCGTGCCCCAGTCCGCGAAGATCCCACATGTCGCGGGACAGCTGGGCCCGTGAGCCATGGCCGCTGAGCCTGTGCGTCTGGAGCCTGTGCTCTGCAATGGGAGAGGCCACAACAGTGAGAGGCCCACATACCGCAAAAAAAAAAAGTCTCAAGAGAAATTAAAAATATTTTAAACTTAATGAATATATTACTTACCTAAATTTGTGGGATGCAGTGAAATTGCTGCTGAGAAAGTTATAGCATTAAACATGCATATAAGAGAAGAAAAAAGATCTAAAATCAATAATCTCAGGATCTAGTTTAAGAAAACAGATAAAAATAAACTAAACCTAATTACAAGAAAGTAAGACATACTACAAGAAAACTACAGACAAATGATTCTCATGAACATAGATGCAAAAAAACTCAATAAAATATCAGCAAGTCAAATTCAAGAATGTATAAAAATTATCATATCCCATGATAAAATGGGATTTATTCCAGTTTTGTGAGGCTGATTCAAAATTAAAAAATCAAACAATAAAATATGATACATGAACAGACTAGAGAAAAAAATCATAAGATCATATTAATAGATGTGGAAAAAGCATTTGACAAAATTCAATACCCATTCAAAATAAAAACTCTGGACAAATTAAAAATTAAGAAGAACTTCCTCAACATTAAAAAAAAGATAGCTAATGTCACACTCAATAGTGAAAAAACTGGATATTTTCCCCTTAAGATTTGCCATGAGGCAAGGTTATCCTCCTTTAGCACTCTTACTCAAAATCTCACTGGAAGGGAGATGAGAAAAAGAAAGGGATTACATAGATTTGAAGGGATTCAATAAAGGTATTTTTATTCATACATAACATGATTATCTATCAAGAAAATACCAAAGAATCAAGAAAAAACTTCCTGGAACTATTTACTGAGTACTGCAAGGTTGCAGGATGCAAGGATAATATACAAAGTCAATTGTTTTTCTGTATACCACGAGTGAACAATATGAGTCACTAAATAGAGTAGTATTGGATTATAAACAAAAGTATAAAGTAAATATCCATGAGTACATATTGATATAAATACATTTCTGTAAAATGGATAATTGGGGAGAAAAGAAAAATCTCCTACATAGAAGAATTTCTAATAATTTATGTAGGTATTCTGCCTCCAAGGAGGTGTAGCATAACTCCCCACCATTAAGTTTGGGCTGTCCTTTGTGACTTCCTTATAAAGAGCACAGTGTGGAAAGGGAGAAAAAAAAAAAAAAAAAAACGTTAGGTGTGGAAACCTGACAAATACTGCTCCAGTGAGGAGATTAAGGTCAACATCTACAATGTTAAGTCATTTTGATCCTATGTACACGTGATATGCTGTAATGAAAAGGCATGGTCTTCCTTCCAGAAACCCATACCCCATTCTGAAAAAATCAGACAAATTCCAAAGGAAATCTGAAAAAAAAAAAAAAATCTTAATGTTTGTGTAAGATGTTGCAGAAAAACTTGAATGAACTTTTTGGCCAACCCGATATTTTGAAAACTCTAGTAAGTCTAGATGCTAAAAGTGGAAACCAAGGTTATGGGTCCTATATTCTTTTCATAAATATTTTCTTTGTTATTGGAAGCTGAACTGTTCAGAGTCCCACAATAATCTCATATGGCAATTTTGGAGTTTTTTTCTACTCTATGCTAGATATATATTTTTAGAGTTACAAAACTGTCAACACAGAACTCTAGTTATAACTGTACTTTTATTGCTTAAAATATCTACACTATAAAACTATTGCATATAATACACTTCTGGTCACATTTCTAGAGCATTAAAATATTTTAGAGCATAATTTATGTTAAGTTACACAGAATTTTGAAGGATTTCACTTCTATTTGCTTGAATTCAACAAACTGTTACTGTCTAGGTGGTAATTTTGGTATATACAGGTTCTTTTTTAATATATGAAACAATTTACTACTGTATTGCACTTTTTAAAATTTGATTCACAGTTAAAAACAATGTGATTTTTCATACTTGTATCATTTTCCTTTTATGTCAACATTTTTCTCCAAAATTATTTAATACAGTATAGGGATTTTTGCTTTAGGTTAAGTTGTTCAGTTTAGTCATATGCTTTAGGGAAAATTTTTTTTTTTTTTAATTTGCGGTACGTGGGCCTCTCACTGTTGTGGCTTCTCCCGTTGCGGAGCACAGGCTCTGGACGCACAGGCTCAGCGGCCATGGCTCACGGGCCCAGCCGCTCCGCGGCATGTGGCATCCTCCCGGACCAGGGCACGAACCCGTGTTCCCCGCATCGGCAGGCGGACTCTCAACCACTGTGCCACCAGGGAAGCCCTAGAGAAAAATATTTTTAAAATAATATTCTATAAAATGCATTTTCCTTTGCTACATAAATCATTTAAACACTGTTCTAACATTCCTATAAATTAGTGTTTCTTTCAACCTAATTTGAATTTTAAAGCACATTTTTATCACTTCTCAAGTGATAAAATACATTTTATTTCTGTGAGGTCATTATTAGAGATAACACTTTCTCGCCACCCATATTATATTTAATCCTATTTCTATCTGTATTTTAACCAGAAATATGGTATTTTTACTCAGGAAGAGCAATTCATTTGAGAAACAAAAATTTATTTGACTTAGAAAATCTACAAGAATTTATTTCAATGATAGATGTTACTCCCTCATTTTGTTGTCTCTTATCTCCATACTTAAGAGGCATTACCATTCATGTCAGTTAGAATATTTACTCTTGGAGTTAGTGCTGTTACTGCTAATTGTTCCCTGAATTGCTTAGGATTTAAATCTAGCATTAAGCACTCCACAGTAAGCTACTTTCTAAGATCACACTTTGACGAAATATGGTCAACAGAAAAATCAATTATTTAGGGCCTTAATATTACTATTTGAAACACACTGGCTTGGATTCTATTTTTTAAAAAAAGGATTAAGAAAAAGATCTTTGCGCTATCCACTTGAAACTTGTTATGTCAATTTTCATCCTCTTATGCTCTAATCAAAATATTTAGTGGGGTCCAGAAATGAATTTTCTGTCCTTCCTGGCTAATCTTCCCATGCCCAAGCTTAAAACCAATTAAATGACACCAGAAAGCCATTCTGAAAACTTAGGAAGAAACTTAATATGATTATTTTCCAACCAGAGAGCAGGAATTTTTAAATATAGTACAAAAAATACCCATGAAAAATTCTGTTTCAAAGATCCTTAAACTCAGTCTTTTGTAGGCAGAATAATGGCCCCACCAAAAGACATCACCATCCTAATTCCCAGGAGATGTGACTTTGTTACCTCACATTGCAAAGGGACTTTGCAGGTATTATTACATTAAAGACATTGAGATGGGGAGAGTATCCTGGAGTATTCAGTTGGGTTTAATCTAATCACATGAAACCTTATAAGACAAGAACCTTTTCTGACTGTGGTCAGAAGGAGCTGTGATTATGGAAAAATGGTCAGAGATATGCAACGTTCCTGGCTTTGAAGATGGAGAAAGTAGATCATCAGCCATGGAATGTTAGATACCTTTACAAGCTGAAAAAAGTAAAGAAATGAATTTTCTGCTAAGAGCCTCAAGAAAGGAACACAGCCCTGCCAACACCTTGGTTTTAGCCCAGTGCAACTTGTGTTATACTTCTAACCTCTAGAACTTTAAGATAGTAAATTTGTGCTGGATTAAGGCAGTAAGTTTATAGTAATTTGTTAAATCAGCAGTATAAAACTAATACACAGACCAAGATAGAATCTATGGCTTAACACTCAAACCAGGCCCTCTCACACTGTTCTTGTCTTTATCAAAGGTATTCCTACACAAGCATACCTCATTTTATTACACTTTGCTTTGTTGCACTTCACAGATATTGAGTTCTTTTATAAATTGAAGTTTTGTGGCAACCAATGTTGACCAAGTCTATCAGCACCATTTTTTCGACAGCATTTGCTCCCTTTGTGTCTCTGCATCACATTTTGGTAATTCTCACAATATTTTAAACTTTTTCACTATTGTATTTACTATGGTGATCTGTGATCTTTGATGTTACTACTACGACTTGCTGAAGGCTCAGATGATGATTAGTATTTCTTAGTAATACAGTATTTTTTAATTAAGATATATACATTTTTGACATATGCTATTGCACACTTAATAGATTACAGTATAATGAAACATAACTTTTACATGCTCTGCAAAACCAAAAAATTTGTGTGACTCACTTTATTTCTTATTGCAGTGGTGAGGAACTGAACCTGCAACATCTCTGAGGTATGCCTGTATTTTTGATATTTATTTTCTCTGCTATATTATAAATTTCATGAAGCAAGACCAATTTGCTCACATTTTCCCCATTTGACCTTAGATGAGGCATATAGTGTATTGACCTCATTTGCATTATCATAGCTGTATATCTTAGTTGTTTGAAGGCATCAGCCTGAAAATAGACTTTAAGGAAACTTTTAAGGCATTTGAGATATCTGTTTACATGTTAGGGAAATTTAGTGAGGTAAAAATGTGTGTTTCTGTATTTCTCCCTATTTCCTACTCCTCCTTCCAAGCATATGCCCAGGTCCCTTGCATTTCTTTACTTTAGATTACTTTGGCTTGCCTGGAGCCTTTATTTCTGACTTTTGTAGAAGTCTAAACTTATTGAGGGGGTTATTCTGGGAGTGTATTCTTACTTCCCTACTCTGGAGGGCAACAGAATTGGAAAAGGATAAAGCTTATAAAGACAAAAAAGAAGTTGAAAATTGAGAGGTGGGGAGGGAGTAATGAGAAGTGTGTCTACAAATCTGTGGTACATATTTGGGGTGATAAGACTTGGAGTAGAGGAGAGGGTTGACTCTGTGATGTGCCTTCAGAGGCTGGATTATGGGCACAGAGGTTAGAAGCTGGTTTGAAATCAACAGAGGTAATAGACTATAGGTTTTACAGACTGTACATTGGGTATCTCAGCATAAGCTAAGGGGGATTGCTGTCAATCATAGATTCTTCCCTGACATAATGCTTCTATGTAGAACTTTAGGATAATTCTGGAGTAGCAGTTTGAATAACTCACTCATCTGGCAGAATAAGGACTCAGAATTGGACTTAAACTGATATCAAGAAAATAACAATACATCTAAGACACCGTAGCAACTATATTAAAATCTGACATGTTAGGGACTTCCCTGGCAGTCCAGTGGTTAAGACTTCGCCTTCCAATGCAGGGGGTGTGCGATCGATCCCTGGTTGGGGAGCTGAGATCCCACATATCTCGTGGCCAAAAAAACCAAAACATAAAACAGAAGCAGTATTGTAACAAATTCAGTAAAGACTTAAAAAAAAAAATGGTCCACATCAAAAAAAATCTTTAAAAAAAATCTAACATGTTAAATTATAGGAACATTTTATATTTCCCTCATATATAGGATCGCTGCATATTGGTTTGAAGTATTTCAGTACTCAATTTGCTTATCTATAAATGATACTTCTGATGAAATATATTCTAATCATCTCATTTTCTTCAAAAGATATGACTAAAATATATCCAAGAATGCAATGAAATAAAATAGCTAGACTGTAGAGAACTACCACATACAGTAAATAGCTAAAGGATGGGAATTTGAATAAACAGAATGCTGGATTCAGGTAAACTAATAAAAGTAGGTGATGATTTTGAATTAAATAAAACACTTTTCTAAGTGAGAGAATGAAGAGATGACAACTGTAGTAACTATCTCCAATTCACATTTGAGGGCAGGAACTAGAATATGGGTCAGCTGGATTGTGTTGAACATTTTGAAGAAAATATTATTAACAAGGTATAAATCAGGTTTTGGGGGAATGGAGAAAACAAATAAAGCAGAACCACAGGTTAAGACTTTCATAGAGTTGTATTTCTACTTTCCAAAGATCTCAGAAAAATTACTGAATTTAGGAGATAAAAAGTTTTATGATAGTACATTTTATTTTTTTAAAAAAAGCAATATTTATAACAATCATATAATTTAAATGGAAAAACTGAAAAAAGCTCTCTGTGATAGCAAGTAGCAAAGGTATGAGCCTATAACGCTTTCTCCTTTCAAATTGATTTTTTTTTGTATTCATGCTTCATACCTTCCATTGCTTCCTAGGATATCCATTTCTAGTCGATTGCCTCCTATCAAAAAGTATTTTTCAATAATTCCCATATGATGTAACCTTTCATTAGCTTCAAATGTAGTTTTTGTTCTTGAATGTTGCCCTTTAAAAATAGAGTTGTCCGATTTATCTTATTCATGCCTCTGAGAAGCATATTCCACTAATTTTTTTCCTGCCTTCTGAATACATAGTTCTAAAGAGTTCCCATAAGCATAACATTGTGGCTATTAATTCAAGTGAGCTAAATGGCTTGTGATGACCTGTGTTTATATCCTTACTCTGTTCACCCAAAATTTGAGCATTTCTAGAGAACTGATAGGAAGCCTTCAAATAGAGTCTGTTCTAAGGAGTGTCTCTGTAATATATTAAACCAAGAAAAAGTAGACTGTTGGTAGAGTAGTTTAAGTTCAAGAAAACAGGCTAGCTTAAGAGGAGGAGTGATTATTAGTACTGAACTCAGATAGTCTTCCTAAACCAGTTACCAGGACTTCATGGCTGAGTAGTAGGGTGAGAATTATAAAGTACATGTGTGAGTAACAACTAAACAACGTTTGTCATTTTATTACTACATTCACCAAGAAACTTTGAGAATGCCAACTGTCATGATCATTGGTAATCACAATTTATCAGTGTTACAAGACAGCAATAAATTGATCTGTCACATAATAAAAAATCTTAGCCCTGTAGGGGGAACTCAATAAATTGATTTTCCTGGACACTTGCCTTCCAGCTGGGAAGGCATTACTACACTCAGTTGTAAACAGGGGATACAAAATAAGTTATACTTCTAAATAATTACTTTAACTTGTCTATGTATACCAAGTGAATAATGTTGGGCAGTGCATATAAAACTGAATAGAGGTAGAATACTGGCAAAATCCTAAAACTGTCTTTCTGAGTAAGGATGAAAATATATTCACAGCAAAGGGCACACCACTGAATAAAATGGTTTGTAGATTATTTCTGCTAATTAGGAGCCAGGTGTAATTCTAGGTGTTTCTGCCAATCCAATACTTTCCTAAAATTTCCTTCACCTTTAATTTCTTGATAAACCTCCTTACTCAATACCCTGTTCTTTAATTAAATTATACCTTTTATTATTATTATTATTCAAATTTCTTAAGCAGGCAAGTGCTTTTTTACATATTTGGAGGATTGTACTCACATTCAGCTCTGCAACAATGGAAAAATAGTGGTTAAAAATAGGTACCTGCTCTTTGCACTGTTTGTCACAGGTTTTGCACCCGCAGGCAGGCAGTCATAGTTCACAAGATACATTGAGCCCTTTCATATGCATCCTGCAACTCTCAGGACTCTACATCCAAGCACTCACTTTACATGGAATCTAAAGGAGGATGTATGGTTGTTTCAAATAAACTTCAATGGGACCATAACTCTAAATGCCTTCCTTTAGTGAAATCCACTGGATGAAAAGTAAAGTTGGATGGACAAAACCCAGTAATTCCTGGATTATGTACTAAATTCTTCTGCTTATTCAGGTGAATCTGCTACTTTAACACCTTTTGCTTTAGAATCTTCCACCAAGAATTCTAATTCTGGAAATACTCTTAACTCCCTCTACCCCCACTTCAAGCATTACATTGTGTAATAATGAAGTAAATTATGACTCGTGTAATTATGCCTAATTTTTGCATGAAGTATTTCGTTTTGAAAAGCCATTTTCTTTAAAAGAAATGCACATTTATTACTACATCTATTTCAATAAAATATCAAAGGCCTTTTTATATCTTAGAAAGTGCTTTAAAATTATAAGCATGATGTAGATGTGCGTGTTTATATTTATATGTATATTTCCTGCCTTATCACCATTCTCTTCCACATGCCAATAACTTTGCAAAATCTTGTATATTCTATCCTCCCTCAAATCTCCCATAGCCTCCTCCTCTCCCCTTCTTCTGGTTAATCTCATTTTTAATTTTGCTGAAAATGTCCTCATTTTGTCACAATTGAATTTACCAAAGTTCCTTCCTCAGTTCTATTTTTGCTCCCAGTATGCCTGACATGCAGCTTCCTTAGGTATCTCCTTTTCTCACTCAGATGCAATGGACAGACCTCCAGACTCAGAACATAGTAACATTAGACACTGATATGTTTCTAATGTGTGATTTGTTCAGATATAGGTAAAAATAGTTCAAGTAGTGCAGTACTAAACCAGTGAAGTCTCTTTCGTATTTTTTTTTCTTGAGCCAGTAGTAAAGAAAAATCAAGCTAGTGTTTTGCCCTGGAAAAGCCTCTTCCTAATATGTCTCCTTAAAATTTCTTTCTAATGTGACGAGCATTAAACACAGATACACATACACTCACAACTCCCAAAATGCATATGCTCTACAAACAAACAAAGAAAGAAAGATAAACACACACATACAAAGCTTTTGGGGTCAGTCTGTCAGCCTAAACTAAAAACATTTTTTGGAAAGAAAAACTGTTATAAGAAAATATTCATAATAAAAAAACCTATAATATGCCTTGCATTATTGGAAAAATAGAATCTGTCCCTCTTTGTTCAGTGTTATCTCAAAAATGATAGATGGACTTGAACTATATTTAAATATAGTCACAAAACTATTTTTTATGAAATAGCAGCCCAACTCCCCAAAGCAAATCCATCTTTCCCTCTAAAATATATAAAGTATGTTTTTATGCCACCAGATGAGGATAGCAATGATGATGATGATTATAATATAATGCTAGCTGATACTCTAAAATATAGGTATTTTTTAAAATTGAAGTATAGTTAATTTACAATATTAGTTTCAGGTATACAGCATAGTGATTCAATATTTTTAGAGATTATACTCCATTAAAAGTTATTACAAGATATGGCCATAATTCCCAGTGTTATACAATATGTTCTTGTTGCTTATCTATTTTATATGTAGTAGATTGTATCTCTTAATCCCATATCCCTAACTTGCCCCTCCCCATTTCCTCTCCTCACTGTTAACCACTAGTTTGTCTTCTGTAGCTGTGAGTCTGTTTCTGTTTTGCATATATACTCATTTGTATTTTTTAAAAATATTCCACATATAAGTGATATCATATAGTATTTGTTTTTCTCTGACTTTATTTCACTAAACATAATATCCTCTAGGTCCATCCACATTGCTGCAAATGGCATAATTTCATTCTCTTTTATGGCTGAGTAATATTCCATTATATATGCATACCACATCTTCTTTATCCATTCATCTGTTGATGGACACTGGGTTGCTTCTATATTTGGCTGTTGTAAATAGTGCTGCATGGGGTGCCCTGTACCTTTGCAAATTAGTGTTTTTGTTTTTTTCCAGATATGTACCCAGGAGTGGAATTGCTGGGTTATATGGTAGTTCTAGTTTTAGTTTTTGAGGAGTCTCTACACTGTTTTTTATAGTGGCTGCACTAATTTACATTCCCACTAACATTGTACAAGTGTTCCCTTTCTCCCACATCCTCGCCAACATTTGCCATTTGTAGACTTTTTGAGGATAGCCATTCTGACAGGTGTGAGGTGATATCTTATTGTGGTTTTGATTTGCATTTTATAGATTAAAAAATACTAAAGTACAGATTATTCAGTAACTCTTATCAAATCATACAGTATACCAGGGTATTCATTAAATGATTGTTGAGCTATGAGTAGGTTTATAATAAGAAAAATATTGAATGGTTTTTATAAACATAGATCAGATTAAATATAGATAAAATTCTGTGAGAGCCAATGAGATTGCTCCCAACCTTATATCCTTATTTTACCTTTTGCTGTATTACTGTTTCCTCAGTATTTGTTTTGATTTCTAAATATTTTATTCCCAAATATTATTTAGTAAAAAAAATCAAAAATATCATAAAAGGAAACCTTCTCCAAATAATAAATTATGTCCCTAATTATAAGGAAAAATATAGAAGTCAGTATAGACAATTTTCTCCTAAACAGTTTATGTTGGACAATTTCTATAAGCCCATAAGCTATGTAACATTTACAATATTACTTGGTATGTAAGCTCCAGAATTAAGTTAATACTCTAACTGAAAACTCACTCTTTACACAGTGAAATTCATAAGTGTGACTATAACCAGTGGCTGGGATAGTATTTATCAGCTGTACTTTAAAAATCACATAATTTTACAGACATCACCCAACTATTTTATGGAATTTCTAGCCACTCTTGGGAAAAAGCCATCTTTTTTTTTGTTTCTATGAATTTAGTAAAATGACATATCATGTGAAATATTTTCAGTTTCATTGCAGTTGAAGGGCTAATACACAACCATTTTTCATGAACAAAATACTGAGTAGCAGACATTATGTTTGACAACAGCCATTATCTCCCTTTATAATTGTAGTCTCAAATAAGTTTGAGGTCTTCCCTCTCCCCCTTCTTTTACTCAGAGCTAATTCCAAGTTTGAAGGGTAAATCATGGGTAATCTAAGAAGCCCGTTTTTGTGGCTCATTCCTGTTGCCAGGCATTGGTTTAGTTTGGTCTTTTGATGCAATCCTGGCTAATGAGATAAATAAAAGCATTTATTTTTTAAATTGAGAGCTGCTTGAATCTGTTTCTTAAATCTTATAAAGTTCAGTAATAAAGAGAGAATCCCTCTTTCTCTGAAGGACGTTGTCATATCTGTATCCTATGCTTGTAACTGCACCTGTGATCTGTGATCTCATGGTAATAATAGGCAGCCTAAGGACAAATTCAGCCATTGAAGGTGGCAGGGTGGAAAGATAGTAATAATTTGGAATCACGATATTATGATTGTGCTGTTAAATTAACCAATTCTGGATTGTACTTTGCCTTGAATCTGGTTATATGAGCATAAATTGTTCTTTATTATTTGAGCCCAGGGGAGTTGGAGTTGCAGTCAAAATATTGGAATAGCTATATGAATGCTTCCATCCCAAATTTTACATTTTATTTGCAATCCCTAAACTCATTACTAATTTTTAAAAATATGGTATCATAAATTCTATATTTGAATATGTAACAATAAAAATCAATTCCAATTTACATTCCCGGACTCAGATTTACCATAACATAATATGAATTACACATATATAGTATACATATATGTAATAAGTTTATGTGTGTAGGAATAATTTATTAAATATTTTTAGGAATAATACAAGTTTAGTCAATGGTACTATAGACTACAAAAATATATGTGCATTCTTCCAAAATATCTTGCATGTAGTATATATATATATATATAAGTTAACCCCAAAGCAACTTTTTTTTATCAAAGAAATGCATACTACATTGCTCTCTCTGAGAGGTCTAGAATTTGTAAGGATGTGAGAGGATCAGTTGTGGCCAATTCATGATATTTAGTATAAATATTTAGTACTATTCAATAAATAGTATCCATTTATTCCTAAGGCATTTTGTATAGTCCTAGGATAGTGGTTAAGAAATGATCTGGGCAAATATAGCCTTGCCGTACAAACTCATTGGCTTTGTGACGGAGACCTGATTGCTTAATTCTTCTAAAGCTCATATTCTTTTTTTCTGTGGTGGATAGAACTATATTCCTACCTCTTAATTTTCTCTTGTGATGTTTAAATGATAATTAGTATCTAGCATGTGTATAATATGGTACATAATAAATGTGTTATTTTGAAATGCATATTGGAAAATGGGCCATACATTTGATTATTTTTGTGTGAGATATTCATAATACAAAAATATACCTCCTATAGAGTTTTAGTTTCTGATTTTTAATGTATATTATATATATTTACATACATGCAAATATGTGTGTATTACATATTTGCATATGTATATGTATAAGATACATACATATAAAATTTATTTTGTGGCTTTAGTAAATTATTTTGCTTCTGTATCAAATAGTATTATGTGTTCTTTGGTGGTATAGTAGTGAGCATAGCTGCCTTCCAAATAGCATTCAGGTGAATTGAAAATCTTATGTATCACACACACAAAAATTATCACTCACATTTAACTGCTGAAAATATAGAGTAGAATGACACAGTAACACTATCAATCTTTCAAAGGAAAGGACATACTTATCATTTATTCTAGTCTCTAATGTTATTTACACAATGCCTAGCATACTATAAATTTTTTTAATTTCCATGAAGAAGTGGGAAAATGAGATTCAAGATGAGAAAAGTTAACATACTCTAGAAACAAATCCACAGATGGCCCTGGTATTGTATTTTTCAAACAGGGGATTTAGAATAAGTATAATAACTATACAAAAGCATACATGAAAGATGTATGCATTAGTCAGCATTCTCCAGAGAAAAAGAACCAATATGATACATACATATATGCACACACACACATGTGTGTCTATATACACACACATATACATACACATATATAAAAGGAAATTTATTATAGAAATTTGCTCACATGCTTATGGAGACTGAGAAGTCCCTAAATCTGCCATCTACAAGCTTGAGAACCAGGAAAGCTGGTTGTATAATTTAGTCTGAATGTGAAGGCCTGAAAATCAGAGGAGTGGATGGTGTAACTCGCAGTCTGAGGACAAAGGCCTGAGAACCAGGGAGCCGCTAGTTAAGTCCCAGAGTCAGAAAGGTCAGAGAATAAGGAGCTCATATATCCAAAGACACTAGGAAATAGATGTCCCAGATTAAGGGTGGGGGGAGAGAGAGAGTGGGAGAGAGAGAGAGAGAGAGAAGATGAATGAATTCACCCTTCCTTTGCTTTCTTGTTCTATTCAGGCCCTCAATGGATTAGTGATGCCCACTCACACTGGTGAAGGCAGATCTTCTTTAATCAGTCTACTTATTCAAATATTATTTTTTTCTAGAAACACTCTCACAGACAGCCAGAAGTAATGTTTTACTAGCTAGTAGGGCATCCCTTAACCTATTCAAATTGACACATAAAATTAACTGTCATAGTGTACAATATGCATAAACAGGTGAAAAAATCTGGCAGAAACCTGGAAACTATTTTAAAAAAATACCCCAAATAGAAATGCTTATAATAAATATATAAATATACTATTTTTAAGAAGAATTCACTTCAGATCTTAAAGTAGTCACTTGATCCTCTTCTTGAGTCAGCAGAGGAAAGATTAAAAGATAGTCCAAACTGAAACATAAAGATAATAAAAAGTGAACAAATTATGACAGGCTGTCTGGAAATATATGGAACAATATTAAATGTGTGTTTATATGATTATTGGAGTACAAGATAAAGAGAGAGAAAATAGGGCAGAAAATTATTTGAAAAGATAGTGGACAAAAATTTTTGAAAGTACATGAAAAATATCACAGAGGCCCAAAAAGATGAAAATATCTCAAGTACAAAAAATGCAAATAAAACCAGATTAGTTCTATCATTCTAACTGCTGAAAACCAAAGATACAGAGAAAAATCTTAAAAGCACCCAGTCTAAAACAAAATGCACTAAACAGAGAGAAACAATAAAAATAACAGCTGCTTCTCATCAGAAATAATGAAGGCCAGAAAAGAAAAGACATCGTTAAAGTGTAAAAATGGGGGAAAAATAAACCCATCTACTTACAATATTGCATCATTGAAAACATTGTGTAGATATGAAAGCAAAAAATATTTTCTGAGAGACTTTATCTTCAGCAGACCAGCACTGTAAGGAATACTGAAAATTCTTCAAACTGAAAGAAATGATTACATACAGAAATTTGGCTGCAGGAAAAAAGAAAAAGAAGTCAATATCTGGGTAATTATGAAATACCTTTTACAAGTTAACTTATGAACAAACTCATAACTATATAAGTGTATGGGAATATATGTATAATATATGTATATAATCACTAGTTACTTAAGAAAATAATTTTATATCATGGGATTACTACATATGTAGAAAACATAATGATAAATAAGAGGTCAAAGTTCATGAGAAGAGTAAATGGAACTCAAGTATTACAAGTTTTTACCTTTAAGTTCATAAAGTTAGTCTAATATTTGAAAATAGACTGCAAAGTTAGCATGAATACTGGAATTTTTACAGCAATCTCTAAAATAATTCAAATACCTTTAACTAAAAGATCATAGAAGGGGAACTTCCCTGGTGGCGCACTGGAGAGGAATCCACGCTTCCAATTCAGGGGGCCCGGGTTCAATCCCTGGTCAGAGAACTAGATCCCACATGCATACCGCAACTAACAGTTTGCATGTCACAACTAAGGAGCCCACATGCCTCAACTAAGGAGCCCTGGAGCCACAATTAAGGAGCCCACCTGCTGCACCCAAGACCCGGTGCAACAAAATAAATAAATATTTAAAACTTCAAAGAAGATATAAACTAAAATATAAACTAAAATATAAAATATTTTAAAAATATTAAAATATTTTATATATTTTATAAAGAAGATATAAACTAAAATATAATTGATTAAACAAAAAAGCCAGGATATAAGAAACATGGAAGAAAAGAGCAGATGGAAAAATAGACGCATGCAAACATAGTAGATTTAAATGTAGGTGTATAAACACTTACATCGTATGTAAATGGACTAAACACTTCCATTTAAAGACAGTTTGTCAGATTGGATTAAAAAATAAGATGCTGTTCAGAAGAAATACTCTCTAAATTAAGACACCAAACCAGTTGAAAGTAAAATAGTAGAAAGCTACATTTTATGCAAACAATAAATATTTAAAAATTGGTATGCCTATATTAATGTCAAATTAAGTAGACTTGAAGGCAAAGAGACTAGGGAAAAGATATTTTGTAAGACAGATGAGTGAATTTTATTAAAAAAATTATAACTTTCTTAATAATCTATGAACCTAAATGAAGAACTTCAAAATATAGGAAGATACAACTGACAGAAATATAGGAAGACAGAAAAATCCATAATCATACTTAAGAATTTCAAAAAGAACAAGATATGATTACTACCCTCGAGAAGTCTTCAATTTGGTAATAGAAGTGACACATAAAATCAACAGTAATTTACCTCAAATATGACAGTGCTAAACCAGAGTTACAGAATATATGAGGAAACAGAAAAAAGTAAAACTCAATAAGTTTCAGTTGGATGGATGTAAAGATGAGTGTTCTAGGTGAAGGCAATAGTGGCAGTAGCAGACACATGGTAGAAGTTCAGGATGTGTTTGAATCTTTACCACTACTTTGATCTGCCTGGAGAATATAATGTTTAATGAGCAATGGAATTAGAGCTGAAAATATATTATAAATAAATATATTACTTTAATAAGAAACCAGACATTTATACTTTATTGTTTTGTTTTGTATGAATATAATTATGAAAAATTATAACTTACATATATTTTCCACCTCAAAAATAAACAATGTTCTATGCTTATGCAAAATAAAATTGAAGTTATAAAAGATACATTATACACAATGTTGGAAATTAAAATTTACCTCCTAGAGTCCATGTATAAAACTAGACCATTGAAGAAAACTTCTGTAGAAGTGGAGACAGTGTTAATTTGACTACCAGGTGTATTCATAATCTATCAAATCTCTTTTATCCTCTATGAAACAATTTGTATTTCCAAATTATGTATGTTAACAAGTAAATTGATTTAATCAGCATTTAAAGACATGAGAAAATCAGAAACAAAGTCCCGCCAACATTACACTACAAACTGGAAAGAAAAATTGCCATAGTTTGTTAAATCTAATAGCAAGATGACACTGAAAGGTGGTACATACTTCCTTAGTTCACAAGCAAGATAGAGATTTTTCCAAAAATTGTGGTTGTACTGACCATTATATCCAATGATCAAGGTGTTGGGATCTATAGTCACATGAGAACAACAGCAGGAACCCATATTTTCTTACAGTGATTGAAGTCATACCTACCACAGGACTACACAAGAGGTGAAGCTCAATGGGGAAGTCTGCTTACATCACATTATTATTACTAATTATTATTATCATCATTATTATTTATCATTATCCAGACTTAACCTCCAATCTAGGGAAGAGTATTAGAAAGGAGAGAAGAATGACAAAACTGTTAGCTCCAGCAGAGAGCATGTAGATTACACGGATTTTCTACAGGCCTTTCTCATCTCCCAGAGAATAAAAACTCTACAGAAAGATGCCAACAAAGTAGAAGACAAAATAGACTTGGAAAGAGGACATTAGATTCCATACATCCAATGGAAGCTGTGCTTTAACTCAGTCCCTCCTCCCATAACCATATAATTATTTTTTTTAATTTTTATTGGAGCATAGTTGATTAACAATGTGTTAGTTTCAGGTGTACAGCAAAGTGAATCAGTTATACATATACATATATCGATTCTTTTTAGACACTTTTCCCATATAGGCCATTACAGAGTATTGAGTAGAGTTCCCCGTGCTTTACAGTAGATCCTTATTAGTTATCTATTTTATATATAGTAGTGTGTATATGTCACTCCCAATCTACCAATTTATCCCTCCCCCACTTTCCCCTCTGGTGACCATACATTTGTTTTCTACATCTGTGACTCTCTTTCTGTTTTGTAAATAAATTCATTTGTACCATATTTTTTAGATTCTACATATAAGTGATATCATATGATATTTGTCTTTGTCTGACTTACTTCACTCATAGTGACAATCTCTAGGAATTCTTTTTTTTTTCCTTTAGCATCTTTATTGGAGTATAATTGCTTTACAATGTTGCATTAGTTTCTGCTGTATAACAAAGTGAATCAGCTATGTGTATACGTATATCCCCATATCCTCTCCCTCTTGTGTCTCCCTCCCACCCTCTTTATCCCAACCCTCCAGGTGGTCACAAAGCACCGAGCTGATCTCCCCGTGCTATGCAACAGCTTCCCACTAGCTATCTATTTTACATTTGGTAGGGTCACTGTTACTCTGTCACTTCATCCCAGCTTACCCTTCGCCCTCCCTGTGTCCTCTCCATTCTCTACCTCTGTGTCTTTATTCCTGTCCTACCCCTAGGTTCATCAGAACCATTTTTTAAAATTCCATTTATATGTGTTAGCATACGATATTTGTTTTTCTCTTTCTGACTTACTTCACTCTGTGTGACGGACTCTAGGTCCATCCACCTCACTACAAATGACTCAATTTCGTTTCTTTTTGTGGCTGAGTAATATTCTATTGTATATATGTGACATACATTCTTTTTTTTTTAACATCTTTATTGGAGTATAATTGCTTTAAAATGGTGTGTTAGTTTCTGCTTTATAACAAAGTGAATCAGTTATACATTTGTTCCCATATCTCTTCCCTCTTGCGTCTCCCTCCCTCCCAACCTCCCTATCCCACCTCTGTTGGTGGTCACAAAGCACTGAGCTGATCTCCCTGTGCTATGCAGCTGCTTCCCAATAGCTATCTATTTTACATTTGGTAGTGTATATATGTCCATGCCACTCTCTTTGTCACAGCTTACCCTTCCCATCCCCATATCCTCAAGTCCATTCTCTAGTAGGTCTGTGTCTTTATTCCTGTCTTACCCCTAGGTTCTTCAAGACATTTTTTTTCTTAAATTCCATATATATGTGTTAGCATATGGTATTTATATGTATAGTATCATGTCATCTGCAAACAGTGACAGCTTTACTTCTTTTCCGATTTGGATTCCTCTTACTTCTATTTCTTCTCTGATTGATGTGGCTAAAACTTCCAAAACTATGTTGAATAAGAGTGGTGAGATTGGGCAACCTTGTATTATTCCCGATCTTAGTGCAAATGCTTTCAGTTTTTCACCATTGAGGACGATGTTGGCTGTGGGTTTGTCATATATGGCCTTTATTATGTTGAGGAAAGTTCCCTCTATGCCTACTTT
>NW_020175017.1:541205-541889 GCF_003031525.2 Neophocaena asiaeorientalis asiaeorientalis
CACTTTAAATATGTCCTGCCAGTCCCTTCTGGCTTGCAGAGCTTCTGCTGAGAGATCAGCTGTTAACCTTATGGGGATTCCCTTGTGTGTTATTTGTTGTTTTTCCCTTGCTGCTTTTAATATGTTTTCTTTGTATTTAATTTTTGACAGTTTGATTAATATGTGTCTTGGCGTGTTTCTCCTTGTATTTATCTTGTATGGGACTCTCTGTGCTTCCTGGACTTGATTAACAATTTCCTTCCCTATATTAAGGAAGTTTTCAACTATCATCTCTTCAAATATTTTCTCAGTCCTTTTCTTTTTCTCTTCTTCTTCTGGAACCCCTATAATTCGAATGTTGGTGCATTTAATGTTGTCCCAGAGGTCTCTGAGACTGTCCTCAGTTCTTTTCATCCTTTTTTCTTTATTCTGCTCTGCAGTAATTATTTCCACTATTTTATCTTCTAGGTCACTTATCTGTTCTTCTGCCTCAGTTATTCTGCTCTTGATCCCTTTTAGAGTATGTTAAATTTCATTTAGTGTGTTTTTCATCATTGCTTGTTTCATCTTTAGTTCCTTTAGGTCCTTGTTAAATGTTTCTTGCATTTATTCTATTTCCAAGGTTTTGGATCATCTTTACTATCATTATTCTGAATTCTTTTTCAGGTACACTGCCTATTTCCTCTTCATTTGTTAGGTCTGGTG
>NW_020175017.1:542582-686145 GCF_003031525.2 Neophocaena asiaeorientalis asiaeorientalis
TGTTTTTCTGTCTTCTCATTTTGCTTATCTTACTGTGTTTGGGGTCTCCTTTTTGCAGGCTGCACGTTCGTGGTTCCCGTTGTTTTTGATGTCTGTCTCCAGTGGCTAAGGTTGTTTCAGTGGGTTGTGTAGGCTTCCTGGTGGAGAGGACTAGTGCCTGTGTTGTGGTGGATGAGGCTGGATCTTGTCTTTCTGGTGGTCAGGTCCACGTCTGGTTGTGTGTTTTGGGGTGTCTGTGGACTTATTATGATTTTAGGCAGCCTCTTTGCTAACGGGTGGGGTTGTGTTTCTGACTTGCTAGCTGTTTGGCGTAGGGTTGTCCAGCACTGTAGCTTGCTGGTCGTTGAGTGAAGCTGGGTGTTGTTGTTGAGATGGACATCTCTGGGAGATTTTCGCCATTTGATGTTACGTGGAGCTGGGAGGTCTCTTATGGACCAGTGTCCTGAAGTTGGCTCTCCCACCTCAGAGGCACAGCACTGACTCCTGGCTGCAGCACCAAGAGCCTTTCATCCACATGGCTCAGAATAAATGGGAGAAGAAGTAGAAAGAAAGAAAGGAAGAAAGAGGATAAAAGAAAATAAAATAAAGTAAGATAAAATAAGGTTATTAAAAAATAATTATTAAGGAAAAAAAAATTTTTAAGTAAAAAAAAAAATGGATAGAACCCTAGGGCAAATGGTGAAAGCGAAGCTATACAGACAAAATTTCACACAGAAGCATACACATACACACTCACAAAAAGAGGAAAAGGGGAAAAAATAATAAATCTTGCTCTCAAAGTCCACCTCCTCAATTTGGGATTATTTGTTGTCTATTCAGGTATTCCACAGATGCAGGGTACATCAGGGTGATTGGGGAGATTTAATCTACTGCTCCTGAGGCTGCTGGGAGAGATTTCCTTTTCTCTTCTTTTTTTGCACAGCTCCCGGGGTTCAGCTTTGGATTTGGCCCCGCCTCTGCGTGTAGGTCCCCGGTGGGCGTCTGTTCTTTGCTCAAACCGGACAGGGTTAAAGGAGCCACTGATTCGGGGGCTCTGGCTCACTCAGGCTGTGGGGAGGGAGCCGCACGATGCAGGGCGAGCCTGCGGTGGCAGAGGCCAGCGTGATGTTGCACCGGCCTGAGGCACACCGTGCGTTCTCCTGGGGAAGTTGTCCCTGGATCCTGGGACCCTATTAGTGGTGGGCTGCACAGGTTCCTGGTAGGTGAGGTGTGGGCAGTGACCTGTGGTCACACACAGGTTTCTTGGTGGTGGCAGCAGCAGCCTTAGCATCTCATGGCCATCTCTGGGGTCTGCGCTGTTAGCCGCAGCTCACGCCCATCTCCAGAGCTCCTTTAAGCAGTGCTCTTAATCCCCTCTCCTCGTGCACCAGGAAACAAAGAAGGAAGAAAAAGTCTCTTGCCTCTTTAGCAGGTCCAGACTTTTCCCCAGACTCCCTCCGGGCTATGGGTGGTGCACTAACCCCTTCAGGCTGTGTTCACACCGCCAGTCCTCTCCCTGTGCTCCAATCAAAGCCCGAGCCTCGTCTCCCAGCCCCACCTGCCCCGGTGGGTGAGCAGACAAGAATCTCGGGCTGGTGAGTGCTGGTCGGCTCTGATCCTCTGTGCAGGAATCTCTCCACTTTGCCCTCCGCACCCCTGTTGCTGTGCTCTCCTCCATGGCTCCGAAGCTTCCCCTCTCCGCCCCCATGGTCTCTGCCCGTTAAGGGGCTCCTTAGTGTTTGGAAACCTTTCCTCCTTCACAGCTCCCTCCCACTGGTGTGGGTCCCATCCCTATTCTTTTGTCTCTGTTTATTCTTTTTTCTTTTGCCCTACCCAGGTACGTGGGGAGTTTCTTGCCTTTTGGGAGGTCTGAGATCTTCTGCCAGCATTCAGTAGGTGTTCTGTAGGAGTTGTTCCACGTGTAGATGTATTTCTGATGTATCTGTGGAGAGGAAGGTGATCTCCGCGTCTTACTCTTCCACCATCTTCCCCCTCTTGACACATATTCTTTATCCATTCATCTGTCGATGGACACTTAGGTTGCTTCCATGTCCTGGCTATTGTAAATAGTGCTACAGTGAACACTGTGGTACATGACTCTTTTGGAATTATGGTTTTCTCAGGGTATATGCCCAGTAGTGGGATTGCTGGGTCCTATGGTAATTCTATTTTTAGATATTTAAGGAACTTCCATACTGTTCTCCACAGTGGCTGTATCAATTTATATTCTCACCAACACTGCAAGAGAGTTTCCTTTTCTCCACACCCTCTCCAGCATTTACTGTTTGTAGATTTTGTGATGATGCCCATACTGACTGGTGTGAGGTGATACCTCATTGTAGTATTGATTTGCATTTCTCTAATGATTAGTGATGTTGAGCATCTTTTCATGTGTTTGTTGGCAATCCGTGTATCTTCTTTAGAGAAATGTCTATTTAGGTCTTCTGCCAATTTTTGGATTGGGTTCTTTGTTTTTTGATATTGAGCTGCATGAGCTGCTGTATATTATGGAGATTAATCCTTTGTCAGTTGCTTCATTTGCAACTATGTTCTCCCACTCTGAGGGTTCTCTTTTCATCTTGTTTGTGTTTTCCTTTGCTGTGCAAAAGTTTTTAAGTTTCATTAGGTCTCATTTGTTTATTTTTGTTTTTATTTCCATTCTTCTAGGAGGTGGGTCAAAAAGGATCTTGCTGTGATTTATGTCATAGTGTGTTCTGCCTATGTTTTCCTCTAAGAGTTTTATGGTGTCTGGCCTTACATTTAGGTCTTTAATCCATTTTGAGTTTACTTTTGTGTATGATGTTAGAAAGTGTTCTAATTTCATTCTTTTACATGTAGCTATCCAGTTTCCCCAGCACCATTTATTGTAGAGGCAGTCTTTCCTTGATGGTATAGTCTTGTCTCCTTTATCAAAGATAAGGTGACCATATGTGTGTGGGGTTAACTCTGGGCTTTCTATTCTGTTCCATTGATGTATATTTCTGTTTTTTGTGCCAGTACCATACTGTTTTGATCACTGTAGCTTTGTAGTATAGTCTGAAGTCAGGGAGCCTGATTCCTCCTGCTCCATTTTTCTTTTCTCAAGATTGCCTTGGTGATTCACGATCTATTGTTTTTCCATACAAATTGTGAAATTTTTTGCTCTACTTCTGTGAAAAATGCCATTGGTAGTGTGATATGGATTGCATTGAATCTGTAGATTGCTTTGGGTAGTATACTCATTTTCATGAAGTTGATTTTTCCAATCTAAGAACATGGTATATCTCTCCATCTGTTTGTATCATCTTTAATTTCTTTCATCAGTGTCTTATAATTTTCAGCATACAGGTATTTTGTCTCCTTAGGCAGGTTTATTCCTAGGTATTTTATTCTTTTTGTTGCAATGTTAAATGGGAGTGTTTCCTTAATTTCTCTTTCCGATTTTTCATCATTAGTGTATAGGAATGCAAAAGATTTCTGTGCATTAATTTTGTATCCTGCTACTTTACCAAATTCATTGATTAGCTCTAGTAGCTTTCTGGTAGCATCTTTAGGATTCTCTACGTATAGTATCATGTCATATGCAAACTGTGACAGTTTTACTTCTTCTTTTCTGATTTGGATTCTTTTTATTTCTTTTTCTTCTCTGATTGGCTAAAACTTCCAAAACTATGTTGAATAAGAGTGGTGAGAGTGTGCAACCTTGTTCCTGATCATAGAGGAAATGGTTTCAGTTTTTCAACATTGAGAACGATGTTGGCTGCAGGTTTGTCATATATGGCCTGTATTATGTTGAGGTAAGTTTCCTCTATGTCTACTTTCTGGAGAGTTTTTATCATAATTCGGTGTTGAATTTTGTCAAAAGCTTTTTCTTCATCTATTGAGATTATCATATGGTTTTTATACTTCATTTTTTTAATATGGTGTATCACATTGATTAATTTGTGTATATTGGAGAATCCTTGCATTCCTCGGATAAACCCCATTTGATCATGGTGTAAGATCCTTTTGATGTACTGTTGGATTCTGTGTGCTGGTATTTTGTTGAGGATTTTTGCATCTATGTTCATCAGAGTTATTGGCCTGTGTTTTATTTGTGTGTGTGACATCTTTGTCTTGTTTTCGTATCGGGGTGATGGTGGCCTCAAAGAATGAGTTTGGGAGTGTTCTTCCTTCTGCTATATTTTTGAAGAGCTTGAGAAAGATAGGTGTTAGCTCTTCTCTAAATGTTTGATAGAATTCGCCTCTGAAGCCATCTGGTCCTGGGCTTTTATTTGTTGGAAGATTTTTAACCACAGTTTCAATTTTAGCGCTTGTGACTCGTCTGTTTATATTTTCTATTTCTTCCTGGTTAAGTCTCGGAAGGTTGTGCTTTTCTAAGAATTTGTCCGTTTCTTCCATGTCGTCCATTTTATTGGCATATAGATGCTTGTAGTAATCTCTCATGATCCTTTGTATTTCTGCAGTGTCAGTTGTCTCCTTTTTCATTTCTAATTCTGTTGATTTGAGTGTTCTCCTTTTTTTTCTTGAGGATTCTGGCTAATAGTTTATCATTAACTTTTATCTTCTAAAATAACCAGCTTTTAGTTTTATTGATCTTTGCTATTGTTTCCTTCATTTCTTTTTCATTTATTTCTGATCTGATCTTTATGATTTCTTCTGCTAATTTTGGGGTTATGTTCTTTTTTCTCTAATTAATTTAGGTGTAAGGTTAGGTGGTTTACTTGAGTTTTTTGTTGTTCTTAAGCTAGGATTTTATTGTTATAAACTTCCCTCTTAGAACTGCTTTTGGTGTATCCCATAGGTTTTGGGTTGTTGTGTTTTCATTGTCATTTGTTTCTAGGTAGTTTTTGATTTCCTCTTTGATTTCTTCAGTGATCTCTTGGTTATTTAGTAGTATATTGTTTAGCCTCCATGTGTTTGTATTTTTTACAGCTCTTTTCCTGTAATTGATATCTAGCCTCCAAGCATTGTTGTCGGAAAAGATACTTGATACAATTTCAATTTTCTTAAATTTACCACGGTTTGATTTGTGACCCAAAATATGGTCTATCCTTGAGAATGTTCCATGAGCAGTTGAGAAAAAAGTGTATTCTGTTGTTTTTGGATGGAATGTCCTATAAATATCAATTAAGTCCATCTTGTTTAATGTATCATTTAAAGCTTGTGTTTCCGTATATATTTTCATTCTGGAAGATCTGTCCATTGGTGGAAGTGGAGTGTTAAAGTCCCCTACTATTATTTTGTTACTGTGGATTTCCCCTTTTATGGCTGTTAGCATTTGCTTTATGTATTGAGGTGCTCCTATTTTGGGTGCATAAATATTTACAATTGTTATATCTTCTTCTTGGATTTATCCCTTGAGCATTATGTAGTGTTCTTCTTTGTCTCTTGTAATAGTCTTTATTTTAAAGTCTATTTTGTCTGATATGAGGATTGCTATTCCAGCTTTCTCTTGATTCCCATTTGCATGGATTATCTTTTTCCATCCCCTCACTTTCAGTCTGTATGTGTCCCTAGGTCTGAAGTATGTCTCTTTTAGACAGCAAATGTATGGGTCTTGTTTTTGTATCCATTCAACCTGTCTATGTCTTTTGGTTTGAGCATTTAATCCATTTACATTTAAGGTAATTATCAATATGTATGTTCCTTTTACCATTTTTTTGGGGGGGGGGTTGTTTTTCTAGGTGTTTTTCTTCACTTGTGTTTCCTGCCTAGAGAAGTTCTTTTAGCACTTGTAAAGCTGGTTTCGTGGTGTTGAATGCTCTTTGCTTTTGCTTGTCTGAAAAGGTTTTAATTTGTCTGTCAAATCTGAATGAGATCCTTGCGGGGCAGAGTAATCTTGGTTGTAGGTTTTTCCCTTTCATCACTTTAAATATGTCCTGCCACTCCCTTCTGGCTTGCAGAACTTCTGCTGAAAAATCAGCTGTTAACATTATGGGTATTCCATTGTATATTATTTGTTGCTTTCCCCTTGCTGCTTTTAATATTTTGTCTTTGTAATTAATTTTTGATAGCTTCAGTATATGTGTCTCAGCATGTTTTTCTTTGGGTTTATTCTGTATGGTACTTTCTGTGCTTCCTGTACTTGGTTGACTATTTCCTTTCCCATGTTAGGGCAGTTTTCGACTATAATCACTTCAAATATTTTCTCAGACCCTTTCTTTTTCTCTTCTTCTTCTTGGACCCCTATAATTCAAATGTTGGTGTGTTTAATGTTGTCCCAGAAATCTCTGAGACTGTCCTCAGTTCTTTTTATTCTTTTTTCTTTATTCTGCTCTCTGGCAGTTATTTCCACCATTTTGTCTTCCAGCTCACTTACTTCTGCCTCAGTTATTCTGCTCTTGATTCCTTCTAGAATATTTTTAATTTCAGTAATTGTGTTGTTCATCACTGTTTGTTTGCTCTTTACTTCTTCTAGGTCCTTGGTAAACGTTTCTTTTATTTTCTCCATTCTGTTTCCGAGATTTGGGATCATCTTTCGTATTCTTACTCTGAATTCTTTTTCAGGTAGGTTGCCTATTTCATCTTTATTTATTTGGTCTTGTAGGTTTTTACCTTGCTCCTTTGTCTGTGACATTTTTTTTTTTCGTTTGTTCTTTTTTCTCTCTCTCTCTCTTTTCATTGTGTTGTGCTGTATTCCTGTCTTAATGTTTGTTTGGCCTGAGACGTCCAGCACTGGAGTTTGTTGGTGTTTGGATAGAGCCGGGTCTTGGTGCTGAGATGAGGACTTCCAGGAGGCCTCACTCCGATCAGTATTCCCTGGGGTCTGAGTTTCTCTGTTAGTCCAGCTTCTTGAACTCAGAGCTCCCAGCACAGGTGCTTGGGCATGCCCTCTGGCTTGGAAACCAAGATCTTGCAAGCTTCATGACGTGGTAAAAAAAAAAAGGAAGAAAGAAAAAAGCAGCAGTACAATATCAAAGAATAAAAAACAAAATAAAATTTGAAATATATATTAATGGGCTCCCTGGTGGTGCAGTGGTTGAGAGTCTGCCTGCCGATGCAGGGGACACTGGTTCGTGCCCCGGTCTGGGAAGATCCCACATGCCGTGGAGCAGCTAGGCCCATGAGCCATGGCCATTGAGCCTGCACGTCCAGAGCCTGTGCTCTGCAATGGGAGAGGCCACAACAGTGAGAGGCCCAGGTACTGGAAAAAAAAAAAAAAACTGGCCTGGTCCTTGGGGGTTCCTCCATCCCCTTAGATATCTGTTGTCCCCCACCAGTGCCTGGTAAATGTTCTAGTTTTGAGAAGATGTGAATTCCACGTCCTCCTAGCCACCTTGACTCCGTCCCTCTAGGAATTCTTAAATCAACATTAGCTTGCATATAATAGCCTCCTTTCAAATCTCAGTAATATCTACAAAGCATTAAGCATGGACTTTATACACAAGTTTTTACAAAGGGAGGTAAGCAAAACCTGAAAACATTTGGCAAATATCTGCTGTAGGCCTACAATTGTACTCTACTGGTCATATACAGAAGTATATAAGATGTGATAAAGATTCTTATTTGGTATGTCATGGGAATTAACATTTTTCTTGTGGGAAATTGAAAATTCTGGAAAGCTTTCAGCAGAATAATTAATTAAATAACATTGAAGTGTTTAGATAATTATTGACAGAGAATAGAGGCATGTAAATCTGTTCCAGAATATCCAGATTGCACTGCATAAAAATATGGTCTATGTCAGTGACATGAGAAAAGGAGAAACATTTGGGGGAAGAGAAAACAAAAATGCATTCAATACATGTTATGTGTAATGCTTTTCACATGTTTAAGTAATTCTTACAGAATTCTATTATTTAGAGGAGATTTTCATTGTATCAATAAGGGAATTGAGATACAAGGATTTTATTTGTCCTGTTAAAGACCACACAAGTTATAAGTGGAGAAACCAGGATTTTAAACTGGTCGAAATTGAATTTTCTCTCTGATTCTATTTGAGGTTTAAGGAAGAAACAGGAGAGAAAGTTAACTATATAGTTGTTATGGTGGATACTGTGACATTTACCAAGGAAGAAGAGTGTGTTTTAGGGTCAAAAAATTCAAGTTTGTATATAGTAAGCTTAAGATGTTCACATAGTTTGAAAGTGAATACTTCTAAAATCATGTTGGAAATATATGTATGACATTTAGGAAAGATGTTAACAGAGCTTCTAGAAGGCAGAACTATATTTAGTCTATCTTTGTATACCTAGCAACTTGCACATTAATATAGTTTGGTACATTACACAGTGAACTCATGGAAGTTGATGAGAATGTCTACAGACAGAAAAATGTAGTGTGCTTAGAACAGAAGGGCTAAGGAAAGGGAATTTAAAAGAGAACTCAGATTGGTCAAAGAAGAATCTGGAAAATGCAGTACAGTAATTCTCCTACATACGAACCTTCAAGTTGCAAACTTTCAAAGATGCAAACGTGTGTTCGCACGTCCAATCACGTACGTTAGTTCATGTGTCAGGCGTACATTGTCATGCACGTGCATCCTCTACAAGTGGTTGTGCTTTTGTGTACTTTATAGAGTACAGTAATATAGTATCTATCTCAAGCTCAGGATGTCTGAAGCAAGAGTAAAACAGCAGTGATGTGGCTGGTACTAGTGTACTTTTCAAGGAACTGTACTGTAAGATTAGAAATGTTTTCTTTATTTTTTGTGTTTGTTTTTTATGTATTATTTGTGTGGAAGGTATTATAAACCTATTACAGTATAGTACTATATAGACGACTGTGTCAGTTGGGTACTTAGGCTAACTTTGTTGGACTTACAAACAAATTGGACTTACAAACAAATTGGACTTACAAATGCGCTCTCAGAATGGAACTTGCTCATATGTAGGGACTTACTGTACCACAAACTGTACCAAAAATCAGAAATTTTAAGGAATAAAAAAATCTGTCAAATGTTACTAAAAGATCAAGTGGGTGAGATTTTAGAAGATATCACTCGATTGATTGTTTTTTACAAGTAATAGGAATGCCAAAGAAATAAATATAAAATTTTAGTGTTCTAGAATTCCAAGATTACAAGTATTGAAGTATGTTGACCTGATTGGCACAATAGAGAAAGTCATTTGCAATGGAGGGGAAGGTTAGGGATGGTGAAGCTAATGCAAGTCATCAATCCAAAGAAAGTATTTTCAAATGTTGGTGTCATGTCTCTGATTGCACTTGAGATATGAACAATGTTCACTTGTTAAGAGTATATAGGGCCTATGAGGGTTGTGCAAGGTTGGCTGTACCTGAAATTGATTATTTCTAGAGAAAATAGTTTGCTCTTAGAAGTAGCTGTGACTAAATGAATTTGTGATTCATGAGACAGCAGAGATATCTCTTTGAATTTGATTTTGTACCTTCAAACTAAAAAAAGTTCTTGACATAACTATATACATTTAAAAAGTAATATGGCATTAGTGCAAAAAGGTTATATGTGTATAAATGGATATTTATTTGATGTAGTTGATTGGAAAAATAATTAAAAACTTGAAAGATTGTCAGAACCTAATACATTGAAAAACATTTTTCAAGTTTGAAAGAAGTTGGTAATCCAGGAAGTATCTTTTGACTATGTCCCTCTGTGACTACCATATCATTTTAGAGGCTGTGCTTACAATTTGTTCAAAAAATGTCACTTCTTAAAGGAGTAAATTCCTGGTAACTTTTACCTCTTGACTTGGATGTTTCTGCAAAGCAGATATGAAGCTCTTTCTTACCTTTGTTTATCAGTGTTTCTCAACATTTTTTTCATTATCACCCTCCACAAAGAGCCTTTTTAAGTATTTTTTCCCTAATCACCTCCATGAAATGTTAGTATCACAAATATACTATATATTTTTTATGTACTGTATAAATGTCTGTGCATTATATATAAAATGAGTACAATATTTTTCTATTTTATTTTATTGTATTCATTTTCTATTGAGGTATAGTTGACTTACAGTATATTAGTTTCAGGTGTACAACATAGTGATGCAGTATTCTTATAGATTATACCCTATTAAAAGTTATTACAAAATAATGGCTATAATTCCCTGTGTTGTAAAATATATCCTTGTTGCTTATTTATTGTATACATAGTAGTTTGTATCTCTTAATCCCATACTATCTTACCCTCCTACACTTCCCTCTCTCCACAAGTAACCATTAGTTTTTTTCTGTATCTGTGAGTTTACTTCTGTGAGTCTATTTCTGCTTTCCTATGTACATTCATTTTTTATTTTTAGATTCCACATATAGGTGATATCATACAGAATTTTCTCTGACTTATTTCACTTAGCATAAGAATCTCTAGGTCTATCCCTGTTGCTGCAGGTAGCAGAATTTCATTCTTTTTTATGGCTAATATTTTATTATATGTATATCACTTCTTCTTTATCCATTCTTCTGTTCATGGACACTTGGGTTGCTTCCATATCTTGGTTATTGTAAATCATGCTTCTGTGAACATTGAGGTACATTACCTTTTTGAATTAGTGGTTTTAATTTTTCCAGATATATACCTAGGCTTGAGTTGCTGGATCATATGGTAGTTCTATTTTTAGTTTTCTGAGGAGCCACCATACTGTTTTCTAAAGTGGCTGCACCAATTTATATTCCCACCAGAAGTGCACAAGTGTTCCCTTTTGTCCATATCCTTGTAACATTTATTATTCTGGGGTGATATCTCATTATTATTTTGATTTGCATTTCTCTAATAATTAGGGATGTTAAGTATCTTTTCATGTGCCTGTTGGCCATCTGTAAGTCTTTGGGAAAATGTCCATTCAGGTTTTCTACCCATTTCTTTATTTCTATTTTTTATATTGAGTTATATAAGGTGTTTATATGTTTTGGTTATTAACCCTTTTTTGGTCATATCATTTGCAAATATTTTCTCCCATTCCATAGATTGTCTTTTTATCTTATTGATGAATTCCTTTGCTGTGTAAAAGCTCTTAAGTTTAATCAGGTCCTATTTGTTCACTTTTGTTTTTATTTCTTTTGCCTTAGGAGACACATTCCAAAATATATTGCTATGATTTACATCAAAGCGTGTTCTGTCTATATTCTCTTATAGGAGTTTTATAGTTTCCATTCTTACATTTATGCCCTTAATATGTTTTGAGTTTATTTGTGCATACAGTGTGAGGAAATGTTCCAATTTCATTCTTGTATATGTAGCTGTCCAATTTTCCCAGCACCACTTATTGAAGAGATTGTTTTTTCTCCATTGTATATTCTTTTCCCCTTTGTCTTAGATTAATTGAACATAAGTGCATAGGTTTATTTCTGGGCTCTCTATTCTGTTCCACTGATCTGCTGTGTCTGTTTTTGTGCCAGTACCATGCTGTTTTGAATACTGTAGCTTTGTAGTATATTAGTATAGTCTGAAGTCTGGGATGGTGATAACTCCAGTGTTGTTTTTTTTCTCAAGATTGTCTTGGTAATTCAGGGTCTTTTGTGGTTTGATGTAAATTTTAGGATTATTTTTTCTAGTTCTATGAAAAATGTTGTGGGTATTTTGATAGGGATTGCATTAAATCTGTTGATTGCTTTGGGTAGTATGGCCATTTTGACATTAATTCTTCTAATCCAAGAACATGGGATATCTTTCCATTTCCTTGAATCGTCTTCAATTTCCTTCATTAATGTTTTATAGATTTAAGATTATACATCCTTCACCTCCTCGGTTGAGTTTATTCTTAGGTATTTTCCTCTTTTTGATGTGATTTTTAAATAGGATTCCTTTTAACTTTTGCTTTCTGATAGTTAATTATTAGTACATAGAAAAGCAACAGATTTCTGTATATTTTCTTCAATTCTGCAACTTTGCTGAATTTATTTGTTAGTTCTATTAGCTTTCAGATGGAGACTTTAGGATTTTCTATATAAAGTATCATGTCATCTACAAATAGTGACACTTTTCCCTCTACCCTTCTGATTTGAATGCTTTTTTATTTCTTTTTCTTTTCTGATTTCTGTGACTAGGACTTCCAATACTATGTTAAATAGAAGTGGCAAGAGTAGGTACCCTCGTCTTGTTACTGAATTACCAGAAACTCTCATCTTTTCACTGTTGGGTATGCTGTTAGCTGTGGGTTTGTCATAAATGGCTTTTATTATGTTGAAATATGTCCCAGCTCTACCCACTTTAATGAAAGTTTTTTAATCATGAATGGATGTTGAATTTTGTTAAATGATTTTTCTGCATCTATGGAGATGATCATTTGATTTTTATCCTTTCTTTTGTTATTGTGGTGTATCACATTGATTGATTTGCAAATATTGAACTATTCTTATGTCTCTGGAATAAAGTCCAATTGATTATGGTGTATGATTCTTTTTATATGTTGTTGGATCTGGTTTGCTAACGTTTTGTTGAGGATATTTGCACCTATATTTGTCAATGATATCAGCCTGTAATTATTATTATTCTTTGAAGTGTCTTTGTATGCTTTTGGTATGAGGGTAATGGTGGAGTTGTAGAATGAATTTGGAAGTGTTCTCTCCTACTCAATATTTTTGAATAGTTGGAGAAGGATAGATATTAGTTCTTCTTTATATGCTTGGTAGAATTCCCCTTTGAAGCCATGTATTACTGTACTTTTGTTTGTTGGGAGTTTTTAAATTACAAATTCAATTTCACTATAGTGATTAGAATGTTCAGATTGTCTTTTTCTTCTTGACTCAGTCCTGGCAGGTTGTATGTTTCAAAAAGATTTGTCCATTTCTTCCAGGTTGTCCAATTTGTTGGCATATAACTGTGTGTTATTCTTTTGATGATTTTTGTATCTCTGTGGTATCAGTTGTTATTTCTCCTCTTTCATATTTTATTTTCTTTATTTGCATCTCGTTTCTTCTTCTTGGTGAGCCTGACTGAAAGTTTATCAATTTTGTTTATCTTTTTAAAAAAGCAGCTCTTGGATTCTTTGATATTTTATTTATTTATTTCTCTCTCTTTTTCTCTCTCTTTCTTTCATCTCTATTTGTCTCTGTCTTTATTATATCCTTCCTTCCTTCTGTTGATTTTGGGCTTTCTTTGCTCTACTTTTTGTAATTCTCTGAGATAGTAGGATAGGTTGTTTATTTGAGATTTTTCTTGTTTCTTGAGGAAGGCCTATATCCCTTTAAACTTCACTCTTAGGACTATTTTTGCTGTATCCAAGAGATTTTGGAAAGTTGTGTTTCTATTTTCATTTGTCTCAAGGTATTTTCTGATTTTCTCTTTGATTTCTTCATTGACCCACTGTTTTTTTTAGTAACATATTATTTAGTTGCCACGTGTTTTTTCTTTTTCCATTTTTCTTTCTGTAATTGATTTCTAGTTTCATACTGTTGTGGTTAGAAACAGTGTTTGATATAATTTCCATCCTTTTAAATTTGTTGAAATTTGTTTTGAGGCCTAGGGTGTGACCTATCCTGAAAAACCTTCCATGTCCACTTGAAAAGGATGTGTATTCTGGTGTTTTCGTATGTAATGTCCTGTAGATATATCTAAAGTCCAACCAGTCTATTGTGTCATTTAAGACCACTGTTGCCTTATTGATTTTTCTGTCTGGATGATCTGTCCATTGATGTAAGTGGGGTATTAAAGTCACCTACTATTATTGTATTATTGTCAATTTCTCCTTTTATGTCTGTTAGTGTTTGCTTTATATATTTAAGTGCCCCTGTATTGGGGTGCATATATGTTAATGAGAATAGATCCTCTTCTTATATTGATCCTTTTATCATTATATAAAGCCCTTCTTTGTCTTTTGTTATAGCCTTTGTTTTAACATCTATTTTTTCTAAGTATTGCTACCCCCACTTTTGTCATTTCCATTTACATGAAATATCTTTTTCCAGCCCCTCACTTTGTCCGTGTGTGTCTTTAGCTCTGAAGTGAATCTCTTGTAGGCAGCCTATAGATGGGTCTTGTTTTTTTATTCAATCAGCCACCCTATGTGTTTTGATTGGGGCAGTTAGTCCATTGACAATTCAAGTAATTATTTACAGATGTGTACTTATGGCCATTTTTATTACTTGTTTTCTGGTTGTTTTTGTAATTCTTCTCCATTCTTTTTTTTCTTCCTTTGCAGTATGATTATTTTCTTTAGTAGTGTGCTTGTATCCCTTTTAGTTTTTGTGTATCTATTGTAGGTTTTTGATTTGTGGTTATCATGAGGGTGATATATGTTGACATATAATTATATCTACTTGTTTTAAACTGGTTGCCATTTAAGTTCAAACACATTCTAAAAGTTCTATATTTTTTTTCTCCCCTTCCCCACATTTTGTGTTTTTGCTGTCATATTCTATATCTTTGTGTTTATTCCTTAATTTTTAGTTATATTGCTTTTACAATTTTTTTGTCTTTTAATCTTTATACTGGCTTATTTAATGGTTGATCCTCTGTCCTTAGTATATATTTGCCTTTCCTTGTGGGATTTCCCTTTCCTATAGATTCTTCTTTTCCTCTTAGAGAAGACCCTTTAACATTTCTTATAGGGTATGTTTAATATTGATTAACTCCTTTAATTTTTGCTTGTCTGAGAAGTTCTTTATCTCTCTTTTGATTCTAAATGAAAATCTTTCTATGTAGAGTATCCTAGGTTGAAAGTTTTTCCCTTTCAGCACTTTGGACATATCATGCCACTAATTTCTGGACTGGAAAGTTTCTGCAGAAAAATCAGCTGATAGACTTATAGAGAGTCCCTTGTATATGAGTCTTTGTTTTTCTCTTGCTGCTTTTAGAATTCTCTTTTATTCTTTAACTTTTGCCATTTTAATTATAATATGTCTTGGCATGGATCTGTTTGAGTTTCTCTTGTTTGGGACCAACCCTCTGTGCTTTCTGTACCTGGATATCTGTTTCCTTCTTCAAGATTGGGAAGGTTTAGCCATAATTTCCTCAAATACATTTTCAATCCCCTTCTCTCTCTTCTCCTTTTGGAACCCCTATGATGTTGATGTTAGTATACTTAGTGTTATTACAGAGCTCCTAATCTCCTCATTTAAAAAAATTTTTTCTTTTTATTGTTCTCATTGGGTGATTTCCATTATTCTAGCTTCCAGATCACTTATGCTTTCTTCTGTACCACTTAGTCAGTCTTCTATTCATTCTTTTCAGTGTGTTTTATATTTTAGCTATTAAATTATTTATATTTTGGATTGGGTCTTTTTCATATTTTCAAATTCCTTGTTAAAGTTCTCACTGTTTTACTCATTCTTTTCCCTAATTCAGTTAGCAATCTTATTATGAGTGCTTTGAATTTTTTATCTGGTAAATTGTTTGTTTTATTATTTATTTTTTCAGGGGTTTTCTCCTGGTATTTCAGTTGAAACCAGTTCCTCTGCCTTTTACTTTTCTTTAATTTTCTCTGCCTCTATGAATTTAGGTGAAACAGTTACCTATTGTGGTCTTAAATGTGTGTTCTTATGTGGAAACATCCCTATACAAACTGTGTGTGCCCAATGCCTTTGGTGGGAGAACTGGATTTGATTTAGATGCTATTCACATTTTTCCTCATGGTATGCTGCACCTATCACCTTGATAGAGAGTAAGACTGCAGATAGAGGGGCTAGAGCTAGCACTTTGAGTGAGGCAGGACTTCTATGCTCAGTGGCCATCACTACCCTATCAAGGGTGGAGTCTGATCCCATGTTGCTATAGCAGAAGCCTTGAGGGTCAGGCCTGAGATGGCTGTGTTTTCTTTGGTTGTTCACTTTTCCCTCTCCCTGTTGTGGGACCCTTGTGACAGGGGAGGAGCACCAAAGCAAGTGGTACATGAAGCCTCTTGGCCCATGTCAGCCACAGACAGAGGTCCGTGCCATCTCTAATGCCTGTGCAGGCACCAGCAATTTCCACTCACTCTGCTAGGACACAGTCCTGAGTCCAAGTCCCCTTTGTCTGTCACAGACAATCACTCCCCACAGCCTCCATCACCCTCCACTGTTGTGGAACCACACTGCAGTGCAGGCAGCATCTGCATGGACTCTTGCTGTATACCAGGGCATGAGCTGTTGGGGAGTAGCCACCTTCAGAGTTCTGGACTGCTTCTGATGCACTGCTTGAGTAAGTGCCAAGGATGGTCACTGCTGCCCCGTCCAGGTTCTGCCTTGGGACCTAGTTGCCTCTGTGTGTGTGTCCCATGGTGGAGTTTTCTCCCCAGATCCAATGGCATGCTGTGATGTAGAATAAGCAGGGCTTGAGGGTTCACTAGGATTGGGCTGGAGCCCACACTGAGTAGGTCACCAAAAATGAGTCAGCCAGCCATGCTGTTTCAATTTGCCCTTCCTGACCAGCCTCAGGGGTAAGCCAGCTTGCATGCAATCCTCATGAGCAGAGTTCAGCCTTTCCACAGGCCTCCAATTAGTCTCAGCAGTTCTCCACTCAGCCAAGGGGACTTGTCTCTCCTGTGTATGACCCCAGGACTAGGGCACCCAATCTGTGACTCTCACTGTTCACTCTCAGGTTTGGTCTCTATCCGTGTATCTTCTCCCTTTCCTCTCCCAGGGCACAGGTCTCTACTTGATCACTTTCTTCCCTTCCATCCTGATTATGTGTGGATCTTTCTTATGGCCTTGGTTGTACAGGAGTCTTTCTGCCAGTTTCCAGTTAGTTTTCAGTGAGAATTGTTCCACATGTAGATGTATTTTTTCTGTGTTCATGGAGGAAGATGAGTTCCACATTCTATTCTCCACCATCTTCTTCATTCCCTCAAAAAGAGTAAGATTTTTTTACCCTCACCCAAAATGATTTTCCCCCTTAGGAGTGATCTTGTGCTATTGAGAATGCATGATACACCTAATTCAAAATAAACAATGTGTGAGGCCTTGGTGAAGGTGTCTTATTAAGAAGGCTATAAAATTTATTAGTACTCAGGGAGTTTTATTTTTATGGAGCTAAGTCAGAAGTAAGCATAGTGTGACCTAAAAAACTAAAAAAAACAAACTTTAGCACAGTTTCTCTTTGGAAAGGTTGGTTTAAATACTTACTGAGTCTGATGCATGACTGAAAAGCAAAGTGTTATGAAATGTAAACAAACATACTTGCAGAAGCTTAAGTGTAAACAAACATACTTGCAGAAGCTTAAGTGTAGAATTATAAGCATTTTTTATAAACATGAGATCTAAAGCAAAGAAGAAAATTAATTTTTCAAAAATATTTGTCAAATGCTGGGAACTCAGTGTGGCTAAAATGGAAACAAGCCTGACCTCAGGAGACTATGGCCTAAATCAGGAGACTATGGCCTAAAGGGTGAAAGAGCAGCCCAAATCAGTTTAGTAAGCATAAAGTTAAAAGGTAGAGAAAACTATGAAGATTTAAATTGAAACTGCCCACAGGCAGACCAGATGGCAGAGAGGACAGTTGGCAGGCTATAACAATTCTATGGGCATGGTGAATTCTGACCCTGAGGTGTCAGAAGTGAAGAGAAAAAGGCATAAAATCTGTTCCACATAGGAAAGCAGTTGGCAAATGTCAAATGAGATCAGTAAGTAAGTAGTGAAGATTTCAACAAGGCAGTCTGGGTCAGATACAGATTTTTTTTAAAGGAGGAAGGAACACTTATGGGGGAAACCATTAGTAGTGAAAAAGAGAGAAATAATTCAAGACACAGGCTGAGTCATAAAGCAGTGGATATTCAGCCACAGGCACCTGGGCTAACAGAAGAGGGAAATAAAGGAAAAGAGTTTAAGCATCAAGTGTCTACAAATTAAAAATACACAAGAAGAGACAAAGAGGAAAGATACAGGTAGCACTAGCAACAGCAGAACAAGCACTGTTAGAGGATTAGAGACCAACTTCCTTCACCTCTTGCTTTACATTTCCTAGAATAAAACACTTGTGAACAGGCGTAAATAACAGATCACCTGAAAGGCAGACAGTTGATTGTAGCCATACTTTTAAAGGAAGACTTTTCTGGGAGTCCCAAAATCCAACTCCTTTATCATTTTGTCATGTAAATCCCCAATACTGAATCATTCTTTTTGTTTTCTCTGTAGTTGCTCTCAAGTTAAAGCAACATTGTTACAAAACGACCAAGGAATTATATTGGTATATAACACTATCAAATTTAAGTATACTATGGTGATTTCACTGTCATTAGTTTCTAGGTATTTTTTGATTTCCTCTTTGATTTGTTCAGTGACCTCTTGGTTAATTAGTAGTGTATTGTTTAGCGTCCAGGTGTTTGTATATTTTATAGATTTTTCCCTGTAACTGATATCTAATCTCATAGTGTTGTGGTCTGATACAATTTCAATTTTCTTAAATTTACCAAGGTTTGATTTGTGACCCAAGATATGATATCCTGGAGAATGTTCCATGAGCACTTGAGAAGAAAGTGTATTCTGTTGTTTTTGGTTGGAATGTCCTATAAATATCAATTAAATCCATCTTGTTTAATGTATCATTTAAAGGTTGTGTTTCCTTATTTTTTTCATTTTAGATGATCTGTCAATTGGTGAAATTGTGGTGTTAAAGTCCCCTACTCTTATTGTGTTACTGTCAATTTCCCCTTTTATAGCTCTTTGTTAGCATTTGCCTTATGTATTGAGGTGCTCCCATGTTGGGTGCATAAATATTTACAATTGTTATATCTTCTTCTTGGATTGATCCCTTGATCATTATGTAGTGTCCTTCTTTGTCTCTTGTAATAGTCTTTATTTTAAAGTCTATTTTGTCTGATATGAGAATGCCACTCCAGCTTTCATTTTGATTTCCATTTGCAAGGAATATCTTTTTCCATCCCCTCACTTTCAGTCTGTATGTGTCCCTAGGTCTGAAGTGGGTCTCTTGTAGACAGCATATATATGGGTCTTGTTTTTGTATCCATCACTAATCATTAGAGAAATGCAAATCAAAACTACAATGAGGTATTACCTCACACTTGTCAGAATGGCCATCATCAAAAAATCTACAAAATAAATGCTGGAGAGGGTGTGGAGAAAACGGAACCCTCTTGCACTGTTGATGAGAATGTAAATTGATACAGCCACTATGGGGAACAGTATGGAGGTTCCTTAAGAAACTAAAAATAGAACTATCACATGACCCAGCAATCCCACTACTAGGCATATACCCTGAGAAAACCATAATTCAAAAAGAGACATGTACCACAATGTTCATTGCAATAGCCAGGACATGGAAGCAACCTATGTGTCCATCAACAGATGAATGGATAAAGAAGATGTGGCACATATATATACAATGGAATATTACTCAGCCATAAAAAGGAATGAAATTGAATTATTTGTAGTGAGGTGGGTGGACCTAGAGTCTATCATAAAGAGTGAAGTAAGTCAGAAAGAGAAAAACAAATACCATATGCTAATACATATATATAGAATTTTATAAAATGGTCCTAATGAACCTAGGGGTAGGACAGGAATAAAGACGCAGACATAGAGAATGGACTTGAGAGCACGGAGAGGGGGAAGGGTAAGCTGGGATGAAGTGAGATAGTGGCATGGACATATATACACTACCAAATATAAAATACATAGTTAGTGGGAAGCATCTGCATAGCACAGGGAGATCAGCTTGGTGCTTTCTGTCCACCTAGAGGCGTGGGATAGGGAGGGTGGTAGGGAGACGCAAGAGGGAGGAGATATGGGGATATATGTATACATATAGCTGATTCACTTTGTTATACAACAGAAGCTAACACACCATTGTAAAGCAATTATACTCCAATAAAGATGTTAAAAAAATTTAAGTATACTATCTAATTTCCCCAAATATGATAAATTTCCTCATTTCTCTATCTCAGGCATAAACCTACAGTCAGAAACTTATTTTATATGTTCCACAATACCCTATATTTCATGTTTGTGGTAATAATCATCCCACTTCTATGTTTTTGTCTCCAATAGAGGTCTGGTGTTGATGTCATGGGGCCGCACCTCTCTGGTTACCACTATTTCTTCAACACCTATTACAGTGCACAAAACATATAATTATCTGTGTCAGAACAGAGTATGCAAGAGTAGAAGAGAACAACATCAGAGGAGGAAAGAGGGAAAAAACAAACCAAAAAATGAGGTAAAAAAAAATCCTTTCCCTTAGTGTTAAGAAAGTATTATTTCTTCCTCAGAACTGGCAACTTAGGGGAATGGTTCTTACCTGACATGTTAAATAAATATGGGTATTAAGATAAGTACGTATCCTATTTATTTTTATACATTCTAAATGTGTATTTAAGGAATCTATATTACAAAAATTATTTGATTTAATCACATTAATGTGTCAAAGACAAACCTATTTAATTATTTGAGAATTAAAGAAATCATTTGGCCAGATGTTATTTTTCTTCCCAGTTGTAAAAATCTTAAGAAACATCTCCTAGATAATGATTTAACGAATATGAGAAGCTTCCCAAGCAAGATTTAATGCCATTGTAAAAAAAAAAACATTAATAGAGAAATATCAGTAAAACAATATTCTTTAGGATCATAAATATAATCCCATTTTTTTATAAGGCTATTCCACATGTTTTAATTAAACTCTCTTATAAAGTGTTATAACGAGCATTGATTGCTATTTAGAAAACTTTTAACAGGCTCTTAGAGGATCTGCAATGCTTGGTTTTCTCTGCCCAAGTCTGCCCCAGATGATCACCACTACAGCCAGCAGGATCCTGTGGGTATGTCCATCATCAGCTAGTGATGTGTATTATTGGCAACCTTACTTGGAACTTACTTAGAATACAATTTAACCATATAAAAATATCTGCTAGGGTAAAAAGCATTAATCAATACTAGATTTTATATATTTTAAGGATTGTGTTAGACATCTGTGGCTTATCTTTGATGCACTAATCATTGCTATATATTTTGAGAAATAGATTCAGATTTCCAAGGATCAATTTACAAATGAATTTTTGGCAGAAAAACTGTCAATTGAACTATATCCATAGTTTTGTAAAATATATTTTTTTACACTTTGCTTATGGCAGCCTAGTTAAGCCCAATATACTATTGCTGCTTCAAAAAAGACTCTCTCGGTGGTATTGGCAAGGCTTTGCAATATTCTAAGCCAGTGTGCAAAGCCTCAAACAAGCATACATATCTGTGTTTAGGCAGCCTTAATTTAGATCCCTTAAACTTGTTTCAGATTTTCTTCTGCTCTATGTCAGAGTACATTTAGTAAAAGCCAAATCTCTGGCCAAATGAGCAAAACTCTCCTAGGTAGTCTTTCTTTAGTCACTATGTCAACCTTCTTGGGATATTCAGGTGCTTTAATGGCTGCTTAACCAGACAGATTTTAGGAATTGTATTCTCAGCATTACCAGTTTTTCTCTAGGACTTTTTTTACCTCTTGTTTTTGTGGGCCTGTTTGATAATACTTACTTTCCAAAAACAAATGTCTAATCTATTTTACAGGTTGTTTTAGGGAGCAGCATCTTAAAGAATGATACACTAATTGGGCTCCCTTTTGGGAAACATAAAGCAGTTTTTTTCAGGTGTAGTACACAGAAATAGATGACATACTGGTAGCTTTTGTTCTTAAAGAAAATACTTATGGCTGAAACAGATGTTGCAAATTAAAAATCAAATTAATGACATGATTCTTTACATATTTTCTATGGTATAACAGTATATAACATTTCTGATAAAATTGTTCATGAAAAATGTCAATTATTTATTTAAAATTTAATCAGATTAGAATACCTTTATGCTTATTTTCTTAAAAATCTGACACAAGAATTCTGATAGAGCTTTGGTTGATACCATTATATAAATTGCTTATAAATGTATTATTTAGAGATACTTCTTTTTAAAAAGAGGAGAAATATATTTGCCTAGTCTTAGTTTAATATGCTTGAAATGACTGTTCTGAATAATCATTTTTCTCTGATGCCTCCAATAAGGAAAAAGAAAAATGATTATATATGATTGGATGTGTAACTCTCACAATTTCCTCTCCTCTCAGGATTGCATTAACACCATGTTACCTAGAGGCAGTGTGGTATAGAGTCTTAATTGAGTAATTCCCTGACTTTCTCTCTAACCACTTATGTAACTTTAGACCCATCATTTAAACTTTCTAAGCTTTCATTTTCTTATCTACAACATAAACTTAATGATGTATTACATAAACTTAATGATGTATTACAGAGTGATTGAGAGGCATCATTGGAACAGCCAGCACTAATTATGTGCTAGATTACTATGTAATAAATACCAGCCTCTCATTTCTTTGAATTATCTTACTTATTTATTGTCATACTGTATATGTTGCTTTGCTAATAATAAACTACAAGCCAAGGTTATTCCATTTTTGTGTGTTCATCACACACACACAAATACACCCAGTAGCTACAGGAATTCTTCCTCTCTGCTGTGGTATATGAATAAGTACTCACCTTCTATTCAGTATCCTTTCTTTCATATCCTTAGAAATTGCAATCACTTAATTTTAAATTAGTAGTCCATAAAATAATAATTTTAGCATCCATGATAGATATTTAAAAATTTTATCAATGTTAAATGTTAAGTATCTAGGTGAAAAGATGAGGAAGAAGTGTGACTCATTATTTTTATATTGAAATTGCTAAAATATCTTGAAGCATTTGAGATAGAGATTGATTCATCTTTGAGGTCTCTATTGTCAAAGTTTATTATAGATTATTATAAAGTCATACTTATAAAGTCATACTTAATGGGTTGATGATATTAGAAAACAATGTTTTTTGTACTAGAAAAACAGGCAGTAAAAGCCATGGAGACAGAATAAAGAGCCCATAGATGAGCCTAAACTTACATGGGCAATTAATCTAGGGCAAAGGAGTCAAGAATATACGATAGGCAAAAGATTACCTCTTCAATACTTGGTTTTGGGGAAATTGTACAGCTACATGCAAAAGAATCAAACTGGACAACTCTCATACCATGTACAAAAATAAACTCAACTGAAATGTAAGACCTGAAACCATAGAATTTCTAGAAGAAAACATAGGCAGAACTCTTTGACATAGGTCTTAATAATATTTGGGGGGATATGTCTCTTCAGGCAAGGGAAACAAAAGCAAAAATAAACAAATGGGACTTCATCAAACTAAAACGGTTTTTGCACAGCTAATGAACATATCAACAAAATGAAAAGGCCACCTACTAAATGGGAGAAGGTATTTGCAAACTATATATCTGATAAGGCGTTAATATTCAAAATATAAAAAGAACTCATACAACACAAGAAACAAACAACCCAATTAAAAAATAGGCCAATGATCTGAATAGACATTTGTACAAAGAAGACATACAGATGGCCAACAGGCACATGAAAAGATGCTCAATATCACTATCATCAGGAAAATTCAAATCAAAACCACAATGAGATATCACTTCAAACCTATCAGAATGGCTATTATCAATCAACAAATAACAAGTGTTGATGAGGACATGAAGAAAAGGGAACCCTCATGCACTGATGATGGGAATGTAAATTGGTGCAGTCACTATGGCAAACAGTATGGAGATTCCTCAAAAAATTAAAAATAGAACTACAATAAAATCCAGCAATTCCACTCCTGGGTATTTATTATCCAAAGAAAATGAAAATTCTAATTCAAAAAGATATATGTACCCCTATGTTCTCTGCAGCATTATTTACAATAGCCAAATACAGAAGCAACCCAAATGGCCCATCAATAGATGAATGAAGAAGATGTAATTTACACATATAATGGAATATTAGCCATAAAAGAAATGAAACCTTGCCTTTTGGGACAATATGGATGGACCTAGAGGGTATTATGCTCAGTGAAATAAGGCAGAGAAAGACAAATACTGTATGATTTCACTTATATGTGGAGTCTAAAAAACAAAACAAATGATCATATATAACAAAACAGAAATAGACACAGAGAACAAACAGGTGGTTGCCAGAGATGAGGGGGTGGGTGGAGGGAAGAAATAGGTGAGGGAGAATAAAAGGTACAAACTTCCAGTTCCACATCAAATGAGTCACAGTTATGAAATGTACAGTGTGGGGAATTTAGTCAATAATATCTTTGTATGGTGACATATAACTAGATTTAGCTTGGTGATTATTTTGAAATGTATAAAAAAAAAATCACTATGTTATGTAACAGGAACTACCATAGTGTTGTAGGATAATTATAGTCACAAACATACACACAAATTCATAGAAAAAGATATCAGATTTGTGGTTACCAGAGATGGAAGCTGGGGGGAGGGGGAATTGGATGAAGTCAGTCAAAATGTACTACAAACTTCCACTTATAAGTAAGTACTAGCAATGTAATATACAACATGATAAATATAATTTATATTTATACACATTTAAACACTGTTGTATGTTATATAATAAAATTGTTAACAGAGTAAATCCTGTGTTCTCATTGCACACACATTTTTTCTAATTTTATATATAAATGATGGATGTTCACTAAACTTGTGACAATCATTTCATGAGGTATTTAAGTCAAATAATTATGCTATACAGCTTAAACTTATGCAGTGCCATATGTTATTATATCTCAATAAAACTGGAAGAAAAAATGATACAATAAGGGAGAAAAAAAGCCATGGAAAATGTGATACATTTATAAGAGCAATAAGGATAGGCTCATATGGTCTCCTTTTTAAACTGAGTATTAAGAGTGTATGAAAATGCCACTCAGATTCATAACTTTTTAAGTTGTACAATATGAATAGAAAAATTGTTTCTAAACTATCTAGGTTTTAAAAATTCAAAAATATCAGAATTAACAGATCTCTAGGAATAAGTTCATCTGAACTAATTTGGCCTCACACAGAACCCAATGGGGAACTTCCAGTCTCCTGAGCACTGTACTTAAGGTAGCAGAGGCTAAGGAAGTTTAAGTGAACTTCACTCAGATACTAGCCCTTCTATGAACCGGCCCAAACAAGGCCTGATTGAATAGCAGTCTCTATCTTAAAAATCATCAGACTTAATGCCTGAAAATGGGGAATATGATCCTGAATTAGAAATTAGCTTAGTAGAAATGTCTCTGAGTTACACCAAGAAGACAGCTCAGCAGTGCTAATTCTTATAAAGCTACTTATTCTAAAGTCCTATGAATGGGCTCCATCTGTAGCCTGTCCTTTTATTTTAAAAAATACCTTAATTAGAGGATTTTGTACAAAGAAAGATACCATATATAAATTAAATATATAGGTGATAGAATGAGAGATTATATGTAGTGCCTAAGGAAAAAAAATCAAACACCTAGAATACACTAATAATACACTCAAACCAGAAATAAAAAGACAGCAACCTCATTGTAAAAATAGGCAACAGATATATACAGAAAAAAAAAAATGTGGAAGTCCAACAAGCACACGAAGAGATGCATAAACATGCATTAAGAATGCAAGTTAAAATGATATATGATTTTATACCTAGTATAGGGGGAAATCTGGAAGATGGTTGTGAAGTATCAAGAAATATTTGCCAGCTGCTGGAATGAGAATGGTATAGCCATTTTGGGAGGTACTTTGGTGCCCCCCAAACATACAAGCAAAAAGGCTGTACATATATATGTGCATACATATGAGAGGTTAGACCAAGGATGTCTAGTTGGAATCATCAGCTCAGAGGAGGAGCCATGTGCTCTAAAATAAGGCATGGCAGGCAGCTGAGATGTGATACTCTATAACCATGTACCTTCCGTGAAGTATAAACGAACACTGGAATAAACAGTGGTAGCTCCAGATTTTGTGAAAACTGAGTATTTAAAATTTTGGTTGCTGTTTTTAAAAAAGAATACACAATTAAAAGTACAAATTCACATAATAAGTGCCCATTTAGAATTTTTTAAAAATCACTACAAATTAGAATTTAAGAAAAAAATCTCTAAATTACCACAAACTTGAAAATAATAAACTGCTTGACATACCATTCAAACATGGTTTTCTCTAAAGGTTTGGATGCATTATCTTTGACCACTTCTTCCTATATTCTTGTCAGGAGAAAACTTCTGGTTGGACCATGCTTCAAAGAGAACCAAACATTCTGCTTATGACTTTTCACATGTGATTACTTAAGGAATTTTCCAAAGATTAGCTTTTTGCTTTACTGATTTCAAGTGTGTTTTTTTTGGATATATTTTGGGATTGTGTGTCACAGACTCTTTTACATTTCAATAAGGTATATCTTGTCATGATATCTAATGTATTGGCACAGAGGGAGATAGAAGATGGAAGTCATTCCTATATCAGAATGACTTACAAAGGCAACTATGAAACATATAAATATTTCCCACTATGGCCAAACTCAACACCCCCTTATCTAGATCCAGGAAATGTCAGAGACCATGCCAATCCCACTCAGAAGAAAGGGAATTGTAAATGAGAGCAATTTAAAGTGTAAAAAGACAAAAGTGTTAAACTTTTACAATAAAAATATTACTTTCCAAAACTGTCCAAAATACACAAAAATGTGAATACATTTCTAGTGTTTCTTACAGTGTAACTAAAGCACCCTAAAGCTTAAGTATTATTAGTTTCACTTTCTTTTGATTAAATACCAAATGTACCTTCTTTTGATTAAATACAAAATATAATGTGCTTAGTGCTACCTTGGGAATAAGGAAGCAATGACTCTGATAATGAAAATTTTAATTGGTAGAACCTTTTGTGTATACTTTTGACAACACTGAGGTTATTGGTGCATTTAATGATTGCAACATCTGTGGAAGTTTAAGGATAGAAACTATATTGTAGTACAGAAGTAAAGGGAATTTGGTAAAAGGAAAGAATCAGATGCAGGGGGGAAAGTAACTTTGAAAGTGTCATTTTGTTTTGACTTGGTGTTTTAAACTGGACTGAATTGAGCATATGTAATTGCTAATGGAAGCAAAATAAGATTATGTAGAAGTTTAAAGATAGAGGGTTAACTGACAGCTCAAAGATACTGAAAAGTGGAAAAAAATGAAGGATGCAAAACATAAGAAAAATGACCAGCTTCATTTCAAGAAAAGAAATAATTCCATTATAGTAAAAAAGAATGAAAAAGATGAGGCTGATGTAAAGAGGATAATTCATTATACCTGTCTATGTTATAAATTGTTTTACAGTAGGAAAGTATTACCTCTACTATCCTAAAGTACACAAACTTTCAAAAGAGAAATACAAAGGAATTGAACAGGATATGCCTCATTTACTAGTTAATGATTTTAAAACTATTTAAGAAACATGTTAGTACTTCAATTATTTAAGAAACATGTTAGTGCTTCAATTGTAAAATGCAATATGACAATTTAAACAAAGATATTGTGATAAGCCCATTTAAAAAAATTTAGATATTTGTAGATTCACATGCAGTTGTAAAAAATAACACAGAGATGTCCATGTACACTTTACCCAGTCTCCCTAATGGTAACATCTTGCAAAACAATAGTATAATATCTCAACCAGGATATTGACAGTCCAAATAGCTTTAGAATCGAACAATACAATAACTGAAATGAAAAATACACTAGAAGGAATCAATAGCAGAATAACTGAGACCGAAGAACAGATAAGTGAGCTGGAAGACAGAGTGGTAGAAATCACTGCCATGAAACAGAATAAAGAGAAAAGAATAAAAAGAAGTAAGGACAGACTAAGAGACCTCTGGGACAACAATAAACTCACCAATATTCACATTATAGGGGTCCCAGAAGGAGAAGAGAGTGAGAAAGTATCTGAGAAAATATTTGAAGTGATAATAGCTGAACATTTCCCTAACATGGGAAAGGAAACAGTCACCCAAGTCCAGGAAGTGCAGAGAGTCCCAGGCAGGATAATCCCAGGGAGGAACATACCAACACACATAGTAATCAAATTGACAAAAATTATAGACAAAGAAAATATTAAAAGCAACAAGGGAAAAGAAATGAATAACATACAAAGGAATCCTCATAAGGTTACCAGCTGATTTTTCAGCAGAAACTCTGCAGGCCAGAAGGGGGTGGCACAGTATATATAAAATTATGAAAGGGAAGAACCTACAACCAAGAATACTCTACCCAGCAAGGCTTTCATTCAGATTTGAAGGAGAAAGCAAAAGCATTACATACAAGCAAAAGTTAAGAGAATTCAGCACCACTAGACCAGCTCTGCAACAAATGCTAAAGGAACTTCTCTAGCCGGAAAAGACCAGAACTAGAAACAAGAAAATTATGAAAGAAAAACACACCAGTAAAGGAAAATATACAGTAAAGGTAGGAAATCATCTGCACACAAATATGATATCAACAAGCAATTGTGAGGACAGCACAAATGCAGGAAATTGGAAATGCATTTGAAATTAAAAGAATAGCAACTTAAAACAAGCTTGTTTATATATAGACTGCTATATCAAAACCTCATGGTAACCACAAACCAAAACTCTATGATAGATACACACACAAAAAAGAAAAAGGAATCCAAATAAAACAGTAAAGTCAGTCATCCAATCACAAGAGAACAAAAGAGGAAGGGAAGAAAAATTACCTACAAAAACAAATCCAAAATAATTAACAAAATGGTAATAAGAGCATACACATCAATAATTACCTTAATATAAATGGATTAAATGCTCCAACTAAAAAAGAATAGCTGAAAGGATACAAAAATAAGACCCATATATATGCTGCATACAAGAGACCCACTTAAGATCTAGGGACACATACAGACTGAAAATGAGGGGATGGATAAAGGTATTCCATTCAAATGGAAATCAAAAGAAAACTGGAGTAGCAATACTCATATCACACAAAATAGACTTTAAAATAAAGACTGTCACAAGAGACAAGGAAGGACACTACATAATGATCAATGGATCAATCCAAGAAGGTATAACAATTGTAAATACATATGCACCCAACATAGGAGCACCTCAATATATAAGGCAAATACAGCAACAAAAAGAGAAATTGACAGTAACACAATAATAGTGGGGAACTTTAGCACCCCACTTTCATCAATGGACAGATCATATAGACAGAAAATCAATAAGGAAACACAGGCCTTAGACACATTAGACAAGATGGACTTAATTGATATTTACAGAGCATTCCATCCAAAAGCAGCAAAATACACTGCTTCTCAAGTGCACCTGGAACATTCTCCAGGATTGATCACATGCTGGGCTACAAAGTGAGCCTCGGTAAATTTAAGAAAACTGAAATCATATCCAGCATTATTTCTGACCACAATGTTGTGAGATTAGAAATCTACTACAGGAAAAAAAAAACTGTAAAAAAAACACAAACATGTGGAGGCTAAGCAATAAACTACTAAACAACTAATGGATCACTGAAGAAATTGAAGAGGAAATCAAAAAATACCTAGAGAAAAATGAAAATGAAAGCATGAAGATCCAAAACCTATGGGACACAGAAAAAGCAGTTCCAAGAGGGAAGGTTATAGAAATACAATCTTCCCTCAGGAAACAAGAAAAATCTAAATAAACAACCTAACCTTACACCTAAAGCAACTAGAAAAAGAAGAACAAACAAAACCCAAAGTTAATAGAAGGAATGAAATCATAAATATCAGAAATAAATGAAATAGAGGTGATAAAAACAATAGAAAAAATCAATGAAGCTAAAAGCTGGCTCTCTGAGAAGATAAACAAAATTGATAAAACTTTAGTCAGACTCATGAAAAGAAGGGAGAGGGCTCAAATCAATAACATTAGAAATGAAAAAGGAGAAGTTACAACTGACACCACAGAAATACAAAGGATCACAAGAGACTACTACAAGCAACTTATGCCAATAAAATGGACAACCTAGAAGAAATGGACAAATTCTTAGAAAGGTAGAACCTTCCAAGACTAAACTAGGAAGAGACAGAAAATATGAACAGACCAATCACAAGTACTGAAATTAAAACTGTGATTTAAAAATCTTCCAACAAACAAAAGCCCAGGAGCAGATGGCTTCACAGGTGAATTCTATCAAACATTTAGAAAAGAGTTAACACTTACCCTTCTGAAACTCTTACAAAAAATTGTAGAGGAAGAAACACTCCCAAGCTCATTCTACGTGGCCACCATCACCGTGACACCAAAACCAGACAAAGATATCACACACACACACACAAAAAAGAAAATTACAGGCCAGTATCACTGATGAACATAGACACAAAAATCCTCAACAAAATACTAGCAAACCAAATCAAGCAATACATTAAAAGGATCATATAAAATGATAAAGTGGGACTTATCCCAGGCATGCAAAGATTTTTCAAAATCTTCAAATCAATGTGATACACCACATTAAAAAAACTGAAGAATAAGAACCATATGATCATCTTAATAGATGCAGAAAAAGCTTTTGACAAAATTCAACACATTTTTATGATAAAGACTCTCCAGAAAGTGGTCAACGAGGGAACACACCTCAACATAACAAAGGCCATATATGACAAACCTACAGGTAATATAATACTCAATGGTGAACGACTGAAAGCATTTCTTCTAAGATCAGAAACAAGACAAAGATGTCCACTCTTGCCACTCTTATTCGACATAGTTTTGGAAGCCCTAGCCATGGCAATCAGAGAAGAAAAAGGAATAAAAGAAATCCAAATTGGGAACAAAGATGTAAAACTGTCACTATTTGCAGATGACATGATACTATACATAGAAAATCCTAAAGATGCCACCAGAAAACTACTAGAGCTCATCAATGAATTTGGTAAAGTAGCAGGATACAAAATTAATACATAGAAAAAAGTGCAGGCCAGTATCACTGATGAACATAGACACAAAAATCCTCAACAAAATACTAGCAAACCAAACCAAAAGTGCATTTCTATACACTAAAAATGAAAGATCAGAAAGAGAAATTAAAGAAAATATCCCATTTACCATTGCATCAAAAAGAATAAAATACCTAGGAATAAACCTACCTAAGGAAGCAAAAGACCTGTACTCCAAAAAACTAAAAGACACTGGTGAAAGAAATCGAAGATGACACAGATAGATGGAAAGATATACCATTTTCTTGTATTGGAAGAATCAATATTGTCAAAATGACTATACTACCCAAGTCAATCTACAGATTCAATGCAATCCTTATCAAATTACCAATGGTATTTTTCACAGAACTAGAACAAAATATCTTAAAATTTGTATAGAGACACAAAAGACCCTGAATAGCCAAAGCAATCTTGTGAAAAAAAATAGAGCTGGAGGAGGTTCCCTGCCTTCAGACAATACTACAAAGTTAGTCATTAAAACAGTATGGTAGTCATTAAAACAGCAGAAAAACAAATATAGATCAATGGAACAAGTAGAAAACCCAGTAATAAACTGACGCACCTATGCTCAATTAATCTGTGACAAAGGAGGCAAGACTATACAGTAGAGAAAATACAGTCTTTTCAATAAATGCTGCTGGAAGACTGGTCAGCTACATGTAAAAAAAGAAATTAGAACATTGTTTAATACTGTACACAAAAACAAACTCATAATGGATTAAAGACCTAAATGTAAGACTGGATACTATAAAACTCTTAGAGGAAAACATAGGCAGAACATACTTTGACATAAGTCACAGCAATATCTTTTTTGATATGTCTCCAAAAGTAATGGAAATAAAAACAAAAATAAACAAATGGGACCTAATTAACCTCAAAAGCTTTTGCACAGCAAAGGAAACCATAAAAAAAACAAAAAACCCACAGAATGGGAGAAAATATTTGCAAATGATGAGATCGACAAGGGGTTAAGCTCCAAAATTTACAAACCGTTATGCAGGTCAATATCAAAAACAACAAACAACCCAATCAAAAAATGGGCAGAAGACCTAAATAGACATTTCTCCAAAGAGGACATACAGATGGCCAAGAAGAACAAGAAAAGATGCTCAACATTGCTAATTATTAGAGAAATTCAAACAAAAACTACAATGAGATATCACCTACACCAGTAAGAATGGCCATCATCAAAAAGTCTACAAACTATAAATGCTGGAGAAGGTATGCATGAAAGGGAACCCTCCCACACTGTTGATGGGAATGTAAATTGGTACTGCCACTTTGGAGAACGTTATGGAGGTTCCTTAAAAAACTAAATATAGAGCTACCATATGATCCAGCAATCCCACTCCTGGGCATATATCCAGAGAAAAACACAGTTCAAAAGGATATATTCACCCCAATTTCATTGCAGTTCTATTTATAATAGCAAGACATGGAAGCACCCTAAATGTCCATTGACAGATGAATGGATATAAAGATGAGGTGGTACATATATGCAATGGAATATTACTCAGCCATTAAAAAGAATGAAATAATGCCATTTGCAGCAACATAAATGGACCTGGAGATTATCCTACTAAATAAGTTAGAGAAAGACAAATATCATATGATATCACTTTCATGTGGAGTCTAAAAAAATTTACATAAATGAACTGACCTACAAAACAGAAATAGTTACAAATGTAGGAAGCAAACTATGGTTACCAGGGGGAAGGGTGAGGGGAGGGATAGATTGGAGGTTTGGGATTGACACATACACACTGTTATATTTTAAATAGATAACCAACAAGGACCTACCGTATAGCACAGGGAACTCTGTTCAATACTCTGTAATTACCTAACTTGGAAAAGAATAGATACATATATATGTAAAACTGAATCACTTTGCTATACACCTGAAACTAACAAAACACTGTTAATCAATGATACTCCTAAGTAAAATTAAAATGTTAAAAATAAATAAAAGCATTAAACAAGAATAAAAAGAAAAGCAAAAAGAGAAAAGGATAGGGAGAAAAATCACAACAGAACATCCAGTATTGTAAGACAATTCAAAAGTTGAATATATTATTGGATAGCAGAAAGAAAAAAGATATATTGATACAGAAGAAATAATTGAAGTAATAATTACCACAAATTTTTCTAAATTAATGACAGACACTGTGATTGTCAATTTTATATATCAATTTTGCTAAGCCATAGTGCCTAGATATTTGGTCAAATATACTGGATGTTTCTGTGAAGGTGTTTTGTGGATTAGACTAACATTTAAATGCATGGCCTTTGAGTAAAGCTAATTACTCTCCATATGTGAATGGGATTCATCCAGTCAGCTGAAGGCCTTAATCAAACAAAGACCAACCTATTCTCACCACAGAAGAATCCTGATAGTAGATTGCTTTCGTATTCAAAGTGCAACTCTTGCCTGAGTGTCCAGTCTGCCTCCCAATCCTGCAGATTTTGGACATAACCACCACAAGCATGTGAGCCAATGCCTTAGAATAAACCTCTCTCACTCTCTACACCCTCCCTCTCTCTCTCATATGATGCATGTTTGTGCGCACGTGCGTGTGCACACGTGTGCACACACACACACACACACATTCTATTGGTTCTGTTTCACTGGAGAACTTTGACTAATAGAGACACCAAAACAGAGATATAGGATTCTTAGCTAACAATCACCATGAAGGATAAATAACAAAAATACTGCACATAGACATATCATATTCAAACTGCAAGAAACGAAAGGCAGAGAAAATCTTGGAAGCAGCCAGAAAGGGAAAAAAGATAAGCATCTTATGGGAATTCCCTGGCAATCCAGTGGTTAAGACTCCATGTTTCCAATGCAGCAGATATGAGTTTGATCCCTGGTAGGAGAACTAAGATCCCACATGCCATGTTTTTGGCCATGTGGCCAAAAAACTTTTTAAAATAAATTTTAAAAAAATTTTTAAATTTAAATTTAAAATTAAAATTTAAATTTAAATTTAAAAAATTTTAAAAAGCACCTTACTAGAGGAGGAACATGATAAGAAGTAGAGTGAAATATTTAAGCTGTTATTTAAATATTTAAAGTGAAATATTTAAGCTGTTAAAAGAAAAAAAAAATACAACCACCACCACCAACCTAGAGGTCTTCAGAATTTTACTTCTAAAATGAAAAATACAGGAAGGCTTTTATAAACAAAGAAAAATTAAGGGAATTCATTACCAGTAGATCTTCTCTGCAAAAAAATGTTAAAGCAAGTTCTTCATGAAGAAAGAGAATTATATAGTCAGAAACTCAGATCTACATAAAGAAAGGAATAGTGTCAGAGAAGGAATAAATGATGGTCAAACAAAATATTTTATTTTCCTATTCTGAACTAATCTAACAGAAAACTGTTTATTCAAAGTAAGAATGACAACAGTGTATTGGGTGATTATAAAATATGGGAAAGTGAAATAAATGACACCCACATTATAAGGGATGGGAAGGAAGAATTGTGAATAATTTGTTATTAGGTTCTTGCACTCCCATAAAGCTGTACAGTGTTATTTGAGTATGGACTCAGATTAGTTGTAACTGAATCCTGCAAAATTTTTAGTGAAACACTAAAAAAATGTTTAAAAGAAATATAATCAATATCTTAAGAGAGGAGATAAAATGAAATTATATAAATGCACTATAAAAATCAGTGAAGCCTGTAAAATAGAGGAAAAAGATAATTTAAATGAAGAGAAAACAGTTACAAATATGGTACAGATTAAACAATTTCGGTAATCACTTTAAATATGAGTGTGATAAATACACCAAATAAAGGACAGAGAATGTCAGAGTATATTAAAAAAAAATACACCAACATATGTTGTCTATAAGAAATTCTCTTTAATGACTCAGTTTAAAAGTAAAGGGATGAAGAAAGATATACTATGCTAACGCTAACCAGAAGAAAGTTTAAGTAGCTCTAATGATTTCAGACAAAGCAAACTTCATAACAAAGAAAATTATTACAGATAAATAGGGAGATTACATAATAATAAAGGGGTTAATTCTCTAAGAAGACATAATAATGCTTAACACTTATGTACATAGCAACAGAGTGTCAAAATACCTGAGGTAGGTAGGTAAATAAACAATTAAATAAAATTATAAGGTGAAATAGATGTAGTGTTATAGTTAGAGATTTAAACATTCCTCTTTCAGTAACTGATAGATTAAGCAGGCAAATAATCAGTCAGGATATATTTGACCTGAAAAGCACCAACAATCAACTTGCTGTAAATGACATTTATAGATGCTTCATCCAACAAATGCAGAATACACATTCTTCTCAAGCTCACATGGAACTACGTTACATGATAAACTACATTCTAGGTAATAAAACATATCTGAAAATAATTTAAAATAATAGAAATCATGCAACATATGCTACCAGGCCACAAATATGAAACCAGAAATCACTAACAAAAAGATAATTGGAAAATCCTCAAATACCCAGAGATTAAACAGCACACTTCTAAATAAAATATGGGTCAAAGAAGTTTCAAGAGACATATTAAAATATTTTGAACTTAATGAAAATTTGTGGTATGGAGCAAAACAGTACTTATTGAGATATGTATAGCTTTGAATGAATATATCAGAAAAAGAGAAAGATCTAAAATCAATAATTTGTTATTGAAAAGAAATAAAATTGGCAAACCCATAGCCAGAAAAACCAAGAATAAAAGAAGATATAATTACCAATATTAGAAATGAAAGAAAAATCATCACTACTGATCCCAAGGACATCAAAAGCATAGTAAAGGAATATTCTGAATAACCCTATGGACATAATTTCATAAATTAGATGAAATTGAACCAACTCTTGAATACACTAATAACTGAAACTCACATATGGAAAAAGAATCTTAATAGGTCTATATATATTAAAGAAATGAAATAAATAATAACACCACAAAAAAAAAGCATCAAGCCCAAATGGTTTCAATAATGAATTCTACCAAACATTTTAGGAAGAAATTATGCCAATTCTTTATAATCTCTTGCAGAAAACATAAGCAGGGTGAACACTTCTCTTATGAACTGAATTGTGTCTCTGAAATTCATTTGTTGAGACCCTAATACGCAGTGCCTCAGAATATGACTGTATTTGGAGATAAAGTCTTTAAAGATGTGGTAAATTTACAGTGAGACTGTAATAGTAGACCATAATACAATGCGACCGGTATCCTTCAAAGTAGAGGAAATTTACGTACACATGCAGACCAGGGATGCACATGCACAGAGGAAAGATGATGTCAGGACATAGCAAGAAGATGGCCATCTACAGGCCAAGGAGCAAGGCCTCAGTAGAAACCAAACCTGCCAACATCTTGATCTTGGATTTCTAGCCTCCAGAACTGTGAGAAAATAAATTTATGTTGTGTAAGCCATTCAGTCTGTGATATTTTTTTACTTTGGCAGTTCCAGCGAACTAATCCAACTTTCCAGTTCATTCTATTAGACCAACAGTAATACCAAAACCAGATAAAGACATTAAAAGAAAGAAAAACTATAGATCAATATTTCTCATGAAAAAAATTAAAATTCTTAAAGTATTAGCAAGTCAAATCAAAGAATATATGAAAAATAGTATACTCCATGACCAAATGGGGTTTATTCCAGATATACAAAGCTGATTCAACATTTAAAAAATCAATTAATATAATCTACTACATCAGTGGATTAAGGAAGAAAAATTTATCTGATTATATTAATTGATGCAACAGAAGCTTTTGACGATATCCAAAAACCATTTGTGGATAAAAATATCTCAGCAAAATGGGAACAGAGAGAAACTTTTTCAACTTAATAAAGAACATCTACAACAAACCTACAGCTAACATTTAACCTCATGGTGAGAAATTAGATGCTTTCCCCCTAATACAAGGAACAAGGCAAGAATGCCCTGTCTCACCACTTTATACAACATTGTATCAGAAGTCCTAGCTATTGCAAAAATACAAGAAAATGCCATAAATGGTACACAGATTGAGAAAAAAGAGATAAAAATGTCTTTGTTCTCAGATATCATGATTGTCTATAGAAAATCCCAAAGAATCAATAAAATTCTCCTGGAACTTGTAAATAATTATAGCAATGTTTCAGGATAAATGGTTAATAGACAAAAGTTAACTGATTGCCTATATACCAGTAATGAACAATTGGAATTTGAAATTAAAAATACAATTGCTAGTAAGATCTAATGATAGCTACGCATATAAGCACGTGAAGAAAAGGGTTGGGATCTTATTGTTGAAATATGAAGGCATAGATTTTTTTTTGTTTTATATGTATAGAAAAATAAATTGAAAAGAATACATGATTCATTCATTTAATAATTAGTTACTAAGCAATGAGGTGATACAAAGTTGAAAAAGACATAATTGCTTCCCTCAGAAAATTCTAATCTCTAAGAGATTATAGAGTAAATGTTAAATATTTATCATGCAAGGTAACATAAGTATTTGAAAAGATATTAAAATAAAATGATATAGAGGTCAGAGGAAGAAAGTTTATAAATGCATAGTTCGATTAAAAATAGTGACTTTGAGAGGGAGTGATGTCAGCCAGATGGTAGAATAGGAAGCCTCAGACCCTCCCTACTAAGATTTCAAATTAAAAATACACAGAACAACTCCCTTCGTGAGAAATTCAGAAACAAGTTATGAGGTTCCTGCATCCCAGGTGAGTGTGAAAACAGCTGCATTCAAGCAGGAAGGAAAATTCTGGCACCCACTCTCTACACCCTCTCCCCTCAGCATAACACAGTGCAATAGAGAAGAAAATTCCAACTCTTAGGTTCTCGTAGAGACAAAGAGAGAAGAATGGACCATACATCCAAAGTTCTGACTTTTCAGAAGCCTGCTGGAGGGACAGGATTCTATTTTTCCTGAATCTAGAGAAGAAAAGTGATGGTTTAGAATACCAGTTATGCACCCACCAGTGCCCCTCCCACATGGAAAAGCACAAAGCAATCAGTAAAAAACCCAACTGTTGGTTATTCCTTGTGAGGAGAAAAAGTTGGAGCATACGTCCAACCTTCTGGTTTTGGGGGGATTGAGGGGGTGAAGGCTACCCTTTCATCTGGTTTCTGTATTGCCCGTCTGTGAGTGCTGATGGGATCAGCATATTTTAGATGCCTGAGAGCTAATGAGAACAAAAGAGAGGAGGGAAGCTTGCTTGAGGCTTGTTCCTGCTCTGCAAGACCCATGGTACAACAGACAGAGATCAATTATGCTTGGTGAATTCTACCTCTGGGAAAAAGGAGAACAGTTGTACGCTGTGTGTCCAACTTTCCAGTTCTGGGGGAGAGGACTGCCCAAGAGACTGGTTTCTGTCTTTCCCAAATCTAAGAGCTGAAAGGAAAGGGTATCAAGTTGGGAGATACTGAGAACAAAGGTGGCAATGGAATACTATGTACACATGTATACACCTGCCAGAGCCCTTCTCCCCTGGCACAACATGGAGCAAACAGGAGTAAATCCCCAGCTCCTGACTTCTTGGAAAGAGAGATAGCTGAAGTACACATCTAATATTCTGTCTTTTTAGGGGGCTGTCTGAAGGACTGGTTTCTGTCTTGCCTACATGGGAGCATTGATGGCACCCAGAAACTCCAGATCCTGGGGCCAATAAGAACAAAAGAGGGACAGGCCACTTAATTGTGGCCTCCTGCTGCTCCACAAAACCAGCAGTACCACAAATCAGCACAAAAGAGAGCAAGATATTGCAAGCTTCTGAAAAGAGAAACTGGTAAAGACTATAACTGGAAATTTACATGCACATGTCCAGAGAAGACACATCTACCAAAAAGTTATGAGAAGCCCCCAGAATTTCTAGGAGGTATTTCCCATAGGAACTCAGGCTATAAAGACTGGGAGAGACGGCTGTTTTTTAAAGTGCACAGATACCAGCACAAAATTATGAGAAACATGAACAAACAGGAAAACATAGACCATTAAAAGTAAGAAAATAAATCTCCAGAAATTTAACATATAGAAAGAGGTCTATAAATTATCTGAAAAAATAATTCAAAACAATTATCATAAAGATGCTTATTGGGTTTAAAAAAACAATGCATGAACAAAATGAGAATTTCAACAAAGAGATAAAAAATAAAAGACCCAAAGAGAAATTTTGGATTTCAAAAATAAAATAACTGCATTGAAAAGTGCATTAAAGAGAGATTCAAGAACAGACTTGATTTAGCAGAAGAACGAATAAGCAAATTAAAATACAAGTCATTTGAAATTATCCAGCCAGAGGAATAAAAAGAAAAAAAGAATGAAGAATAGTGAAGAAAATCTAATGGATGTATGGGACACCATATGTACTCATTATACATATATAATGAGTATATACATTATACATATGATATACAATATTGTATCTCAAAAAGTTAAAAGAGAAAGAAAGGGAGAGAAAACTCATTTGAAGAAATAATAGTTGAAAACTTCTCAAATCTGGGCATTCAGATTCAAGAAGCTCGGCAGACAGAAAATAGGAGGAACCCGAAGAAATCCACAATGAGATATATAATCAAACTGTCAAAATCAAAGACAAAGAGAAAATTTTGAAAACAAGAAAAATTGACACTGTGTATGAGGGAGATCCTAATATGACTACCAGTAGATTTATCAGCAAAAACATTGCGGATCAGAAGGGAGTAGTATAATATATTCCAAGGGCTGAAAGAAACAACAAAAATAATCTAACCAAGAATACTATACCTAGCACATCTATTCCTCAATAATGAAGGAGAAAAAGACATTCTCCAAAAAACAAAAACTAAGGGAGCTTATCAACCACTAGATCTGACTTAGAAAATGTGCCAAAGGGAGTCCTTCATGTTGAGAAAAAAGGATGCCTTATAGTAATATGAAAGCATAAGAATGCTGATAGGGTAAATATATAGACAAATACAGAATGCTGTAATACTGTAATGATGGTATATAAATTACTTTTAATTCCTGTATAGAATTTAAAAGAAAAATCTATGTAAAATATATTAATGAATGCAGGGTAAAACAAGGAATAATTTGTGACATCAATAGCATAAAATGTGTGTGGAAGAGGAAGAAGCAAAAGTGTAAAATTTTGCGTATGATTGAAATTGTTATCATAAGCTGAAAATAAATTTTTGTAACTATAATAGGCTTTATATAAGTCCTATGGTAATCACAAAGAGAATACCTAGAGAAAATTCACAAAAGAAAATGAGAACGAAATAAAAGCATGTCACAACAAATATAATGAAACACAAAGGAACACAGCAAAAGAGAAGAAGACAAAGAAGCTACAAGACACACAAGACAATTAAAAAGATGGCAATAGGGCTTCCCTGGTGGCGCAGTGGTTGAGAGTCTGCCTGTCGATGTGGGGGACATGGTTTCATGCCCCGGTCCGGGAGGATCCCACTTGCCACGGAGTGGCTAGACCCGTGATCCATGGCCACTGAGCCTGCACGTCCGGAGCCTGTGCTCCGCAACGGGAGAGGCCATGGCAGTGAGAGGGCCATGTACCGCAAAAAAAAAAAAAAAAAAAAAGATGGCAATAGTAAATCCTTCCCTGTCAGCAAATATTGAAAGAACAGAAGGGAGAAACAGATAACAATGCAATAATAGCAGGTTATTTTTTTTCTTTTTTTTTTTTTTTTGCTGTACGCAGGCCTCTCACTGTTGTGGCCTCTCCTGTTGCGGAGCACAGGCTCCAGACATGCAGGCTCTGCGGCCATGGCTCACAGGCCCAGCCGCTCCGCGGCATGTGGGATCTTCCCAGACCAGGGCACGAACCCGTGTCCCCTGCATCGGCAGGTGGACTTCAACCACTGTGCCACCAGGGAAGCCCAATATCAGGATATTTTAATACCCATTTTCATTATGGATAGAACAATCAGACAGAAGAACATTAAGGAAACAGAGAACTAAACCCTATAGATCAATCAGGTCTAACAGACATAAAGAGAATATTGCACTCAACAGCAACAGAACACATACTCTCCTCAAGTGCATATAGAACATTCTCTGTGACAGATCACATATTAGGCCACAAAATTAAGAAGACTGAAATAATACCAAGTATATCCTCCCATCACAGTGGAATGCAACTAGAAAGCAATAGCAGAGGGAAAGTTAGAAAATTCATAAATATGTGGAAATTAAACATCACACCTTGAAACAACCAAGTCAAAAAATGAATTGAAGGAAATTAGAAAATATCTTGGGACAATTTGCAAACAAAAATATGACATGCCAAAACTTATAGCATGCAGCAAAGTAGTACTCGGAGGATATTTAAAGCAATAAACACCTACATTAAAAATGAAGATTTTAAACAATTTAAATTTACACAAGACACTAGAAAAGAAAAGGCTAAGCACAAAATTAGCAGAAGGAAAGAACTAATAGAGATTAGAAGTAAATAAAATAGGAACTAGAAAGACAATAAAAAAGATCAACAAAACTTAGAGTTGTTTTTTATTAAAGACAAACAAAATTGATAAAACATTAACTAGACTAGTCAAGCAAAAAAGAAAGAGGACTTAAATGAATGAAATTATAAATGAAAAAGGAGACATTGCAACTGATACTACAGAAATACAAGGCTCATAAGGGTCCACTATGAACAATCATATGCTAACAAATTGGGAACCTAGAAGAAATGGATAAATTCCTAGAAACAACAACCTACTAAGACTAAGTCTCAGCAAGGAGATCAGTAATCCAAAACATCCCAACAAAGAAAAGACCAGAACCAGATGGACTCATTAGTAAATTCTATGAATTATTTAGGGAAGATTGCTAATGCTTCTCAAACCCTCCCCAAAAAAATGAAGAGGAGGGAATATTTCCCAACTTATTTTTATGAAGCCAGCATTATCCTGATACCAAAGCCAGAAATAGACACTATAAGAAAGCTACAAAGCAATATCCCTGATGAATATAGATGCAAAATTTCTCAACAAAATGCTAGCAAACTGAATTTATCAGCACATTAAAAGAATCATACACCATGACCAAGCAGGATTTATTCCTGGGATACAAGAATGGTTCAACATACAAAAATGAATCGGTGTGATACACCACATTAACAAAACAAAGGATAAAAATTATATAATCATCTCAATAGATGCAGAAAAGGCATTCGACAAAATTTAAACCTTTTTCATTATTAAAAACACAAACAAGGAATAATGAAAATTTCTTAAACATAATAAAAGCCGCAGCTAAATCATACTCAACAGTAATAATAATAACCAAAAGACATCTCTCTAAGATCAGGGAACAAAACAAGGATACCCATTCTCACCAACTCTTTCCAACATAGTACTGGAACTACTAGTGAGTATAATTAAGAAAAAGTAATAAAAGGCATACAAATTAAAAAGGAAGAAGTAGAAGTAGAATAAAATAGGACCCATATTTTACACAATACAAAAAATTCAACTCCAGATGGATTAAAGACTTAAATGTAAGACCTGAATCCATAAAACTCCTAGAAGAAAACATAAGGAGAATACCATTACATTGGTCTTAGAAATGATTGCTTGAATTTGACACCAAATCACAGGCAACAAAAGCAAAAACATACAAATGGAACATCAAAGCACATCTGTGCAGGAAAGTAAACATTCAACAGAGTGAAAAGTTAATTTGTGGAAAAGGAAAAAAAAAACCTCAAATCATATACTTGATAAAGAGTTAATCTCCAAAGTATGTAAGAATCTTCTACAACTCAATAGCAAAAACAAAACTAAGCAAACAAACAAAACAGGTAACTTGATAAAAAAAAATGAGCAAGGACCTGAATAGACATTACTTCAAAAAAGACATACAAATGACCAATGGGTTTATAAAAAATGTTCAACATCACTAATCATCAGGAACATGTAAAACAAAACTACAATGAAATATCACCTCATGCATGTTAGGGTGACCATCATAAAAACCTAAACAAAACAGATAACAGCATAACCAGTGGGGTTGAATAACAATAATTGGAGCCCTCGTGCACTCTTGGTGCATCCCAGGTATAAATACCACTTGGTCATAATTTATAATCATTTTAATGTGCTATTAAATTTGGTTTGCTAGGATTTTGTTGAGAATTTATGCATCTATATTCATTAAGGATATTGGTTTATAGTTTTCTTATAGTGTCATTTTCTGTCCAGATAAGGACACTACAAGAAAAGAAAACTATAGGCCAATATCCATGATGGACATAGATGCAAAAATCTTTAACAAAATATTAGCAAACTAAATTCAACAGTATATTAAAATGGTGACACAACATGATCAAGTGGGATTTATTCCAGGGATGCAAAGGTTGTTCAACAACTGTAAATCAACCAACATGATATATCACATTAACAAAATGAAGAATAAAAGTCATATGATTATTTCAATAGATATATAAAAAACCTTTGACAAAATTCAACATCCATTTATGATAAAAACTCTCAAGAAAGTGGGTATACATGGAATTTACCTCAACATAATAAAGGCCATATATGACAAGACCACAGCTGACATCATACTCAATGGTAAAAAACTGAAATCATTTCCTCTAAGACAAGGGACAGGACAAGACTATCCACTATTGCTACTCTTATTAAACATAGGATTGGAAGTTCTACCTAGAGCAATTAGGCAAGAAAAAGAAATAAAAAATCATCCAAATTAGAATGGAAGAATTAAAACTGTCACTGTTTGCAGTTGACATGATATATACGAAAACCCTAAATTCTACACCAGAAAAACTATTAGAATTAATGAATGAATTCAGTAAAGTTGCAAGATAAAAATGAATAAACAAAAATCTGTTGCTTTTCTATACACTAATAATGAATTATCAGAAAGAAAAATTACAAAAACAATCCTATTTACAATTTTATTCAAAAAATAAAATAACTAGAAATAAATTTTTCCAAGGAGGTGAAAAACTTGTACCCTGAAAACTATAAGACATTGATAAAAATAAACTGAAGATGTCAAAAGTAAATGGAAAGATATTTCATGCTCAGAGGTTGGAAGAATTAATATTATTAAAATTTTCATACTGTCTAAATCAAACAACAGATTCATTATAATCCCTATCAAAATTCCAATGGCATTTTTAATAGAGAACAAACAACTCTAAAATTTATATGGAATCACAAAAGAGACCATATAGCCAAAGCAAACTTAAGAAGAACAAAGCTGGTTGTATCACAAGTCCTGATTTCAAAACATATTTACAAGGCTATAGTAATCAAAACAGTATGGCATTGGCATAAAGAGACATATAGTTCAATGGAACAGATCTGATAGCCCATAATAAACCCACACATATATGGGCAATTAATTTATGACAAAGGAGTCAAGAATATACAATGGAAAATGGATAGCCTCTTCAATTAATGATGTTTAGAAAACTGGACAGCCACATGTGAAAGAATGAAACTGGACCAATATCTTACACCATACAGAAAAATCAACTCAACATGGAATAAGGACTTGAATGTGAGACCTGAAGCCATTAAACTCCTGGAAGAAAACATAGGTGGTAAGCTCCTTGACATTGTTCTTGGTGATAATTTCTTGGATTTAACACCAAAAGCAAAGACAACCAAAGCAAAAATGACCAATTGGGACTACATCTAACTAAAAAGCTTCTGAACAGCAAAGAAAACCATCATTAAAATGAAAAGGCAACTTATGAAATGGGAGAAAATATTTGCAAATTGTATATCTGATAAGGGGTTAATATTTAAAGTACATCAAGAACTCATACAACTCAACAGCAAAAAAAAAAAAAGGAAAAAAGAAAAAAAAATCTAATTTAATTATGGGCAGAGGATCTGAATAGCAATTTTTACAAAGAAGGCATAGAGATGGTCAATAGGTACATGAAAAGGTGCCCAACATCATTAATCATCAGGGAAATACAATCAAACCCACAATGAGATATCACTTCACACCTATTAGAACAGCTATTATCAAAAAGACAAGAAATAACAAGTGTTGGCACAGATGTGAAGAAAAGGGAACCCTCTTGCACTGTTACTTGGAATGTAGATTGGTGCAGCCACTATAGAAAACAGTATTGAGGTTCCTCAAAAAATTAAAAATAGAACTACCATATGATCCTGCAATTCCACATGTAGGTATTTATCTGAAGGAAATGAAAACACTAACTGGAAAATATATCTGCATCCCTATGTTTATTGCAGCATTATTTACAATAGCCAAGATATTGAAACAACTTATGTGTTCATCAATGCATCAATGGGTAAAGAAAAATGTGATACATACTCACATACACAATGAAATATTATTCAGCCATAAAAAGAAGGGAATCCTGCCATTTGCAACAACATGGATGGACCTTGAGGGCATTAAGCTAAGTGAAATAAATCAGACAGAGAAAGACAAATACCATATAATCTCATTGAAATGCAGAATCTAAAAACTAAAACAAATTGAACTCATAGATATAGACAGACTGGTGGTTACCAGAGGCAGTGGGGGGTGGATGAAATTGGTGAAGGTGGTAAAAGTGTACAAACTTCCAGTTCAATACAAAGTAAATGCTATGTAAATAGTTGCCAGCTAGGGACAAACTCAAGTTTCACTTTTTGGAACTTTCTGGGATTTTTTTTCCCCATGTATTTTCAATCCAGATTTGGTTGAATCCACAGATGTGGAACCTGCAGATATGGAGGGCCTACTATACTGCAGTAAAGACACAATTGCAATGACTTTTCATAAGAAGCTCTCACTGGTCTTTTCCATTTCCTTAAAGACAATAACAAAAGGGGTCTTGTTGCTCTTGGTTGTTCTCAAAAAGGACATCAATAGTACTATATAATACCTAATGTTATTGTTAGAAATATATAGTTTTAAGAAACTGTCCATAAATCACACTTAGATGATCTTAATCTCAAACTTAGAAAAAATTTTTGGCCTCTCCCTTTCCTTCTCTGCACTGAATGCAATCATGCATTGCCTAGACGAAGACTTTTATTCCCCTGGAGCTAACAGCTCACAACTAAGCCCCCAATGCCATCACACTGACCTTACTTCAAGGATACTCCTAGGGTCAAGTTCAAAGATTGGTCCATGCCCAATTCTGAACTTCCATCCTAGCTTCAGAGGTCCTTGTCATATTGAATGACCTCTGTTTAGACTACATCAATAACCCAACCTCTTCTGTAGAATCCTGCCTCCCTTTATTCCTACATTGGGTTGATTCCTAGAGCACTCCCAAATGACCTTTGTGTACACACAGCTCTGACACAAGATCTGTTTCCAGGGAAGCTTAACCTATGACAGTCTCTTTATTTAAATTCATTCAATTATTAAAATCTGCCATTTATCTCATATACAGCTCTCTTTCCCATCCTCACTGCTATTACGTTATACCAGACTTACTTAACTTCTTTTAACTGTTTTGCTTCTATTTATTTTTCATTAAACCCATCCTTCAAACAGTTATAAAATTATCTTTTAAAATTTCAAAACTTGTAAGCCTCTGCTTATCTTAAAATTATTCTATTTCTGGAAAAAACTCAAACTCCTTAAGAAGACATATTATGTTCTGTAGCACCTAATCCTTCAAACCATTCTTCTCACTCCATACTTCAGCAATCCTTAGAAATGTGTAGTTTTCTGTGTATTTGATGCTCTTTCACTTCTTCATTGATTGATATATGCTCTTCTTTCAATCTGAAATTAATTTCATTTTTGTGTATCCCTAAATTGATATGCATCCAACAAGGATCAAATCAATTTTTACCTCATCTAGGAAGACTTCTACACGCACAATTCTACCTCTTCTCCTAGGACTGGTGTATATATTTATTACATAATTTATTGCATTCTTTTTTTTCTTAGCCATGTGAACTAAATTTGGAACTTCAGGCACACATTGTTTTATTTATCATAATAAAATATCATCAATAACACAAAATAATGGTGTTTTATTTATCTTTTTTCCATGGAACCTGATTAAATAAATTACTGAAAGAAGTGGCATTAATTACAGAAATGTTGCTGTTGGGGAAAAACTTGCATTGCAATTCTATTTTATGACTCTGTAGGATTTTTTGAGAACATTGAAATGATTCTACACCAGAGGGAAGTCTTCCTTCCCTCCAGATGTCAAACAATTAAAAACCTATTGCTTAACTAATATTTTGAATTCATTAGAAGAGAGACCATTGGCAGATAATCAAGAAATAAGATATTGTTTTTGCCCTAAGGAAGTCTCTAATTTGAGGAATAAGACAAAGAGATTAAATGATTATAAAAATAGAACATGTCCTAATGCATATAAAATATATTTTTTAAAGAATTTTAAATAGAGTCAGACAAGGCCTTGGGATCTAAAGGGGAAAAAAAGGAAATAACTATAATTATTAACCAACTACAATTTCCTCATTAGTTTATATAACACCACTTTGAGTTTGCTAATATTTTCTCCATTTTACACAAGGGAACTGTTCCTGCCAATGCCGGCATTAAATGGCTTTAAGGACTTGAACCAAGGACTTTGTGACTCCTGAGTCAGGAACTTTCACTCAGTGACAGTCTATTTAGCTTTTCTAAAATTCTCTTCACTTCATTGAATGCCTATTTACTCAATGATATCTCTATTATAAATTAAATTGTTTCAGCCTTTCGTCTAGGAAAACATCCATTTTTTCATGGGTTTCTTGTCTTTCATTGACTACCTTCCCTCTTGCTTTTTTTTTTTGTCCCAAAATGCCTGATCAACTGAGCATGTCTCCTAGGTGTTTTGATGACTAAAGAACATATTTACATATCAAAACCAGAAACAATGTCTGGGGAACTATCCATCTGATCCATAATCTTCCTTTCTAAAAAGTTACTGGCCTGCTCCAAAATATAAAGAAAACAAATTATAAAATTCCATAAGGGAATCTGGCCAACTATTTGATGCCAACAGCACTAGAATTGATGACATGCCCCCAAACAGATGCTTTGACAACAGTAAATAGCTGTGCAGTTGTGTGCTCAAAATGAAAGGAGGCTAGGATTGGGAGATACAACTAAGCAGATAATCACAGTTTGACATGTTGGAGTGGACCGATGATGGGTTATTATGTGGCCAGTTTCTGGAAATACATAACTATACAGATGCTATATTCAGGGCACTGCCACTTGGAATCATTATAGGCAGCAATAATATGGAGGAAAATGTGTTCAAACGAAAAACTGCATTGTGTGGGAAAAAGCTTCTCTTGGAAAAGGAAAATTAAAACATGTTTTATAAATACTTAGCATGTCAAGTTTACTTGTTTAGATCTGTATTACTACATCATGAATAAAATTGAAATTTATCCAGACATTATTACCTTAAGAAAAAACACGTAGAATAAATATATAGTGCCATTTGATGAGCCGTAAAACAGCAAGTGGAGCAATAAGCCCATTCTTAAAACCCTGACATTTAAAAATTTCCCTAAATTTTAAGTGTTATTCATATACATTACCTATAGCTTTTCCTGACACATTAATTTTCTTGAATACACCTTAGTGAGGTCTGACCAATATGTTGAGTTTGCAAACATTAATAAGAATAAATCATGAATAATTGAGGAAAAGTAGTATTGTTCAGCATAGTGAGATTAATTCAGGGCCACCTGACCTACATGCTGGACTATTCTGACACTTACATAGGTAATCTTCAGCTTTACCCAGTGAAAATCAGCATATGTGAAGCCTTTAAATGGAAACGCTAACTTCCACGTGTCTAGGTCTCTTCTCATTAATCCAGCTAGAAAACTTTTTACACCAAAATTGTTTCCTTAAAATAAATTGTTATGTCTTGCCTAGGGGAGATTTCTAGCTGATAGTAAATGATAACTATTGCATAAGTAGAGCAAAGAGTTTGCAGAATGAAGAGGGCAACATCTTAATTAGAAATCATATTTTGTGTGTAAGAATTGCTATTCCTGTTCTAAATTGTTCTTACTCTTAATTTTAGTCCTTTTCAGATGTCAGACCAAAAGAGAGATATCTAATATAAGTATTACTCATTGGGAGAAATAATACTGAAGTAGACTAATAAAGACATTGTAAGAGCATTAGTTTATAAACTTGGACTAGATCTACTTTTGTAAATGTCTAAAATTTGGTTCAAAAATTCAGTCTTTTTCCTTCGTTCACAAAAAAGGTGACAAATATATGTGTATGGGTTAGTATGTTTCCCTCATATCCATTCCATCAATCAATTTATCTATGGTCACTTTCAATTTTAATGTGGAAATTTTAGGCATCTTAAAAATTGACAACCTTAATTTAACAATTTTAGCATTTTCAATGGAAAATAGCACTTGATGTCTCTGAAGATAAAGGCTTGTGAAAGAACTTTTTGAAAAGCTAAAGTAGAAATTTGAAGTACCGGTACTAATGTGAAAACTTTCAATCACAGAATTTGCTGTAATCTCTGCTTTTCTATATGAAACTTTAGCTAAGTTGTAAGGAAATCACAAAAAAAGATTACAAATTTGAGTTTATATTGATGTTATATGAATGTGAGTTTGTTGTGACAAAAACACCATTCCTTTAGTTACTTCAACTACTTGGACAATAGTGAACTTAGGACTTGACTTTATTTCTATAAAACCAACTGAACATGTGACTGGGATCCACAATACATGCAACAGCAATTATAGACAGAAAGATAGATATCATATGTATTACATATATTAGATATGATATACACTACATACATATATAAAATATATGTATATATATGACAAAGATATTTAATAGATTAAAAGAGCAACCTTCTTTGACTTTCTTTTCTATTTGAAAAGTATAAATAGAAAAAAAAAGTAGATGCTTCATGTATTTGGTAGATATATTTGTTATTGTTATTACCACAAGTAATACCATATGGCAAATTTATTGTTGATTAAGTTTCCAGTTGGCAATGGATTTTGATTTAGAACAACAAAATGGAACCAGCAGATGCTGGTTGATTTTTGGCAGCTAGGAGTTGAACAGCTGAAAGACATGACATTTTGAAGCAGGGGTGGAAGAGCAAGAATATTTGGCACAAGCTGAACAGTTTACAACAGCAGTATTGCTTTCTGAGTCACTAATGCATAGTATAAGCACAATATTAGGGTTGGTAGTGGGAAAATAACTATATATATAGTGTTAACCTTCTGAATTCAAATTCAACATCTGTAAAAATTACTTAGACTATTTGAAACATTTCTTCTAAGTGAATTTTAAAGCACAGAGAAGTAAATGTAATTTTAAAAACCCTTATGTTTTTAATCTAAATCGAAATATACACATAAGCACTGTCTCAAGGTTACATGTTCAGGAATAACATTTCAGTGTTTAGTAACAAAGTCATAAACCTAGTAGAAAACAACAGAACATCTTAGAATATATAAAATTTTGTCATGAGGTTTATTCAAGGAATATATTCAATGTACTTATTAGTTCTTATTCAGAGTTTCATTAATTCTCATTTAATATATAACTCTTAAAATTAGTTATTTGGTATCAGACTATAGCCCAATGGAATAGAACACTAGAATGAGACTCTTAGGGACAGGTAAAAAGTGAGCTAGCTGACAGTCCTAAGATTGAATGAAGACAAAATGAGTTCTTCTGGAATGATATTGCCATACAGTAAAAGGATAAAAGATTGTTATGAGACTGCTGAGTCATCAAGTAAAGTCTGAATTATGGTCAAGTCAGCTTATGAAGAAGTATAAGGATAAAATAAAATTTTAGGGGAAAAAATGACCAAAAAAATGGGTAAAATTTTAAGACAATGGTGCTTAAATAGGCAGAAATCAGATGGATGAAACATGAAGTTATGGGGATAGCCTTTTTCCCTCAGTAAAATTAGATGTTGTTATAGTAGCTCATGTATTTAGCAATCATTCATTGTAAACAATAGAGAAAAATCTTTTAGATATTTAAATATCTCTCATATAAATCACAGTTTGTTGTAAGGTACACATGCATATATAGGAACGTGTATATGTGCATACCTATGTATATATACATGTGGATGTGTACCTTACCCCAAACTGTGGTATGTGAGAGGGAGTTGTAGAGGAATAAGTAAAAAATAGTAACAAAAGGAGAGTAGGGCATTTCTCTAATAGGGGTTGGAGATAATCAAAAAGTGTTTCACAGAGTAAGTGATAATTAAGCCGAATCTCAAAAAGTAGTTAGAGTTTATCACATGGATTATGTAGGAAAGCATATCACCATCATAAGAAATAACTTTGGGAAAACTATAAGTACTCTGCTTAAAGAGTGGTAAAAAGTTTAAGAGTATAATTTATTGAAGGAAGTTATATAATGAAGTCAATATACTGGAGTTTAAATTTTCTTTTCTAGGTCAGGCATCATCACATTTTCCTCTGAAAAGGGTAAGATAGTATAGTAAATATTTTAAGCTTGGCAGTCAAACAGTCTCTATCATAACTACTCCCCTCACATTCTTGGGCTCTGACATCCCAGGCTGGACTCTAACTACCCTCCACCATACCACCCCATACAATTGCTCCCTTCACCCTGGTAGGATTCCAATACCTCGTTAAGGTCATCCCCAGCATGGATGTTCCCCTCATCCAGCTTCAGGTCTTGTAGTAGGATTCCTCCCTGGCTCCCCACCCAGACACCCTCCTCCCTGCACTTGGGTTCTGTCACCCCAGGCCATGCGGACCCAATGAAACTAAGACTCCCCTCATCAGACTGCTGCCTTTTATTGACATTTTTCACCATATTTGGGCTCCTCTGTCCTGGCCATGCCTCCATGGGATTACATCTTCACCCACCTAGGGTCCTAAACTCATGAAGATAGAACAACCTGATACTGACCAGTGTTCTTGGACTCTTTAATCAATAGAAATTGATAAGAGGCCAGATGAGGAATTCAGGCAAGGCTTTATTGGGACTCATGCTGCAGCATGAGGGAGTAAAAACAAGTAACAGGTTCCTTTGCTCACTCCCCAATTTGGGGCAAGCTGGTTTCTTAAATGGGGTGAGGATGGGAGCTGATAGGTGGATCAGACAGGAGGTAGTACAGGGATCATGCTTGTTACCCTGCTTTTGCTTCCAGGACCTCAAAAATGGCAGTTGGGTTTTGGCCTTTTTGTATCTTATTGTTCATACTTTTCCCCAACTGCATATGGGTTCAGTTATTTTCAGTCCCTTACAGTTTCTTTGTATTCTGTTGCTGGAGGATACATTTGTCCAGGTGCAAGCACTCTGGTAAAGGGTCCCAGGTCCCAGGTCCTCGCCTGTCTCAAAACCGTTCAATGTATTAAGCATGGTGGGGGTTAGGTATCTCATGGTGAGTGAGGTGAGTTACTAATACATACACAGATTAAACATCCCACTCCCAGAAATACTTACTACAGAGGGAAGACAACATAAAGACAGAGAAAAGACAGCCATCGACTAGCCAAGGATACAGGCCTCAAAAGAAATCAACCCTGCTGACACCTTAATCTCAGATTTCTAGCTTCCAGAATTATGAGAAAACTAACTTCTGTTGTTTAAGCCACCTAGTCTGTGGTACTTTGTTATGGCAGCCCTAGCAAACTGCTACAATAGCTATGTGAAAGGCATCTAACATTATCTAATCATGAGGAAACATCAGACAAAACTAAACTGAATGACCATCTACAATTAAGTAGCCTGTAATTGTCAAAAGTAGCAAAGTCATGAAAACCTTAAGCACTTTCACGGTTTGCAAACAAACCTCTGCTTAGCTTTGCTAAGGGACTCTGTCAGCTGCCTAAAGTCTAAATTTACCAGAAACCAAGATCTGCAAATTTTGGGGGGAAAAAACTGAGTTTTTTCCAATGACAAAAATAAGGAGATAAACTCAAAGTCTTTCTCAAGGACCTCCCTACAAGTGCGCTCTATCAGACAATGGGATTCATCCCCCAGACTCATCCTTCCCACTCAAACTTAGTGCTTAGTTGGCCACAAGTTTTCATTAAATTGAGAAAGAGGGGCATGAACTGAGAAGAAAAAACAGTAAATATATGAGATACTTTGTATTTAAAAACTATATTTAGATGAGAATTTTGGCTTAGGTAAATTACACTTAGAACTTTCTGACAGTAAATCGTCCAAAATTTAAGTTTTTCAGTAAATATATTGCCCAAGAAATCAAAAAGTCACCTCCAATACCTTTCAACTCCTAAAACAACTTGTAACCTCTTTGCCCACAACTTTTACACAAGAAACCAGGCTGTAGAAGTTGTGTCGTTGCAGAGGAGGATACATACTTACTCCAGTGTCATTTGACATGACCATGAAGGATAATGGATTGATAAGAAGCTCCTAGCAAATCCAGAATCCAGAAAGGACAATGGACATGTTTGTTTGTTTTTGTGTATTTCCAAAAAAACTAATAGTAAAGGAGAAGCCCCTATGCCCAGTCAGTGAGTCTTTAATTCCCACCCTTCAGATTTTAATAACTGCAATGGAAAACTAACTCTGTCCCCAACATGCCCACCACATTCTTTTCTTTTAAAAATGGATATTTTAAGAATGGGGATTCTACTGAAGTCATCCAGTTCCTATACCAGTAGTGTACATCAGCTACATGTGTGTAGGGGAGGAAACGTACATTTTAGTTTATAGGCCACAGGAAAATGAAGATCTATATCTGGACCTGGTGGAGGAGCCCTGCACATCTGCATATTACTCAGAAATCATGGGTTTACAGCTGGATATGGAATCTATGGATGTCCCTTTAACACTGTCTCCTTTTTGAGGAGGTGTAAGTATTGTAAGACGTATATCCTTGGATATGTTGGTGTTCAGAGGGATGGAGTTGTTCCTTAATATCACTTATCCCTTTCTTCCCTTTTTCTGAGCATTTAACCACCTACCCACAGACTATATTTCTTTGCAAACAAACAGAAGAGAACAACTATCCCTTGGTGAGCCTCATCGGTTTCAGATGATAACAGTAGCATAATGAACAGTAAAGCAAAACATAAATTTAATAATAAAAATTTAAAAAGGAGAAGAAACTATGGTCCTTGAATGACCTCATGAAGTTTAATTACCCTACTAAATCTAGAAAACCAACCTCTGTCTGGTCTGTTCCATGAGAGTTAAAAAATAACACAGTATCATTTAATCTTCTCACTATTGCAGTTTAGTCTAGGACTTACCTAATAAAATAACCACGATTAGAGTAATACTGATTATATTCAATACATTTATTCATTAAAAATTTTGTGTCAGGGCTTCCCTGGTGGCGCAGTGGTTGAGAGTCTGCCTGCCGATGCAGGGGACATGGGTTCGTGCCCCGGTCCGGGAGGATCCCACATGCCATGGAGCGGCTGGGCCCGTGAGCCATGGCAGCTGAGCCTGCACATTCGGAGCCTGTGCTCCACAACGGGAGAGGCCACAATGGTGAGAGGCCCACGGACCGCAACAAAAAAAAAAAAAAAAAAAAAAAAAAAAAAATTGTGTGCCAAACACTCTGCTCAGTGTTTTAAAAGAATCTTCTAATTTTCCTTACATTAAAAAAAAACTGCAGTTCATATACTATTAATTTTTTCATTGTAGAGATGACAAAAAAGATTTGGTGAGTTTAATAATAATGATCTTTATAATATTAAAAAATGCCAAAGAAAATGGTTAAACAGTTATAGAAAGTCATTTTATTGAAATATTTTGTTGTTATTAAAACAGTTGCCAAATACATGTGAAAATATGACAGAACTCTTGTTATATTTTGTGAAAAAAGGACTGACTATTGTATGCAGAATATTGGTACATCTATCTAAAACTATTATAAACTAAAAAGCCATGTAAAAACAGTGAACAAGTATATACCATTATACCATAAAATCAGTTGTCTTTTTTGTGGGTTGTTGAATTTTAATCTTTTAAAAATTGAAAATAACATACTTATTATCTTTCCTAATAAATTTAGATTTTTTCTATTAATAAGCCTAGATATTTTTTTCCCTGAATTATTTCAGATGATTTCATATATCTCAAGAAGTTGGCAGATATTTTCAAAATTTAAAAAAATCACTTAAACTCAATAAAATGTGTGCTATATTGCCTATGACTCATATTTAGAGGTAGAATTTCAAAACAAAATAGTTGGTAATACCTGATGATCATAGATTTCTAATATGCAGTGTCTTAAACTGTTATTTGTCCATTTATTTAATATATTTTGAAACCTATTGATTCCATTGTTTAAAACACTTCTATTGAGTGAGTGTCTTATGTGTTCTGGGAACTGTGATGAGTACTAGAGATATAAAGATGAAAAAGATACTGTCCAGTCTCAGAAGAATTCTTTGTCCAATGGGATCAATTATATTTAAAGAAAAATACATTAAACCACGTATTGAAACTTTGAGTTTATTACCACTGTGCATTGATTATTTATTGATCTTATCCTAAGACATTAATTACAGTGCTTCTTTCTAAATATTTAGTACTATTAAAATTATAAACCACATTTATCTTGAGGACTTACTTAAAATGCCCAGACATTGAAGGTTATTGAACTCCTGTAGTATGTTCTGTGTTTTAGGCACTGGGGAAACAGACATAAATGAGACACATTTGAATGGCGTGAGGTTGCAAAAAAACCCCACTAATTCAGGTTTGATTCCACAGATAGCAATTAAGGCAAAAAAAAATCTGGTAAATAATTTAATGTAGAGAGTAAAATTGAAATCAAAAAAATCTGATCTACTTCCCTCAGTAATTAGTACTTTTAAATATTAGGAAGTGTATGATATTGCAACATCATGTTATCTTAATTTAAAATTTATTCAGATACTTAATATAATTTTTATAGTATGAAGCACTTTGTCTTTTTAATACTCTGTAGACAATTAAAAGATTTATGTACCACCTCCCACCCAGGTGAAGCACACTGTGGGAAAAGATGTGACTGCTTCTCCCTTCACATCCTACTCTCCCAACAAAGCCACTGGGCACACAAAGACTGTGCAGGGACACACAAACACAAGGACACCTCTTCAAGACTTCAGTAGGTAACTGCTTCATCTAATGTCAAAGAGACAGAGAAAGTTAAGCAAAATGAGGAGACAGAGGAATTTGTTTCAAACGAAAGAACAAGAAACAACCCTGAAAAAACTAATGCAAGAGACATAAACAATTTATCAGATAAATGTATTCAGACATTAGTAATAAGAATGGTAACAGAACTATGGAAAAGAATAAATGAACACAGTGAGAATTTTGATAGGAATGAGAAAATATAAAAAAGAACCAGGCAGAGATGAAGAATTCAATAATTGAAATGAAAGACACTAGAAGGAATTAAAAACAGACTACGTGATACAGAAGAATGCACACTGATCTGGAAGATAGAATAACGAAAATCACTCAGTCAGAATAGCAAAAGGAAAAACAAATTTAAAAGAGAGAGAGAGAGAGAGAACTGTTGAAGGAACCTCTGGGAAAACACCAAATGTACCAACATTAGCATTATAGAGATCCCAGAAGGAGGAGAGAGAGAGAAAGGGGTCAAAAATGTATTTGATAAAATTATGGCTGAAAACTTCTGGAACCTGTAGAAGAAAACAAATATCCAGGTACAGGAAGCACAGAGTCCCAAAGAAGATGAACCCAAAGAGACCCACACCAAATTATATCATAAATAAAATGGCAAAACTTAAAGGTAAGGAGAGAATTCTAAAGGCAGCAAGAAAAAAAGTCATACACAAGGAATCCTCCATAAGACTATCAGCTGATTTTTCAGCAGAAACTTTACAGGCCAGAAGGGAGTGGCATGATATATTTAAAGTGCTGAAAAGGAAAACCCTACTACTTAAGATACTCTACCCAGCAACATTATCACTGAGTTGAAGAACAGATAAAAAACCTTTTCAGACCAACAAAAAATTAAAGAATTCATCAATACTAAACTGACCCTAAAAAATGTTTAAGAGTCTTGTCTAAGTGGAAAAAAAGAAGGTTACAACAAGTAATAAGAATTTATAGGAAAGGAAAACAAATCTCACTAGTGAAGGCAAATATATAGTAAAGGCTGTGGTTTACCATGTAAAAGCTAGTACAAAGATTAAAAGAGAAAAAAATTGGAAAAGCAACAACCACAATAAATGGTTAAATGATAAACATGAAAATGTAAAATATGACACCAGAAACACAAAATGTGGGGGAGGGAAGTAAAAAAAGTAGATGTTTTAGACTGCATTTGTACATAAATGACTACCAGTTTAAAACATGTATATAGTTATAGGTCAACATATATGAACCCCATTAAAACCACAAATCAAAAACCTACAATAGATATACAAAAACTAGAAAGGAAGGAACACAAGCACACCATTAAAGAAAATTATCAAACTTAAAGGAAAAACCTATAAGAAGAAAAAAAGAACAGAGAAGAGCTATTAAAACAACCAGTAAGCAAGTAATAAAATGGCAATAAGTACATACCTATCAATAATTACTTTAAATGCTAAAGCACTAAATGATCCAATTAAAAGACATAAGGTGTCTGATTGAATAATAAACAAGACCCACCCATATGCTGCCTACAAAAGATTCATGTCAGAGCTAAAAACACATACAGATTGAAAGTGAGGGGATGGAAAAAGATATTTCATACAAACGGAAATGACAAGAAAGGTGGGGTAGCAATACTCACATAAGACAAAATAGACTTTAAAATGAAGTCTATAACAAAAGACAAAAAAGGGCATTACATAATGATAAAGGGATGAATACAAGAAGAGAATGTATAATATATTCATCAACATATATGTACCTAATTTAGGAGCACCTAAATATATAAAATATATATTAACAGACATGATGGGAGAAATTGAAAATAATACAATAATAGGGACTTTAACACCCAATTTACATCAGACAGATCAAACAGACAGAAAATCAATAAGGAAACAGTGGTCTTAAATTATTCATTAGACCAGTTGGTCTTGATAGCTATTTACAGAACTTTCCATCCAAAATAATATAATAACAGGCCAATATCTTTGATGAATATAGATGCAAAAATCCTCAACAAAATATTAGCAAATAGAATTTAACAATTATAAAATGGATCATATACCATGATCATGTGGGATTTATTCTAGGGATGCAAGGATGTTTCAATATCCACAAATCAATCAAGGTGATAGATACACCAAATTAAAAAAATGAAGAATAAAAATAACATAATTATCTCAATAGATGGAGAAAAATATTCCACAAAATTCAACATCCATTTATGTTAAAAATTCTAATCAAAGTTGGTATAGAGGGAAAATATCTCAACACAATAAAGGCTACTTATAATAAACCCAAAGCTAACATCATACTCAATGGTGAAAAGCTGAAAGCTTTTCCTCTAAAATCAAGAACGAAAGAAGGATGACTACACTTCTATTTAACATAGTATTATAAGTCATAGCTACAACAATCTGACAAGAAAAAGAAATAAGATTCATCCAGATTGGAAGGGAAGAAGTAAAACTGTCACTATTTGCAGATTATATATATACGTATATATTCCTCTATTCTCCACCAAAAAATTTAAAACTAATAAATGAATTCAGTAACGTTCCAGGATAAAAAATTAATACACAGAAATCTCTTGCTTTTCTATACATTAATAATGAACTATCAAATGAGAAAGAAAGAAAACAATCCTGTTTAAAAAGAATACCTAGGAATAAACTTAACCAAGGAGGTGAGAGATGTACACTTTGAAAACCATGGAACATTGATGAAGGAAATGGAAGATGATACAAAGAAATAGAAAGATATCTTGTGCTCATGGAATGGAAAAATTAACATTGTTAAAATGTCCATACTACCCAAAGCAATCCACAGATTTAATGCATTCCCTATCAAACATCCATGACAGTTTTTCACAGAACTAGAACAAATAAACCTAAAATTTATATGGAAACACAAAAGACCCCAAATAGCCAAAGAAATCCTGAGGAAAAAGAACAAAGCTGGAAGTATCACTTTCTTTGACTTCAGACTATATTACAAAGCTACATTAATCAAAACAGTATGGTACTGGTACAAAAAACAGATCCACAGATAAATGGAACAGAATAGAGTCCAGAAATAAACCCATGCACTTACGGTCACTTATTATATGACAAAGGAGTCAAGAATATATACTGGAGAAAAGATAGTCTCTTCAATAAGTGATACTGGGAAAAATGGACAGCTCATATAAGAGGATGAAATTAGAACATTTCCTTACACCAAAAATAAACTCAAAATGGATTAAGGACATAAATTTAAGACTGGAAACCATAAACTCATAGAAGGAAATATAGACAGAACCGTCTTTGACATAAATCATACCATTTTTTTAAAAAATTTGTCTTCTAAGGCAAAGGAAACAAAAGCAAAAATAAACAAGTGGGGCTTAATTAAACTTAAATCTTTTGCACATCAAAGGAAACCATCAACAAAACAAAAAGACTGTCTGCTAAATGGGAGACAGTATTTGCAAATGATGTGACTGACAAGGGGTTAATACCCAAAATATATAAACAGCTCATACAACTCAATATCAAAAAACCAGACAACCAAATTAAAAATGTTCAGAAGACTTGACATTTTTTCAAAGAAGACATAGAGTTGGCCAACAGGCACATAAAAAGGTGCTCAACTTTGTTAATCATCAGAGAAATGCAAATCAAAACCACAAGTTATCAACTCACACCTGTCATAATGACTATCATAAAAAAGATGAAAAATAACAAATGTTGGTGAGGATGTGGAGAAAAGGGAGCTGTAGTACACTGTTGGTGGGAATGTAAATTTGTGTAGCCACTTTGGAAAACAGTATGGAGGTTCATCAAAAAACTAAAAATAAAACTACCATATGATCCAACAATTCCACTTCTGGTATATATACAAAGAAAAAAATACTAATTCAAAAAGATACACGTGCCCCAATTTTCATAGTCATGATATGGAAGCCATCTAAGTTTCCATTAATAGATGAATGGATAAAGTGTTATATATATGTGCAATGAAATGTTACTCAGACATTAAAAAGAATGAAATTCTGCCATTTACAGTGACACAAATGGACATAGAGGTTATTATGCTTAAATCTATAAATCAGAGGAAGACAAATCTTCTATGTTATCACTTACATGTGGAATTTTTAAAATATCCAAATAAGTTGAACAATACAGAAACAGACTCACAAATATAGAGAATAAACTTGTTGTTACCAGTGGGGAGAGGGAAGGGGCAGGGGCAAGTTATGGGTATGAGATTTAGAAATATGAACTACTATGTATAAAATAGATAAGCAACAAGAATATATTGTACAGCACAAGAAATTATAGCCATTATCTTGTAATAAATTTAAATGGAGTATAGTCTATAAAAATATTGAGTTACTATTTTGTATCCCTGAAACTAATATAATATTATAAATCAACTATACTTCAATTAAAATAAGACAAGAAACAAAAGTAAAAAGAATGCAAAATATGGTAAAACTGAGACATAAAACTTTGTGAAAAATTTCTTGGAAGGTACTGTGATATGTAGTTTATGCTTTTAAAATGGTGGGTTATAACCTCTAGTGCAACATGGAATCATCTTAGTGTTTCAGACAACCTTTTCTAACAGAATAGTATGAAAAAATATATACATCTCTGAGTTCATCACTTTTAGAAAGATTAAACATTATTCTTCATGTAACTTTTGTTTCAATTTTGTATTATGTCTCTATGAGTGTGTGTGCACACGTGGGCATGCCTATCTGTTCTTGATATAATGTACTATGTATAGTAGGACATGGGCAAAACATTTGAAAGTCACTGCCTTATCTCACTTAATTCACCACAAAAAAATTATATATTAAGCATGATTAACAGTGTCAACTTACAGAAGGAAAATTGAATTTCATATTTGATATGTAACTTTACCAGATTTACATTTAGTGTGTGGCAGAGTTAAAGCTTGAGCGTGAGATTCAGAGCATATCAGGGTTCCATGATTTAGATTCTTCTTTTTCTGGATATCTGCTCTTTCACAAATTTCCTGGTTTTTAACCTCTTAATCACTCTCAATCTTTCTCTCTCAATCTCCCTCCCTTGCTTCCTCTCTCTGTCACCCCACCTTATGATCTAGAATAATTCTGCTCTTAGTTTTAATTCTTTCTTGCATATCAACTTCTGTGAATTCCCATCTTTCACAGAAAAAAACAAAAAAAAACACAAAAATATTTTTTAATATAATTTTCTCTATTATCAATTTGGAAATCATCTCATATGAAAAGATTTGCAGTTATACATTTGAAATTTTTATGAATTTATAGACTTTGTTGATCTCTCTCCTGTTCTTCCAGGGTTCCAGGAGAACCACATAAACACATGAGTCTTCAGCATTTTATACACACACACACTCAAATCTATCTAGGACATTATTTATGATAGTATAGCATTCTAGATATTATGAAAAGCAAAATATTTAGGAGCTGGATATACTACAAGAAATGTATTGCCAAGCTTTTAAGCACTTATAAGAGAAACATACAAGAGAAAAAAACAAACATACATACCCCTACAATAAAACAATGTATCTGATTCTAGAAAGTAAAAGGTAAGTTAAAAGGATGAATGAATGCAGAAGATGGTGTTGCTCCCCCAGGGCGAAAGCCTAGCACAGCAAATCAGAATTTGGAGCATTCTCACCACACAGACACAAAAGGTAACTGTGTGAGATAATGGAGGTGTTAATTAACTTGATGTTGTGGTAATCATTTCACAATGTATATGTATATCAAATCATCCCTTGTATTCTCTAACATTTACAATTTTACTTGTCAATTATACCTCAATAAAGCTGGAAAAAAAAAGAATTGGGGGCATTATAGTTCTAAAGGAAAACTGCACATTGGTCTTAGAACCAAAGTCAAAAGACAGAGCTGGTGTTTCAGAGAACTGGAAAAACCTATATAAATGATGCTTTATTTCATTAGTCATCTAGGATGCTCTGCTTCATTTGTCATATAAGAAATGCAAATTGTTTAAATGGCTTTATTGAAGTAGAGTCGACATGAATATATTTAATGTGAACAATTTGGTAAGTTTGATGTATTAGTAAACATGAAATCATCACCACAATCAAGATAATGAAGATATCTATCACGTCCAAAAGTTTCCTTATGCCCCTTTTTAATTCCTCTATTCATCCCACCACTTTTCACCTCTATGTCCACCCCCCTCAAACTCCCCACACCAGTCCTCAGTTAACCATAGTTCTATTTTATGTCATTATAGATTAGTTTGCATTTTCAAGAATGTTACACAAGTGGAATCATTAGTATACTATCTTTATTTGGGGGATGAGGGTGTGTCTGGCTCCTATTACTCAGCTTAACTATTTTGAAATTGATTCATATTGCTACATGTACCAAAGTTTTTATAGCTCTTTATGTCTAGGTGGTATTTCATCATAAGTATAAAGCGCATTTTGTTTTTCGATTCACCAATTGAAAAAAATTTATGTTGTTTATAATTCTGAACTATTACAAATAAATTCTTGGTGAAATTTTGCATAGCAATCTTTGTATGGACACATTCTTTTATTTCTCTTGAGTAAACACCTAGTAATATAATGCCACAGTCATGTGGTAATCATAGGTTTATCTTTTATGACACTCCAAACTGTTACCTTCTCCCTTATCCCAAAGTGATCGTACTATTTTAGGTTTATGAGCGTTCTTGTTGCTCAATATGCCCACACACTTGATATTTTGTTGTTGTTGTTGTTAATTAGAATTTAAACCATTTAATAGGTGTTGATGAAATAAAATTTTGTATTCTAAGGCAAATCAAGGAAAATTTAAACATAAAAATTTTTCTCTGCCCTTTGGCCTCCTCTCTCGCCTCTACTGTGCATTGTGTAACTGCATTATGCATTGACCAAACCTCTCTATCAGCAGAAATACCTATTCAGCCATAAAGAGCAACATTCTCCCACATTGACAAGGTAACTCCTTAGGAGATAATCTTGCTTAATCTTGTAAGGGGTCACGATGACCCATGACCTACTACTCACTTTGTATGTGTAGTCCTGGATTGTGTAAACTGTCAATAATACCTCATTTAATGTATAGCTCTCTCTCTCAAAACTTTATATAACTGTGCTTTAGGCTCTAACAAGCAGAACAGTTCTCAGAAATTTCTGAGAGGCTGTTCCTGGGTTATAATCCTCAACTTAGTTCAAATAAAATTTTCCACTTCTTTCTTTGAACAACTGACTAAATTTTTTCATTGACAGTATAAAATGGAGCCTCAGTGTACTATAACTGACATTTCCTAATGACTGATTTTGAAATATTCCTGTGCTCATCTGCCATCTGTATATCTTCTTTGGTAAAGTATCTGACTAAACCTTCCACTCATTTAAAAAGTAAGTTTTTTATTTTCTTGCAGTTGAATTTTGAGAAGTCTTCATATATTCTGCATATATGTATTTTATCAGATTTATTACTTGCAAATATTCTCTCCCATTCTGTAATTTGCTTTTCATTTTCTCAACAGTATCTTTGAGGAGCAAAATTCTTAATATTTATGAAGAACAATTTATTCATTTTCACTTTAGTGATTATGGGTTTTGTGTCATATGAAAGAATTTTTTTGCCTAACAAAAAGCCACAAAAATTCCCATTATGTTTTCTTCTAGAAGTTTTATAGTCACGGGTTGTGCACTATTTGTTGAAAAGACTATTCTTTGTCCACTGAAGAGTATTTGTACTTCTGACAAATATAAACTGACCACATATGTATGGATCAGTTCTGAACTTTATATTCTGAATTATGGGGGTCTAGTTTTGAACTCTATATTGATTTGGTTTTCTATCTTTATGCCAGTACCACATGCTAATTATTACAGTCAATTTACATTGTTATAACACACATCTTCCAACTTTGCTATTTTATGAAAGCTGTTTTGGTTTCTGTATTAATCAGGGTTCTTCAGAGAAACAGAATGAACAGGATGTGTGTATATGTGTGTGTGTGTATATATATGTATGTATGTATATATATATATATATAAGCAAGCCAGAGACTCCAAGGCTGGCAGGCTTGATATCCAGAAAGAATCACTGTTTCAGTTTGAGTCCTAAGGTAGGAACAAAGGTAATATCCTAGTTCTAAGGTAGTCAGGAAGAATTCTCTCTTACCTGGAGGAAGGTCAGTCATTTTGTTCTGTTCAGGTCTTCTACTGATTGGATGAGGCCTACCCATATTAGGGAGAGTAACCTGTTATATCCAGTCTAACAGTTTAAATTTTAGTCTCGTTCAAAACACCTTCACAGAAACACCCTGAAAAATGTTTGACAAAATTGCTAGCACCCTGTGGTCTATTCAAAGTGACACATAAACTTAACCATGACAGTTACTCTAGGTCCTTTGCATTTCAATATGCATTTCAGTTGGTTGACTTCTACGAAAACCCTGCTGGAATTTTGATTGGGATTGTATTGACTACAGATCAGTTTAGGAAGAATTGAAATAATAAATATATTTGGGTTTCTTGATCCCTAAACATTGTATATCTCACTATTTACTTAGGTTTCCTATAATGTATTTAAGCAATGTTTGTAGTTTTCAGCAAATAGTCCTGAGAATTTTTTGCCTGAAATGTTTCTAACTAGTTTGTATTTTTGGTGCTATAAGTGTCATCACTCATTCCTTATATTTTTAATTTATGTCTTCTCTCTTTTTCACATAAGTCTTGACAAAGGTTAACTGTTTTATTAATTTTTTGAAAGAAATAACTTTAGTTTTCATTGAGATTTTTTGTTGTTTTCTGTATCATTGATTCCTACTCTGATCTTTTTTATTTCCTTTTATTTGCTTACTTTATGGTTCATCTACTCTTATTTCTCTAGTTTCTCAGGGTAATATCTATACACATTGATTTGAAACATTTATTTCATTCTAATTTAGTTTACTGCTATAAATTCCCCTTTAAGTTTAGCTGCATCCAACAAATTAGGTGTGCTGTGTTCTCATTTTCACAAATTTCAAAATGTTTTTAAATTCTCTTTTGATTTCTCTTTTGACCTATGTGATATTTAGAGGTATGCTATTTAATTTCAAATTTTTTGGGATTTTCCAGATATCTCTCAATTATTAATTTTTAATTTAGTTCCTTCATGGTCACAGAACTTACTTGGTAGACTTGAATCCTTTTGAATTTATTGAGCTTTGTTTTATGGCAAAGAAAATAGTGAATGTTCTTGATAAATGTTCTATGTGAACTGGAGAAGAATGTGTATTTTGCTATTATTGGATGAAGTGTTCTATAAATGTCAATTTGATTAACTTGTTTAATAGTGTTGTTCAATGTTTTCAATCCTTACTGGTTTATATATTTGTTCTCTCTATTCTTGAGAGAGGGGTTTTGAAATATGCAAGTACTATTATGGATTTGTCTTTCTCCTTTTAATTTTATCAGTTTGTGCTTAAGTATTTTGAATCTTTGTTATTAGGTGCAGAAACATCTAGGACTGTGGGGAGGGGTTTTTTTGTTGCTGTTGTTGTTTTTGTGTGTGTTACCCGGGCTGCGGAGCACAGACTCCGGACGTGCAGGCTCAGCAGCCATGGCTCACGGGCCCAGCTGCTCCGCGGCATGTGGGATCTTCCCAGACCAGGGCACGAAGCCGTGTCCCCTGCATCGGCAGGCGGACTCTTAACCACTGCGCCACCAGGGAAGCCCGGGGTTGTTTGTTTGGTGATGAATTGATCCTCTTGTCATTACTCTCTTTATACTTTGCTCTGAAATCTATGTTGATACTAGTAGACCACCACTATCTTTTTTGAAAGATGGTATAGTTTTCCATTATTTTACTTTTACTTTTTCTAGTTGTATATTTAATGTGGTTTTCTTGCAGGCAGCATGTAGTTGGGCTTCACTTTTTATTTTATACATTATTATAAATTCTGTCTCTTAACCTGAATATTTAGCTCATTTACTTTATATCGATTATTGATATTGCTGGGTTTAAATCTACCATTTTGCTGTTTGTTTTCTGTGCACCATCTGTTCTCGCTCCATTTTTCCTCTTTTTCTACCTTGTTTTAAACAAATTTAGTACTCTTTTACAATCCCATTTTATCTCCTTTGTTGACTTGTTAGTTTTGTTTTTTATGGTTGTTTTAGGATTTATATATATCTTTAAATTAGCACATTTTACCTTTAAGTGATATTATACTCCCTTATGAGGTCCCTTAAGAACCTCATAACTGCATACTTCCATTTCTCTCTTCCAAGGCTTGCTGACATTTTTGTTGAAAAAAGTAAAAAAAAAAAAAAAAAAAAAAAAAAAAAACCCCCACTGGAATTTTTTTTTAAAAAAATAAAAAAAAAAAAAAAAAAAAGAAAGAAGAAGCCCCTGCTATCCAGAACCTAGTCTAATGCTCATAGCTAAGCCTTGATGTTATTACAAAATGATCTAATGCTTACAGTTTTGTCATTTTATTTTACTATTGAACATAACAATGTGACAGAATATCTGTATCAGATGAGATTACTCTGTGATAATGATATGTCACTAGAAAATTCATAAAATACTAAATGTCCCTAAGTATCTTTACCAATTACAGTTTTATCCTCATTTTGGTCTGCCTTCTTATAGAAAACATTTATGGAAATGCCCAATCATGCAGTTGTCCCACTTTCTGACAGCACCCAATCTAGAATGAGCCCCTGCTTCTTTAGTACCTTCCCCAAATTTCCCAACGAAAGCCTAAACACTATAATAGGATTTTTCTAACAACCTCTTACTAATGCACTCTACAGTTCTCAATGCTATGTGTTCTACCCCATTGCAATAAGTAATAAACTCAAGGTATTTTATTGCAGGTGCTTTCCTTGTGGTCATTAGTTAAAGGCCATTGACATTTTAATATATTTTCTTCTATATATGTTATAAAACAAGATTATCATGTAAAGATGTGGAATAAATAAAAACAATACTCAAATGCTCACTTGTGAATGAAAAAAAGTCTAATCATTTGGACCACCATTTTGGTATTATCTTGTAAAACTGAGAAGATAAACAATTTATGACCTATAAACCTTGATATATATTCAACAGACTTATGCACCAGGCAACATCTCCAATATGCCCAAGCAATTCTGTTTATAATAGGAAAAAACTGGAAACAATTTGTTTCCATCAATAGGGAAATGGATAAATAAATTACAACGTGTTCATAGAGTGAACATTAATGAAATACAGTTGCATGTATCAAAATGGATACAGTTCCTACTCAGTCAGAGAAGAAAATAATCAATATGATAATGCTAAATATAAAGAGCAACCCATACAAAACTAAACAGTATGTGGTTGGGCATGTGTAGGTTTGCACAAAAACTATAACCACAAAATTATAAACACAACATTCTGGTGATTAGTTTCCTCTGGGTGAGAAGAGAGAGAGCTGGAATCAGTGATTTGTATTAACAGGATTCAAAAATATACTTATTTTGCCATTTCCTGATACCTAACTTAGATTGTGAATTAATGGGTTCTTACTATATCTTTATTATGCATGAATTGTGTGTGTATGATTATTTGTCATAGTAAAAGGAAAGATATCCACTTGTATATGTTAATAAAAATTATCTAAATTTAAACTAAGATAAAAAAATGACTACGTAATCTTTAAAGACTATACTAGAGCATTTTCTAACAAGGCTGCCTGAGTGAGTGAGGCTGCCTCACTCTTTGGAGGAATGCAACTTTGAACAATTGCTTGGGGCTTGTATAGTTTATAATTGTATACAACTAATAAAACAGGATTTTTTTGTCCAATAAAAGACAATAGCCCTTCAAAAGTTTATCAAAAATCAGTTGTTTGTAACTTATTGATCTCTCTACCTTTTTCCTTTTCTTCACTGATTGTATAAAATGTCAGTTCTCAAATCCTTTTTGAACTAGCCTTGCATCCTGCTGGTTCCCTCATTAAGTAAATGAAATTTTGATATATACATTTTATTTGTTTGAGCATTATGTTTTTAACATTTTGAGAATTATAACTGACTCTTATGGAAGTCCCACTGAGATGTTACACTCGCTGGATTAGAAAACAGCTCATGGATCAAGGAAATTACAAGTGTAACTTTGAAACCTCTGACCTTCCTGATCAGTAAGTTCTTGCTGAGTTGTGGCAGAATGGCCTTATTTTCAGAGCTCCCATATGTTAATATCTAATGACCTAATGTGTCTTTATCTTCCAGAAGTTAGAAAATAAACCTATAAGTAATGACTGACAGCTGATTAAAAGATGGTCAATTCCTCATTAATCTATTATCTTTCAAATAGGAGTTTGAAATATTTAGTCTGACTTGGTCTTGGAGTTCATGGCAGCATTTTTTTTCCTCTAGAGTCAGAGCCTTGTATATCTGGCTCTGCTTGGACACCTATCTTTTTAGTTTTGCAACTGGCATACTGTCTGGGATGCCACTGCTTCAATGTGAAAATCTGTGAAATCTTCAAATGGTGAAATAAAATAATGAACTTTCAGATGTCTGTTAGTGTCTCTTTTGTTTAAGGAACTTCATGGCTTGGGTGGGGCAGGTGGGGGGTTGTTAGAATCACAAAGTAAGTGGGAAGGAAAGTAGTGGCCCACAGGAGCCTGTAGGTCTTATAATTGAAGAAAGAGTAAAATATACATATATTTTTATTAGAGTAAGAAATTACCATTTTTTAAAGATTTGCCTATTGGAAAGCTTTTTTTGGATTTTCTGTGGGCTTTCTTTGGTCCATTTAACCCTAGAGGAATTGTTTTCATGTCTTTTTGTGCCTGTATTTTATTTCATCTATGAAAAAAAGTTGTAAAAGGGAAGTTGCAAAGCTCTTTGTGATCTTAGGCATTTTATCTATAAAAGAAAAGAGCCTTTATTTCTTATTGGGTTAATATTATATTAACATGAAATCTTTTCCTAAGATATAACATATTAAATTATAAAGTTTCTTAACATTAAAGAAGTTCCTATTCTGATTGGCTAATAAAGAATAAATGAATCTGATAGAAATGCTCATGAGATTCAATTTGGGTGTACAAAAAGAAGAAAGAAGCTAAACTTCTAATACTTTAAATATAGTAGACTTTTCAGAAGAATGCCTTCTTACCGAAGCTGCTAAAACAATAACTAATTTTGAAAATTTTGTATAGAATATAATAAACGTGCATATCTAAAATATTTAAGGATTTGGTTTGTTTTTCCCTGGAAATCTAGTTAATAAAAAAGTCCTTGAACTTCCCACATCAGCAAGATTGCAGGATAGGAACTCTCAGTCCTCAGTTGCCCACAAAAATCACAATTTAACAATAGAGAAGCAGAGTGGAGATTCTTCTGTTGGCTTTGAAGATGTAAGATGACATGTTGTATGAGAGCCTTGTGGCTAAGACCTGAGGGCAGTTTCCAGGAACTAAGAGTGACCCCTAGTATCAGCCAGAAAGAGAATGGAACCTTAGTCCTACCGTCACAGGGAACTTATGCTAACAGCTGGCATGGATTTTGAAAAAGCCCCAACTTCAGTTAAGATTAAAGTGCTGTCTGGATTTCAGCCTGGTGAGACTGAGCACAGAACTCAATTAAGCCATGCCAAAGCTCCTGAGTCATGAAAACTGAGATAATAAATTAGTGTTAATTTAAGCTGGAAAGATGGCAGTGATTCCTTATGCAGCATTGAAAACTAATATAGTATCAATGCTATATCTTTTCTCACTTTAAGACATGTAAATGGGCATGCGTGATTGGAGGGGAACATATACCCTTCTCCCTATTTTCTGTATGTCCATAAGAAAAATCATTGTTTCAGTTCCAATTAAAATTAATATAGATTAATATAGATAATCAAGACTCTAATAGAACCAATGATATTAAAGGAATGCAAATGTGCACTGAAGATAGTGTATGTGTGTTTTAATCTTAATTATTAAGAAAAAGAGAGAGAAACAAAGACACTATTTTCTTAAAGTAAAAATGTGTGGTTGTACCAGCAGGTGAAAGAAGATATTAAAACATCAATTTGCAGGAATATAGAAAGTGGTAGAAGGTTTAAGGGAAAGTGAACTTGATATCTTTTGGTTTAAATACCTGCAAGTAATGAGTCTGAAAAGAAACAATGAAATGTGCTAAAATTTTGACAAAGTTGACTCTGTTTGGATTGGATTATTTAAAGAAAATCAAATCTTATGAGCTCTTTACTGCCATTTTTTATATTACTCAAGACTAGAATTTTGTTTTCTTTTTGTTCAAGTGACGAATTGGTTTGGAATTACACAGTTTGCTCTTAAGGAAAGGTAATGTAGTCTGCCCAGCCATGAAAACTTTCTTGCCATACTAGAATAACTTTATGTGCTTTTGTGCTGAATTTGTCTTGCCCATAATTATTTTTAAAAATAACAAATGACAGAATTTCTTCACTCCTTAAACAGTTTAAAAAATCCTTATAATTGTATTACTTCTGCTATATTTTAAAAGAAGCTATTAACATTCAGAGTAATAGGTTGCCTGATCTGACAGAATGAGAATTAATTATGTAGGACTGAGTAAACAATTGAGAAAAATATGTTTATTTTTTATTATTATGTATTATGGTTAGATTTTTGAACATTTTCTTATCTGACAGGCCTATAAAGAAGACTTTTCTCTTTCTTCTTGATCTATACTTAACTCTCATTTTAGTAGATTAGGGTTTTGCAAACCATAACAAAACATTTGAAAAATTGTATCCTGTTCTTGACAAACCCTTAGGATTGAGAAAGAAATACTTTTAACTAGTCTCTACTTTGAATGACTACATAGTTATTTACATGTGTTCAATAAGAAACTGTCCTCCTTTTTACTAGGATATAATTAGACATACTGATTGTACAAACAAGGCCATTCCTAGAGTTTCATGCTTGAGAATAGATTTCATTTATTATGGAATGACAAGCCTGCCATTAAAGTTCACACTTCATATGTGAAAGCAATGCTTGCAAAACCCTTCTAGGAAACTGGTCTGTTACCTATTCTTTGACTTGCCGGGTCTTTGCTGGTAGTTTAGGAAAGTTAGTAGATTTGATGGGTGGGAATTCAAGGTAAAAGGAATGCACCCAAATTTATAGGTATGAATGAATTTCTTGGTTTTCCTGTATATACTTAACAGTGTCAGCAAAAATGAGTTTGCCCTTGCTGAGAGTGATTTGGTAGCTGGTACCTCAAATAAGGAGTAACTGTTTAATTCAAAGAAATAGCCTGAAGATATTTAATAGTTCAATGCTTAACAGGACTGAAAGGTAAATTTGCACACCTATCAATTCTTTTGCAAAGAGCTATGTCAGAAGATTTTGCCATAGCTGCAAAATAGTTCTACTCCGTGAGCCATTAAGGTAATGTGGAATGAAACAGTGGAAAGTGCATTACAGGAAAATTGAAATATTTAGTAGTATCTACCATCTCTTAAGTGCCTTCTTTATTCTAGGCGCAGTGCTAGGCACTTTAGATGTTATGTTATATAATCCTTAACACAATTTTTAAAATAGAATCTCATTCTATGTTACAAATGTCAAACTGAGATTGGTAACTTTCAATAACTTACCAGAGACCACACAGCTAGTTGAGTTGCAAAGTCATGAATCAAAACCAGGTTTGTGTTGCCAAAGCAAGTGTCCTTCCCCCTGAATACTTAGTGTAACTGAGTTCTCCATTTCCAGTGAAAACATTTTAGGCATAAGAATGACAAATTAACCATTTCAGTTTCTTTCCCTCCCCTGTGTTGATTTATGTACATTTTAAAAAATGTAGATCTTATGTAGACAGGTAGACCTTAAAGTGGAAGTAGACACCAAAATTAATGAAGAAACGTTCTCTTCTGGAACTGTGGTCCAGTGAAAATTTGAGGAATCTGTAGATTACTTTGCGTAGTATGGGCATTTTAATAATATTAATTCTTCTAATCCATAAGGACAGAATATCTTTCAATTTATGTGTGTCTTCCAGTTTTCAATATACAGGTCTTTCACTGCCTTAAATTTATTTCTAGGTATTTTATTCTTTGTGATGCAATTATAAATAGGATTATTTTCTTAATTCTCTTTCTGATAGTTTGTTATTAGTGTATAGAAATGCAACAGATTTTTGTGTATTTATTTTGTATCCTGCAACTTTATTGAATTTATTAGCTCTAACAGTTTTTGATGGAGTGTTTAGAGTTTTCTCTATATAATATCATGCCATCTGAAAGTAGTGACAGTTTTACTTCTTTCTTTCCAATCTGGATGCCTTTATTTATTTTTCTTGTCTAATTGGCCTGGCTAGGACTCCTAATACTATGTTGAATAGAAGTAGAAAGAGTAAATATCTTTTACTTTTTTCTGATCTTAAAGGAAAAGCTTTCAGCTTTTCACCATCTAGTATGATGTTAGCTGTGGGCTTGTTATATATGGCCAACCACAAGTATCTTATATCAAACATCTTTTCTGACCACAATGATATGAAACTAGAAATTAATTATACAACAAAAACTGGAAAATTCACAAATATGTGAAGATTAAACAACATGCTGCTGGACAACAAATGGGTCAAAGAAGAAAACAAAAGATAAGTAAAAAATGAAGAGATAAACAAAAATGGAAATATAACATACCAAAATTTATGGAAACAGCTTTAAGAGGAAAATTCATAGCAATATATGCCTTCCTCAAGAAACAAGAAAAGTTTCAAATAAACAACCTAACTTTATACCTCAAGGAACTAGGAAAAGAAGAACAAAGCCCACAGTTAGTAGAAGAAAGGAAATAAAGATTAGAGCATAAATAAATGGAGACTAAAAAGACAATAGAAAAAAAACAATGAAACTAAGAGCTTGTTCTTTGAAAAGATAAAGTTGATAAACCATTAGTCAGACTGTCAAGAAAAAAAGAGATTGCCCAAATAAATAAAATTAGAAATGAAGGAGGAGAGGTTACAACTGATATCACAGAAATATAAACAACTATAAGAGAATTCAATGAAGAGTTATATGTCAACAAATTGGACAACCTAGAAAAAAGTGAATAAATTCCTAGAAACATACAACCTATCAAGAATTAATCATGATGATATAAAAAATCTGAACAGACACATTACTTGTAAAGACATTGAATCAGTAGTCAAAAATCTCTCACAAAGAAAAGTCCAGGACCAGATGGCTTCACTGGAGAATGCTACCCAACACTTTAAGAAAAATTAATACCCATCTTTCTCAAGCTCTTCCAAAAGATCAAGGAGGATGGAAAACTTGTATCATTTTATAAGGCCAGCATTACCCCAATACCAAAACCAGACAAGGATGGCACAAGAAAAGATAATTACAGGCCAATATCATTGATGAACATAGATGCAAAAAATCTTCAACAAACTATTAGCAAACTGAATTCAACAATGCATTGAAAGTGATCATACACATGATCAAGTGGGATTTATTTCTTGGATCCAAGGATGGTTCAACATCCACAAATCAGTCAATGTGATACACTACATTAATAAAAAGGATAAAAGTCATGTGATCATCTCAATAGATGCAGAAAAAGCATTTGATAAATCTATAATATATTGAACTTCATTAGGCACTTTATTTCAGCTGTTTCAACATTTTTAAAATTATCACTTTTGAGTGTGCTTATGTGGGTTTTTAGTATGATGAGATTATGATATTCACCTTAGATATAATCTTTATGATTTTGTTTTGGTCTTATTTTATTTTTTGCATATTGCCTCACTAACATGTCTAGGGGCATTATAATATTTTATAAGAAGCTAATATTTTACAGTGGCACTGTAAAGATAAATCAATTTCCATTCTCTTTAAAATAAAGTCAGATCTGTTTTCTTTCTCATCCCCATCCTCATTACTTTTAGGTCACCATCATGACCTTTTCTTTTCCTGAAATCCTCACCACTGATGCTTTCTTTTTGCTATAAGCCTTGCAAATGCTGATACTCCTATCTTTTTTACTTAACTTTTTTTCAAGTCTCAGCATATTAGGTATGTGTTCTTACACTGTAACTCACATAGCACAGGTCTTCCCTTGCTTATAATTATTATTACACTTTCTGTTTTTGCTCTTTTTATTATCTGTATTTTTTGTTAGACTAGAGCTTGGTGAGAGCAACACCTATGTCTACCTCAGGCCCATTCGGCAGGATTTTGCAGTTCATATACTGAACAAAGTTGCCCATTCAAGGGTGAATGTTTTGTTAGGGTTTATGTTCCACTCTTTACTAAGCCATTTGCTCTTTCTGTCAGTTTCCCACCAGATGGGGTACAGTTTTGCAGTTAATTATCAGGTTCTTTTTAAAATTCTTCCAGAGGTCTTGTATGTACAAATGGGCCCCTGGGCTAGCTGTTCATAATTGTATCTCTAGGATAGATTCAGTGCCTCGCAAAGATAAGTACTTAAAAAATGTTTGACTAGTTGAATGGCTTAATTGTTGTTAGCTCCCGATAACTGGTGTTTCTTCCATTCAGTAACAGTGCTTTAGTTTTATGTCATCTTAGGAAGTAATTGATGTAGCTATTAGAACAATGAATTTGGAGCTCCTGAGTTTATTATTCCAGTTTCACAATTTACCAACTGTGTGACCTTGGGAAAGTTACTTAACCTCTCTGATTTTTAGTTCCCTCATCTGCTAAGTGAAAATATTAATAGTAGTTACTGCATAGAATTACCATGGAATTAAATGAATGAAAATACATAGAGTTTGAGACGGTGCTTGACACATAAAAATGCTATTTAAGTTCTTGTTACTGTCCTTACTGTCAGAAGCAACCCTGTAAAATTCATTGTTTGATTACTTTAAAAGTATTTATTACATCTTTCATTAGATTACTCAAATTTCTTAAAAGTAAAATTTCCCTCTGGTTTCTGTTATAGGAATAGTATTGATTCTGCTGAGAAATGGGTTATCTAAAATTGATCATGTTCCCATGTTTGTATTACTGCTCGAGTATTCAAAGCTGAATGTGCAGTCACTTGCAGCAAATTAATAAGATTTTACAATATGTAATGCATATACTAATTTACATAGGTCTTGCTTATATATTACCTTTAGATTGTATTTCTATTATCTCAAGATGATTTAGGAAATTAATGTTTCATGTCAAATAATCACTTGGCAAAATATAAGAAAAGACAGTGAACCTAATTTTCTACATAATTTTCATCGTCTCTTAATTTTCCAGTATAGTTTTCACTTCTATCCAACTAATAAAACCTGTCAAATGGGAAAATATGAGGATATTTTGTATAATATGCTTTCTGCATGTAAAATAGTTTTATTTGTATTATGTATTCTTAGAGGACACATTATCAAATGGTAAATCAGAATATAGTTATTGTAATTCGATTTACGTGCTGCCCTAAAGTATTTACTGCTATATTATGTCTTTATAATACACATATAAGGAACCATATATTTTGTGGAAGATGACTTCTATAGACTTACTAACCTGAAGTGGCTATATTAAGGAAATTAAAAATCTCCCAAGAAAGGAAAATACGAAGCAAACAGACAAACAAAATCCCCTGGTTATTTTAAAATCAGAGTGAAAACTTTAATATTTGATTCAAAACTGCTCTAATATCAGAGGCATTAATAGCCCCTGGAGATATTGTTTAAATTGTCATTATGTGAAGACTGGAATAATTGATATTTTGTGGTTGTTAAACACTTGCATGTACTTCTTTAAACAATTTCTAATTGTCAATAATTTAAAAATATGTTGACAGTGTTCTGATACAATCACAATATGGGAAACATATGGGGTGCTTATACATTCTGAATTTAAAATCCCATTTTACTTTAATTGGGACAGAAAATTGAGCTTCTAAGACATGTATTATTCTGATTTTTTTCTGTGCTGTAATATGACTCCAAAGTTAGCTTTCAGTATTTTTTCCTCTCTTTACACAATCTTCTTAAGGTCAAAAACTTGTTGTACCATATTTTAAAATGACTTCTAGAGAAATACTATACTAAATTGATATTAACAGTTTAAAGTAAATTTACCCGAGAGATCTTAGTATCCTTCCAGAGTAGGTGTCTTAGCAAGTGAGGGTTATGAACTTCATTCTATTTTCCATTCTCTTATCAAAAATTCTCACACAAATACCCATAGGCAATAGTAAAAATAACACCTTTAATGGCCTAGGTAATTAAAACTCAAGAAAACTGCCTGAGGGAATAGCCTTGTGAATCTTTTTTTTTTTTTCTTCACAAACCTTTTAAGAAAAAAGTAAGTAAAATCCCTGAAATCATTGTATGTATAATCTCCTCGGTGCTGTGCCTTCCTGTATCCTTAGGAGACATATTTAACTAAAAGGTAAAAGACCAAAGAAGGAAAATTTGTGCTGCCAATCCCATTGGGCAAAATAAACTGTGGAATTGGAGAGCAGGAGGTCCCTTTTCTAATTTAACTTTGATTGATTACATGGTCCTGTTACCAAAGGTTACAAAACTTCCTCAATGTCATAAAGTTAGTTATCAGCACAGATTGACTATAAGAAGGCAGTTCTATCAAGTCAGTCTGTATTTGGTTACTTTCCTCTTACATGGTTAATGACATTTGTTTTGCAAGGAATGAACACAAATATTCCAATGTTAATGAAGTTCCTCAAAGCTTGGATTTTGTACCTTTTGACATGAGTTATTAGTGACAGACTTTAAGCAACCAAATGACAAGAAACAAGTCTAAATTCTAAGATAGTCACAGTGATAAGAAAGTAGATAGAGAAAAAAGGATCAGTAAGAGGCTATTATTATGGTCCTGGCCAGAGCATGACAGAGCACTTGACCAATGATAGAGAATCTGGGGATAATTTGAAAGGGAAAGACCATGTAAACATTTGGGAGATAAAAACCAAAGACTGGGATTGAACCTGAGTGAGAGGAAGACCTTGAGAATGATACCCATAGCCTCTATCATGTATGAAAAGAACTAAGCATAAGGAGTGACTGTAAGGGAGCAGAACTTTTCACCTCAAAATGTCTTTGGCATGTGGATTTTCTTAAGCTGAAAACAATCAAGGCCCAGAGAGACTCAGGAAGAACCTTTGACCTTCCCCCTAACTGCCTAAAGAATGTAGATAGAAGGCCTGTTCCAGGAAGGGAGATATCACCATAGATAACTATAGTATGAGCTAGGCATGTAGACAGGGAGGAACCTAGCAAAGTCTGTTAAATTCCTCTCTGTCCCACTATCTCTGTATGGCCCAGCAAACATTTGTTTATCAAACATCTGCTTTTCTATCTCCATCTCAATCTCTTTCCTCCCCTCTGAAGTCCCAAACCACTACTCCCAACATTCTCTTTTGTCTTTAGCTGAAGATGATATTTAAGGTAAGTGTTTGAGCCGTTTTGGCAGGTTACTCAATTTGCCTGGATCTCTCTCAAGTATACATGGTATTAAACTTTTATATGATTTCCTCTTGTTAATCTGTATCACATTAATTTAATTCATAAACCAGCCAGAAGAACCTAGGAAGATAGAGGACAATTTCTTCCTCTCTGACATGAAAAGAAGGCCTTCACATTTCCCTCAGCCTAACTAGACTTGGCAAAGGCTTCTTTGTGCCTCTAGGCCCCTGATTTCCTTCTCACCCAGGCCTAACCACAGAGGTCTTCCTTTTTCTTAGAACATTTATTTAGAAAACACATACTTGCAATTTTTTGCGATTCTTTTTCTGCCCCTTTGAGATATGAATCATTTTAAAAGCCTCTTCCCAATTTACAGAAACAAGGCTATCTTTCTCGCAGACCTGAGAACTTTCTCTTAGAAATGTACTCATTAGGGAAGATAGCCTTCCTATCTCTCAGTCTTTGTGGGAGGGTAAGAGTCTAACTTCTATTTGCAAAACTCCCTCTTGGACTAAAGATATGAGAAGTTTATTTTTCTTTTGGATAAAGCAAATTAGCCAACTTAGATGGTCACCTCAGTTGTTTTGTTTTTTTGTTCGCTCTCAGTTCTACCTTGACATTCACTTCTCTGAAACTGTATTGATTTTTATCCCTTGATAACAATGCATGAACTAAGAATTCAGTAAAATGTTTCTTGTTTGAGGAACTCAGTTAAGACTAAGCATTTCTATTAATCTTTGCCTTCTCAGCATCAGTTTCTAACTAGTTATCTAGCACAAATATTTTAAATTTCAAAGGGAAATTACATTAGTTTTCTGAGGCTGCTATAACAAGGTACCACAAAGTAGGTGGCTTAAAATAACAGAAATTTGCGGTCTCACAGGTCTGGAGGTTAGAAGTCCAAAATCACAATCTCATTAGGGCTCTCTGAAACCAGCAAACCTTGCTATTCCATGGGTTGAAGGTGTATCAATCTAATCCAAATTCCCCTCTTCTCGTAAGGACACCAGTCATATTGGATTAGGGGATCTCTCTATTCCAATATGACCTCATTTTAACAAATTTGATCTGCAATGACTCTATTTCCAAATAAGGTCATATTCTGAGGTACTGGGGGGGTTAAGGCTTCACCATATCTTTTGGAAGGACAGTATTAAATCCTTAACAGAGATTAAAGGATGATACCATGCCTTCAAATTCAAAGTCCTTAATGAAGCTCTTAGAGTACTTACATCTAATCACCTTCTGTTTATCTTGGGTACTTTAAAACTTGATGGAATTTGAGTCAACCCAACAAACTGGGAAGAACAAATACCAAGTCCTTTTATCATAAACAACTTAAATATGAATATTTTTGGAAAAGCATATATCATTATCTACTGCTAATTTCACCTTCACAACGGGTTTGATGATTTCTCAGCAAATATTAAAGATGATATAAAAGACATATTTGTGAAATTACAACAAACTCTGACAATGCAATTCAGAAACTACCACTTGGTGGCAAGATAATGCTGCTGTTAATGTGCTTAGCAATGACCTAAATGCTTGCTCTTTTGAATTACAAATCCTTGATAAATTTAAAATAGGTTTGTAAAGGGAGTCAGGCTAAATCATTGATACTTTTTTTAAAAGAAAATAATTTGCATAATAAAAGTGATTCTGGTAAAATACATACGTAAAATCCAATTCAAACAATGAGCTAATTTTATTGACTATCATTAAAAAGATACCTAAAATGAAACATGAAAATTAATGAGAAAATAATTATTCCATAGATATATTTTATGTCTGTATGAATCTTTAAAAGTCCTAGCCTAAGGTGTGGTGTCATAAATATTTTTTTCAGTTCTAACCCATTTGGTTGAGCATAACTATGTAATCCAGTATTTATATTTATCTCCTGGTAGAACTTTAGAATGCCTCCCTGTATTATTGAACTTCTGCCACATTTTACAAGAATTAATGAAGCTTCTGGCAGAGCAAATGGATTCCTTATTTACTTCATCAATGGCATGGTATCAAGTGTTATACTTAGAAAATGTACAAGATCTGCTTAATGAACCTAGTCTTTCTAAAATATAGGAGCATAACTATCTCCAAGGACTCTCTGTTTGAGGAGAAATACAGTAATAATAAGAAAAGCCTCTTCATATTGGTGAAGGACAATGAAAAGGGATAATTAGAAAAATGTTTGTGGGAAAGAAATTACGTGGTTATAGAGAGTACCAAAGGTTAAATAATATTCTTGAGGAAAGGGGATTTCACATAATTAGTTGCTTGTTTTGTTGTCAAATGATTGACCCTTTCAACACTTAGTTTCTTCATAGTCATTTTGGGGTATATTTAAAGGAAAGGAGTAGACTCTCTTTGGCATATGAGAGACAAGAGTTTGAATTTTTATATTTTGATGTTATTTTGAGGCAATGTATTATAGTAGTTAGGTAAGCAAGATTTGGCATTAGACTACTTGGTTTGAGCCTCACTTCTATCATCTACTAGACATGTAGTCTTGAGCAAGTTACTTAATTTCATTTCACCTTAGTTTCATCACTTGTAAAATGGGGGAAATAATAGTATCTACCTCATAGTGTTGTTTTAAGAACTAAATAGAATTATCCATTTAAGGTGCTCAGGATAGTACCTCTTATATTGCAGACATAAAGCATTCTGTTTCTTATTATTTTCCCTAAGCATCCATGGGTACACAGTTCTCTTAAGATATTTGAGAATAGTGAGTATCTTGGAAGGATCTCAGGAAAGATGTTTCTACCAAATTTCCTTCTCCCAAGTCTTTTCACAGCTTACTAACAGTTTTCAAGTAGGGAAAGATTATGGGGTCATTTAGATTGCTGACAGAAGATCAATTTTTCTTACTCTTTTTGACCTTTGGTGCTCTTCTTTGGCCGGCAATCAGAATTCAAAGAATGCCTAGAGGTGTCGCATTTTCTGGTAAAGTGCTGAAGCCTTGTTGTATTAATGCTGACTGTAGTTCCAAGACGAGCTTTTCAACTTCTGTGCCATGCTCTTTAATGAATATTGCCAGGGGCTGCCAACTTTTAAACTTTTTCTTTTTTCTCAGAATTTTTAATCTCTTAACATATAGCCAAAGCAGATATAGAGGGAGATATCACAATGTCACTCAAGGTGCTGAAATATTCTACTCCATGGTTATTGCCACTGGCAAATGGGTAACTCTATATCTAAGCAAAGGATCCTAAATGCACTTGCTGTACCAATTAGGTCACAGAGGAATGCTCCTTTTTGTTAAGTTTAAGGTTGGCTATTTGTTAATTTAACATAAGCAACCTGGGGATAAATAAATCATCTTGGAAAATTAAGTTTAAATGTTAAGAAAGAATATTTTTATAGAAATATGTGGTATCTCAGGACTTCAGAGTTTGTTTTCACATTTACAGGTATTTTTTGGTGTTAGTGAAACAAATAAGCTACAGCAAACAATATTTCTGTCAGAGTTACCTCCTATCACGGAGTATTAGTAGCAGCAAAGACCTGAGGGAATCAAAGAGCCCTGGATTATCTCTTATACAATACAGTAGACACAGATATAAAAATAAGCAACTGGCCATTTTGGGGGACAGAATAGCATTTCTTCTTCTTACCTCTTTCTACTCAAAATACACAGAAATGTAAAATCAAAACAAAAAACATAGTTGTGCTTAAATACTTGCTGTTGTAGCCAAAACACAGACAGCATGTTTCTAGCTAAATAAAAAGTCTGGTCAGTTCAGTGAAAATTCTGAAAATAACAAAAGGTAGTGGTGGGGATAGAAATAATTAAAAATTCTGGTTAAAATTCCATGCTTATTCATTGGGTCTTGAGGTGTATTCCTGTACTGTGGAGAAAGATTCCCTCCAAAAAATTTTGGCTCAGACAGTTAGAGGCCCAGTTCATCAAATAGTTTAGTACTTTTCCTGACTATTGCTAAAGTCAGCCACAGAAGAACACAGAAGAACAGTACATGATTCCACTTATACGAGATATCTAAAATAGCAAAGTTTATAACAATAGGGAGTAGAATGGTTACCAGAGACTGGGGGGAGGGGAAAATGAAAGTTGCTGTTCAATGGATATAGTTTCTGTTATGCAAAATGAGTAAGTTTTAGAGACCTGCTGTCCAACACTGTGCAGGTAGTTAACAATACTGTATTGTGCACTTAAAATGTTGTTAAGAGGGTATGTCGCATGTTAAATGTTCTTACTGCAATTAACACCCCCCAACTGTCATCTATCTTCAGTGTTTAAAAGATAAATAAATAAATGCAGTTTCCTCATTAAAATGAAACAAACAAAACTTAGAATCAGTTGAGAATATTTAAAACATTAGGGCAGGTTAGTATATTTAGATAATAAAGCATATTTTTATTGGGAGCTGGGGTGACATGGTATACACAGGAGATTGTACTCCATAGCTGACGTAAGAGTTATACTTTTCAAATTGAAAGGAAATTGAAATATTTTGGAGAACTGGACTTCACAGAAGAGGACTTTCTGCAAGATCTCTCACGATCATAAAATTGATACAGAAAGGCAGATGGACTATCTATTTGGCACTGTGTCCCATTTGGGAGTGAATCCCTTAGCACAGATTATAGTTTGCTCTGTTTAGAAACAGATCAGAATCTGCCTTCTTTGTCCTGGTTGAATATCAATTTGTATCTTGCCCTGGTCCTACAAATTCTCTACTTTTCCTCTCTAAAACCCAATTTATGTTACCCTGCTTTTGATCACCACCATAAAATGTAATCTCCTTCTCCTCTGAAGTCCCACAACATTAATTGATATTTGACCATCTACTGCTTTGAGACACCTCTCATATTATTGTTTTGAATTGTTATTTGATTAACTTTATTTACAATGAATAGGAGAGCTTCTGAAATTCACCACCCCCCTACCCCACCACCAAGACATAAATACCTTGGGATTTATTTGTATTCTCCACCCTTCTCAGTTATACAGAGTGATTTTCAATAGGTTTGTTAATGACTACTATGAGCTTCATAACACTGTTCCAGTTCTAACTTACACCTTCCAGAATCCCCAAATATTTTATTTTTGGCATACAGGATTGCAATAAATAAAAAGACACTCTAGAGCCCATAACATATGTATGCTCTAGATACTGAAGTGAATGAAGAATTAGCTGGCATCTAGGGCAAGGCCTATTAGGGTAGAAGTAATTAACCATGGGTCTCAGTTCTATTTTTACCATGTATGTGCAAAAACTCAATTAAGCTTCTTAACTCCACTTGAATGCCAACAGGTGTGGACTGGTTGTATTTAACTACATTCTGTTTTGTTTTTGGCCATGCCACATGGCATGCAGGATTTTAGTTCCCAGACCAGGGACGGAACCCATGCTCCCTGCAGTGGAAGAACAGAGTCTTAACCACTAGACTACCAGGGAAGTCCTTAAATTCTTAACATTATAAAAGAATGATGAATAAACTATATGGTCAATATACCAACATTTCACTAGATCATTCCTTTATAATTACTGAAATTTTTCTGCCCTCTATCCAGGGCACTTCATTTCTAAAATTGTAAAACCTAAAAAAAACTGGAATAAAAAATCAGAAAGTTGTTTTGGTGAACATGCCTGAGCGAAAGGAGGTGAGATTATCACAGGTACAGTGAACCCTTTGTGTCACATAGCAGTGATCACCTCCCAGAATAGAGTGTTCACAATACTAGCATCCCTCAAAACTGGACGGGGGATACATTGAATAAATAGTGTCAAACTGTTGCTCTCTCATCACTCTATTTTCTAGGTATCTCAATTGACCATCCTTGTTACAGTAATTATTTTTGATATATTAATACTGTTGATTACATTACAACTTCCTTCACATCTAAATGCTTTTGGCCTCTCACTGTTGTGCCCTCTCCCATTGCCGAGCACAGGCTCTGGAGGTGCAGGCTCTGCCGCTCTGCGGCATGTGGGATCTTCCCGGACCGGGGTACGAACCCACGTCCCCTGCATCAGCAGGCAGACTCTCAACCACTGCGCCACCGGATAAGCCCTAAATGCTTTTTGATTGGACTTTAAGAACCTGTTTTTCTCTTTGACCAGATTGCCTGTCATTTTTTTCCCTTGCTTAGATAAGAAAGGCTTATCTTTCTTTTGTTTGTTTTTGAGTCATTTCCCTACAGCTTAAGTACTTCAGGCATCACTTTATTTATTTTTTTTACTCGTAGAACAATGACTGAAAGTCATTGTTTATTTATTATTATTCTTAATAGTAAAACAGAAGTAAAGCTTCCATAGAATTTATGTGTTAGACATTCTTCTAAGACCTTTACATGCATTAATTCATTTAATCTTTTTTTTTTAACATCTTTATTGGGGTATAACTGCTTTACAGGGTTGCATTAGTTTCTGCTGTATAACAAAGTGAATCAGCTATATGTATACATATATCCCCATATCTCCTCCCTCTTGCGTCTCCCTCCCACCTTCCCTATCCCACCCCTCTAGGTGGTCACAAAGCACCGAGGTGAACTCCCTGTGCTATGTGGCTGCTTCCCACTAGCTATCTATTTTACATTTGGTAGTGTATATATGTTCATGTCACTCTCTCATGCACCATTTATGAATGCTTAGGAAATGATTCATAAAAGAAACTACAAAAGCATTTTAAATCACTTATGAAAAATATATATTCAATTCCAAAGGGAAATAAAATTAAGAAATTTAAAATGTTTAAAAACTCACCAGAGGGGGGTTTCCCTGGTGCCGCAATGGTTAAGAATCCACCTGCTGGGCTTCCCTGGTGGCGCAGTGGTTGAGAGTCCGCCTGCCGATGCAGGGGACACGGGTTTGTGTCCCAGTCCGGGAAGATCTCACATGCCATGGAGCGGCTGGGCCTGTGAGCCATGGCCGCTGGGCCTGCGCGTCCGGATCCTGTGCTCTGCAACGGGAGAGGCCACAACAGTGAGAGGTCCGCGTACCACCAAAAAAAAAGAATCCACCTGCCAATGCAGGGGACACAGGTTTGAGCCCTGGTCCAGGAAGATCCCACATGCCGCCAAGCAACTAAGCCCGTGCACCACAACTACTGAGCCTGCTCTCTAGAGCCCGTGAATCACAACTACTGAAGCCCATGTGCCACAACTGCTGAAGCCTGTGTGCCTAGAGCCCGCTGTCCACAACAAGAGAAGTCACCATAATGAGAATCCCGTGCACCAGAACAAAGAGTAGCCCCTGCTCTCAGCAACTAGAGGAAACCTGCATGCAGCAGCAAAGACCCAATGCAGCCAAAAATTAAATAAATTCATTAAAAAAACTCAACAGAGGTAAAAAAACAAAACAAAAATGCAAAAAAATTATGTCTCATAAGGACGTAGATTACATGACCACAAAATATTCAGAGTATTAATGTGTATGACTTCCTTGTAGTTGTTTAGGATTTTGTAAGTTATTTCTTCAAAAAGATTGGGTTAAAAGTTTTTATTAATTATAGAATTACCTGATCACTAGCTGACTTTTTTTTCAAATCATTTGTGGCAAATAGAAATTATCCGTGAAAATCAGTATTTTCACTATAATGCTTTAGAAACCAAGTGAAATTTTATTAAGATATACTTTCCTTATGAATCCATCTGAATTGTAGCTATCACTCTAGTTAATTTTTATCCATTCTTTAAAATTAAAAAATGATAGCATGGAGATTTAGATAGTGAGGAAGGGGTTGAGAATGAAGAACAATAGATTTTATTCTTTTCAGACAGAGGTGGAAATATAGTTTAAGAAAAGCTAAAAATATTAATTCTGTTACATATCTTCATTGTTTTTCTAAATAAATTTTAGGCAAAACTGACAGATGAATTACATGTCTCTATTTGGATAATATTCTCATCTGAACATATAAAAACAAGAAATTTGGGAGAAGCTATAGTATTTCTTTCAAATAAAACTACCCTGGATTTTCACATCTAAATCTAAATAACTCCATATATAATAAGTTTAATGGCAATAAATCAGCCAAGTTTGGGGCTTATGTCCACAATTTAGATCTTTCAATAAAAAACTTAAAACAATTGCTAGAAGACATTGGAACTTGAGTAGAGTTGACGACCAAAGATTAGGTATGATTGTAGGCGTAATGAGTCAGGGAAAAATCTATGCGTGTATAGTTTCTTTAGTCTCAATGGAAAAGATTGCTGAAGAGTTTATAAACTATATTCTAGCAAATTAGAATTCCTTGAAAAATAAGATACTGATTCACAAATCTTGTTTTAAAAAATGCTATTTTAGTGCCTAAAGACAGCAGTTTCACTAGTAAAATTTTTCAAAAACAATTAAATAAATTCACTGATGTATAAAAAAGTTTCTTGTTTTGAGTTTCACCTTCCTGTGATAAGCAGGGTGTGAAGACAAGTGGAAACTCTGAGGATGATTGCTATTAACACACAATTTCTGGGCTACAAACACCTGCTAGCACATATCATGGACTTTGGCCTGGATGGATAGATACATTGTTCTGGCCTGATTGAACTACCTGAAGAAACACTGCAGGGAACTAAAGATAGGAGTTGTACAACACTTCTTCTCTTCTTCCTATCCGAGAGTCACATATAATCATGTTTACCTGTTAAGTATTTATAATCCTAACTTGGAACAGAACTTAGTTCTGTGCCTGGTTCAAAGTGCTCAATTAATATTTGTTAAATATTCTTACTGCATGATTAGTAACGATTAGTTACTGTAACTATCAGCTTCCTTCCCTGTGCTTATTCCTTTTTTTGCTCATGTGAACATATATGCATTTATATATGCTTATGCATCCAACTCTTCTCAGCCAGCATGTGTTCATCTCTAGTGATCATTTTAAAACAAAGGATAAATAAAGAGCCCTCTCCTTAAAAATGTCTTTAATCATCTTTATTAATCACAACCTCATGCATTGGAAAACAGCAGTACTTATATGTGGATGATGTTATTTATTCAGTCTCCAGGAAAAAATGTGTTCCTTGTATGAATTACAGATCCCTTGCACTGACTCTTTAGCCTCCTGCGTGCTCTAGAGTGACTAGCACAATGCAACCCACTGTACCGACTAAATAACTGTTTGAATGAAAGAGAACGGAATTAATATAATTTTAGCTGTGAGATATACACATATGAAATGCAGGAGGATCAAATTAATCACAAGAAAATCAACATTAATAACAGGAGGTACACATTCTCCAATCCCTAGTATGCATATAGTATTTTACATACATTATTTTAGATATTTCTAGTAGTTTGGAAAAGTCAATATTATCACTCCCCTTTTACACAGGAAGAAACTGAGATGGAAAAAATTAACCTGCCCAGGATCACCAAGTAGACAAGTAGCAGAAATCTTTCTATTATTTCACACTCCCTCCTTAATTATGGAGACCTTGCCAAAATACTAACTTGCATTTTCTTTGAAGCTTTTATTAGTGGAGACATTATTTTTATGAGAATATAATAGGGGCTAGATGCCTTAACAACTCTTCCTTCTCCATTCTCCTTTACCTCACCTGCTTACCATACAAGGAAAAAATGTTTTCCAACTTGTCCTCATTGTTTCCTCCATTCACTTCCTATATGACTTTCCTGAAAGATACTAGTGATAAATGGTTCAGATCTAATGATATATTTATGAGCTTTTAAAGTGAAATGGAACATTATAGAGACATATTGCTATAAACATTTAAATCCATTAAACTGGTTAGAAAATATGTTCAAAATTGTGATCAAACTTCCAACTGAATCTGCCTCTCCATCTTTAAGCATCAGCATTTAGTTTTATAAATTAAAAAAAGAAAAGAGAGGCATTGTTCATCTTTAAACTTTTTCTCTTTTATTCATTTAGCTATGCTGCCTCAAGTTGTTGTTTTTGTTTTTAATCTTTTCTACAAAAGCCGAATGTTTCAGTTTCCCTAGAAATTAAATAGGTATTTGTGGTTTTGCCTCAGAACCTTTTTACTGAGACCCACAGTGGACTAACTTAGCTTCTGAGCAATCACAAAAGTAAAACTGTGAAATGTGAAAATGAAGAGTAAAACTTCTCAGACACCCCAGTCAAGGCAATAAACATATCCATCATATCCCCAAACTCACCAAATTGTATCCAATAAATATATTCAGTTTTTTAAAAATATCATTTATACTTCAATAAAGCTGTTTTAAGAAAGTAAATTTTTTTCAAAACATAGAATATGTGTTCAGATAAGGAGAACATGAAAAATGCTGTCCTAAAGAACAGAAATAGAAGAAAACAAATTTAAAAAAAGAGAGAAAATTTAAAAAAGCTACAAATAAGTCTTTCTATTATGTCCCTAAGACAAAACAAATTAGTACTAAAATTTGAACATTAGCTAAAGGATGTACTCACTAAAGCAACATACATTTTTAGGTTAAATATTATTTATGTATTAAAGATATAGTAAGTGACGGCATGAGGACTTTCATTTCCAATATTATGGCAGACTAGTTTATTCAGACAAACCATCTTGCTAAAAAGGAATAAAAATGTTCAAAGCAAATTGTTTCTCTCTGGAGAAATAAAACTTCATCCTAGGACTCAAAGTATTTTAATAAAATTTTTTCAAGAAAAACCTGAAGCTTAGAATAAAAAAATAAAAGGATACCTAAGGAAAAAGCACCATGAGTGATAATCAGCTTTTAAAAACAGATAGCAAACATAGACCTACGAAGCCTTAAATATAATAAATATCAGACACACAAAATAGCTCTGCTTACTTTAATATTTCTAGTCTTCAAAATTTCTATAGAAAATAGACACTACATACAGTGACCTCGCTGATTTGGGGGGAAAAAAAGGAAAGAGAAATTGAGTAAATTAAATATGGAGTAATCTAAAAGAAAAACTGAGTAAATGGGTTTACAAGCTGATTAAATACAGTTCATAATACAACAAAGGACCTCAAAACTAGAGCAGTAAAATTATCCAGAATACAACAGATAGTGACAAAGACTGGAAATGTTTAAAATAAGTTAGGCAACATGGTGAATAAGTAAGAAAGCCTCACCATAGTAAAAGAATATCAAGAATGTGTCAGATGCAATATTGAAGAGATAATGGGTAAGAATTTTCCAGAATTAAGGGACAGAAGCCACAGATTCAAGAAGCCCAATGAATCCCAAGCTAGATAAATAGAAAAACATTTACATTTGAGGATGACAAAGTGAAACTGAACAATAAAAGAAAAATTCAAAGAGAAAATCCTAAAACCTGTCTAAGGGAAAAAATATTCTTCAAGGAGTGATAGTAAGACTGATAGCTCACTTTTAAACAGCAACAATGGAAGCCAGGATACTGAGAAAAAAAGTTTTAACCTAGAAATCTATACTCCCAAAGATGTTTTCAGACCTATACAGAGCTTGCCATTATTAAAGGAAATTTGAAAGGCTGTCTTTCAGGCAGAAGGAAGGTGATCTCAGAAGGGACGCCTGTGATACAAGAACAAATGGAGCAAAAATAAATTGGTAAATTCGAGAATAAATCTTAATAAATGTCAATTGTATTAAACAGTGATAATTATATGTGCAGTTAAAAAAACAGATAGAATTACAATAATGATACTTTTTCAAAATCAACTGAGAGTATAGTAGTGGTGTTAACATTTCTAAGATCCTTTTGTTACTAAGGAATAACTTGCTCAAAGTATTGTTAATCATTAGGTTTTGATAAATTAAGTGCATATGTAGTCACTATCATGTAGTTGTTAATTTCTGTAATATGTGAATGTACTTTATATTTTAAAAATTATGTTAAATGCCCTCTTCCCTCTCCTAAACACAAATATTACAAACAAGTACTGGAGAATCCAAAATGTCTTGCTAAATCCCAGTAGTTACTATTCTATAGTAATATTTGCTTAATTCTGAACGCTAAGTACATAGAAGTGTTTCTTGTATGTATGCCATACATTTTCTCAAAATAAGATTTTATGCATAGAATAAGAACTACATTTCAATAATGATTAAACGTTTTAAAATATGGTTTATAATTGTAGTTTTTACTGTCTTACTATTGTTGGTGAGAAATTGAGTAAGCCTATATGCAATTGTAAACAAAGCCTTAGAAGTATATGAAAGCATATACATTTTTCAGAATAATTGAAAAGAATATTCTTCTCTATAATACTTTAATAATAGCTTTTAAGCATATAGTACGTATTTATTTCTATTCATTTTATCATAATGCTAAAATGAATTTGCTCATGGTGGCATATACCATTAGAAATTAATGTTGAAGTTGTTGTATTCTGTTAATAAAAATACAAAGGGGAATTTTTAAAATTAAAACTGGTAATAATTTCTTCTTCCTTCTAATGTTTATGCATAATTAATTGTATTAATAGAAATAATTTTTCTACTGCTTCCTTTCACGTATATTCAATAGTGGAATAGAAAAAAAATGGGTAAGATCCTGAATAGATGACCATCCTTTAGGGGAAAATGTACATACTTATGAATTTTGGCTATTCTCAGGGAGGCTAAGAGCTCCACTGTGGAATTGAGTTCTTCCTTTGGAGTCCATCTGATCGGACCTACAGGAAGAGAGAGAATACTCTGCATAGGAAAATCAATGGGTTCTCTCTGTCAATTTCTCTCTCTCTCTCTTTCTCTCCCTCTCTCCCTCCCTGTGTGTGTGTGTGTCTCTCTCTCTCCTGTCTCTCTCTTCTGTCTCTTCTCTCTCTCCCTTTTCCCCTCTCTCCCCACCTCGTCTCTCTCTCTTTCCCATCCTCCTTTCCTTTTCCCTTTAAAAGCTGAGATCTCAGTTGACAAAAATATTAGAGAGATGTTTTAGAAACAAGGAAGGCTAAATTTATGCTTCACCTCATCTTTCCATATTGCTAATCTTCAGTGAAGTGTACTAAATACACAGACACTTATATACTTGATTTGTTTTTATCTGGGGGGAAAATCAAAGACTGAAGCTGTTTTCCATGGTATCTTTGTCTCAGGATGTAACAGTGAAAGCATCTATCATTTTAATTAATTCAAAGGAAGTAGGACAATTGAATGGAAGTAAAGAAAGTATATGTCATCTCTAACCACTAAAAATCTTTGGGATATTTAAAAGAATAAGGAGCTCCCACAAAACTTCATTTATGTTTAGATCAGAAAACAGTAGTCTTGAGCTATTATCTGAGATATATTATTTAAAAATCACTATGTTACAAATTCTTAATCAGATGTTATGTAAATTACTTATATACTTATTATTTTACTTTGTCATTTTATATTTCTAGGAGTATATGAAAATAATAAAATTAGAGGAAATATATTTTCTTTCACGTAATATCCTGCTCCCTATAACTGTTTATTGTATTTACCCATTTTGGAGGAGTGGGGAGTAAATTTTACATGAGTATTCCACATGCATACAGGAAAGTGTACACATTATAAGTTGATGAATTTTCACAAAGTGAATATATCCATGTAACCATAACCTGGGTCAATAAATAGCACAGAAGTAGCATCCAGAATCCAGCAACCAGATGCAGCCCACCCACTACACCACAGTTTAGTTTAGACTATTTTGGAACTTTACAAGAATGGTATCATACTGTACTTTTTAATTTTGAATGGCTTCTTTCAATATCATTTGGTTTGTCCAATTTTCCCATATGGTTGTCACTGCCAATAAACTAATTTTTTGCATTGTATTATATTCCACTGAATGAATATATGATGATTTATTGATTCTATTATTGGACAATCTAGGTTATTTCTAGCTTTTTCATACTGCAAATTACACTGTTATGAATATATGTATATGTGTTCGGTGAAAGTATGTACACATTTCTGTGTCATATGTAAACCAAAAGTGTGATTGCTGGGTCACACGGCATATCTGTTCAGCTTTAGTATTTAAATTACCTATAAACCACTGTCACATCAATGGGATCAATGTAGTGAGGTGAGGGTGTTTATTTGAGATTTTTCTTGTTTCTAGAGATAGGATGGTATTACTATAACCTTCCCTCTTAGAACTGCTTTTGCTGCATCCCATAGGTTTTAGATCATTGTGTTTTCATTGTCATTTGTTTCCAGGTATTTTTTGATTTCTTCTTTGATTATTTTAGTGATCTCTTTGTTATTTAATAGCTTATCATTTAGAGTCCTTGTGTTTGTACACATAAAGCAATTAGAAAAACAAGAACAAAAAGACCCCCAAAGTTAGCAGAAGGAAAGAAATCATAAAGATCAGATCAGAAATAAATGAAGAAGAAATGAAGGAAATGATAGCAAAGGTCAATAAAACTAAAAGCTGGATCTTTGAGAAGATAAACAAAATCGATAAACCATTAGCCAGACTCATCAAGAAGAAAAGGGAGAAGACTCAAATCAACAGAATTAGAAATGAAAACGGACCAGTAACAACTGACACGGCAGAAATATAAAGGATCATGAGAGATTACTACAAGCAACTCTATGCCAATAAAATGGACAACCTGGAAGAAACGGACAAATTCTTTGAAAAGCACAACCTTCAGAGACTGAACCAGGAAGAAAGAGAAAATATAAACAAACTAATCACAATCACTGAAATTGAAACTGTGATTAAAAATCTTCTAACAAAAAAAAGTCAAGTTCCAGATGGCTTCACAGGTGAATTCTATCAAACATTTAAAGAGCTAACACCTATCCCTCTCAAACTCTTCCAAAATAGAGCAGAGGGATGAACACTCCTAAACTCATTCTATGAGGCCACCATCACCCTGATGCCAAAACCAGAGAAAGATGTCACAAAAAAAGAAAACTACAGGCCAATATCACTGGTGAACATAGATGCAAAAATCCTCAACAAAATACTAGCAAACAGAATCCAACAGCACATTAAAAGGATCATACACCATGATCAAGTGGGGTTTATCCCAGGAATGCAAGGATTCTTCAATATATGCAAATCAATCAATGTGATACACCATATTAACAAATTGAAGGAGAAAAACCATATGATAATCTCAATAGTTGCAGAAAAACCTTTTGACAACTTTCAACATACATTTATGATAAAAACTCTCGAGAAAGTAGGTATAGAGGGACTTACCTCAACATAATAAAGACCAGGTATGACAAACCCACAGCCAACATTGTTCTCAATGGTGAAAAATTTAAACCATTTCCACTAAGATCAGGAACAAGACAAGGTTGCCCACCCTCACCACTATTATTCAACATAGTTTTGGAAGCTTTAGCCACAGCAGTCAGAGAAGGAAAAGAAATAAAAGGAATCTAAATTTGAAAAGCAGAAGTAAAACTGTCACTGTTTGCAGATAACATGATACTTTACATAGAGAATCCTAAAGATGTTAACAGAAAACTACTAGAGCTACTCAATGAATCTGGTAAATTAGCAGGATACAAAATTAATGCACAGAAATCTTCTGCATTCTTATACACTAATGATGAAAAATCTGGAAGAGAAATTAAGTAAACACTCTCATTTACCACTGCAACAAAAAGAATAAAATATCTAGGAATAAACCTACCTAAGGAGACAATAGACCTGTTTGCAGAAAACTGTAAGACACTGATGAAAGAAATTAAAGATGATACAAACAGATGGAGAGATATACCATGTTCTTGGATTGGAAGAATCAACAATGTGAAAATGACTATACTACCCAAAGCAATCTACAGATTCAATGCAATCCCTATCAAACTACCAATGGCATTTTTCACAGAAGTAGAACAAAAAATTTCACAATTTGTATGGAAACACAAAAGACTCCAAATAGCCAATGCAATCTTGAGAAAGAAAAATGGAGCTGGAGGAATCAGGCTTCCTGACTTCAGACTATTCTACAAAGCTACAGTAATCAAGATAGTATGGTACTGGCACAAAAACAAAAATATAGATCCATGGAACAGAATAGAAAGCCCAGAGATAAACCCACACACATATGGTCACCTTATCTTTGATAAAGGAGGCAAGAATATACAATGTCAAAAAGACAGCCTCTTCAATAAGTGGTGCTGGGAAAGCTGGACAGCTGCATGTAAAAGAATGAAACTAGAACAATACACAACCATACAAAAAAATAAACTCAAAACAGATTAAAGAGCTAAATGTAAGGCCAGACACTATAAAACTCTGAGAAAAACATAGGCAGAACACTCTATGACATAAATCACAGCAAGATCCTTTTTGACCCACCTCCTAGAGAAATGGACTAAAAGCAAAAATAAACAAATGGGACCTAATCAAACTTAAAAGCTTTTGCACAACAAAGGAAACCATAAAGGTCACAAAAAGACAACACTCAGAATGGGAGCAAATATTTGCAAACGAAGCAACTGACAAAGATTTAATCTTCAAAATATACAAGCAGCTCATGCAGCTCAATAACAAAAAAGAAACAATCCAATCCAAAGATGGGCAGAAGACATAAATAGACATTTCTCCAAAGAAGATATACAGATTACCAACAAACACGTGAAAGGATGCTCAACATCACTAATCATTAGAGAAATGCAAATCAAAACTACAATGAGGTATCACACCCATCAGAATGGCCATCATCAAAAAATCTACAAACACTAAATATTGGAGAGGGTGTGGAGAAAAGGGAACCCGCCTACACTGTTGGTGGGAATGTAAATTGATACAGCCACTATGGAAAACAGTACGGAAGTTCCTTAAAAAACTAAAAATAAAACTAACATATGGCCCAGAAATCCCACTACTGGGAATATACCCTGAGAAAACCATAATTCAAAAAGAGACATGTACCACAATGTGCATTGCAGCACTATTTACAATAGCCAGGACATGGAAGCAGCCTGGGTGTCCACTGACAGATGAATGGATAAAGAAGATGTGGCACATATATACAGTGGAATATTGCTCAGACATAAAAAGAAATGAAATTGAGTTATTTGTAGTGAGGTGGATGGACCTAGAGTCTCTCATACAGAGTGAAGTAAGTCAAAAAGAGAAAAACAAATACCGTATGCTAACACATGTATATGGAATCTAAGAAAAAATAAAGGTTCTGAAGAACCTAGGGGCAGGACAGGAATAAAGGCGCAGACTTAGAGAAAGGCCTTTAGGACACAGAAAGGGGGAAGGGTAAGCTGAGACAAAGTGAGAGGTGGCATGGACATATATACACTATCAAAGGTAAAATAGATAGCTAGTGGGAAGCAGCCACATAGCATAGGGAGATCAGCTCAGTGCTTTGTGACCACCTAGAGGGGTGGGATAGGGAAGGTGGGAGGGAGATGCAAGAGGGATATGGGGATATATGTATACATATAGCTGATTCACTTTGTTATACAGCAGAAACTAACACAACAATGTAAAGCAATTATACTCCAATAAAGATGTAAAAAAAAAAAAGAAAATAGTGAGGTGAGGCAGATTAACTATTTACTTTAAAGTCAGCTTGAATTTAGTCCTGTTCACACAACTTTTTTTACTATTAATATTAAGAATATTATTTAATTTCATTGACAGCCTATATAGCTGTAAAAAGCATGAATTACTATACTATACATTCTTATAAAAATATTAAATAAAATAATATATGTTGAAAAGTATGTAATAAAATGAGTATTTGATATTCACTTTTTTGACTTGGTGTTAGTACAGTTAAATTATATGTGAATCAGAACAGTTGCTTGACAATGGCCTCAGTGCTAAGTATTTTGTTTTCCCTCAATCAGTCTCATTTTATCCATTTGGAGTAGAGGGGCTAGAACAACCACACAGAGCCTTCCAGAGGCTTTCAGTAAGCAAGGCATCTGGTTGGATAGCAGGTGAGCACCAGGGTTCAAATCTGCACACAAGAGCCTTAAGAAAGTGGATTAGAGACTGAGCCAAATCAAAGCAGGATGGCCTTAGAGCAATTGCAGCTTCCTAAGTGGTTTTTATATTGTATTTGCATATAGCCCTAGGCAAGAATATCATAATTTCAAGGACAAACTAAATATCCTCTTACCTACAATCTGCTTCCGCCAGAGGAATTGCAAAGTGAGGCCAACAGACCATTTCTGCATAATGTACATACTTTCATTTAAGAATGTTTGAATGCAGACTTTCTATACACATATTACCTATATAATAAAAATGTATATGGCATGAGTATGTGTCATGCATGAATATGGCATTTTAGAAATCTTGAACCCATGCTTCTAGTTCACATAAGCAAGGACTATGAGAGTCATTTGGCAATCTCTGCTCTAACCCATGTTGTCCCTTGCCACATGTTCCTACTAATTTCATCGGTGCTCCATAATTTTAGTGTGCACAGTTGACACAGTAACTAATACTCATGAAGAAAGAATTTATTAAGTGACAGGTATGTGTTCAGCATTGCTGTGTGCTATATGAAGGAGGTGCAATAAGCACAATCTTCATTTCCTTTTCCTCAAGGTACTCAAATACAAACTGCAGAGGCTCAGGAAATGTTTTACAGGATAAACTGGAATCTGACTACATTATAAAAGCAGTGAAATCCCCTGCTTCATACTTCTTCCACTTGGCTGAAGTTATTAAACTGCAAAATTTAAACACGAGAGCATATAAAGTTTGAAAGAAAACCTAAGATTTGTCTTTTTTACCAGTCAGCCATATATAACTTTTAAAAATATTTTAGAGGATAATTTTTTCAAAAAGAGTTGTATAGAGTCTTAGTATTAATGAATTTTTCTACTAATTTCTAATAAGTACAGATGAATAAATTCTTTACAGCAAAAGGGATAAGAATGTTAAGATTAACAAAGGCAGTTGTTCAGCAGGACTGAGATTCTTAAACAGGTTTTGCTCTTCTGTTAATCATTGTTCAGCTCTAGAGAGCAAACTATCAGAAGCAAAACAGTTCTGTTTGTAAATAAGTCTGGCAAATAGAAGTTAATTATAAACAATGTGGCTTTTTTCACAGTAAGAAATACAATTCATTATTTTAATCATAGGCTGAGTGTTATATGTGACCATGATGTTCTAATATTATTTTCTTAGATTAATGGTTTATAATTTTAAACTACAAAATTTAATCCAATGTCCTATTTCCCTAAATGATTAATTTGAAAATATGTTTTCATAAAAATAACATTAATGTGGTCTTAGCTCCAGTTTAAAATATGTTATATATATTACATATCAGATATTGTGCATGGCCCTGTCAGCAAGGAATTTGGAATTTTATAGGAAAGATAGACACATGCAATAATTAAAGTATTTTCAAGTTGCAGGAGTACTGAAGAAGTGAGAATGATACATTATTGTTGTGTGAGAACTGAAGAGATTACAGAACAATTATCAGTGAAGGCAGAACAGGAAAGATAATTACTGACTGGATTTTGAAATGTAACAAGGGTTTACTAGACCTTTGTAGGGTGGTGGTGGTATGTTAAATGCATATGGCACCATATACACAAAGACACAGATGGATTATTTAGCATGGCATGTGTGTGAAGCACTAAAATTGTTGGTGTTTTTCGGAACATTAAGAGTAAATGGAGATATAAATGAGTATGAGTAGAACATAAAATAGGTGACGTAAATAGGAACTAAATCATAGAAGGCCTTGTATATTTCTATTTATACTCTGGAAGTTAGTCTTAATTTGCTAAACTAGTGGTTTTCATATTTCTAAGTGCATAAAACATCCTTGCACTTCTTTTAAAAATGAAGATTCCTAAGAACTCTGCTACCATCAATTCTTCTCCCCAACTGATTCATTTTGGTAGATGGAAGACTCACAGAATTTGAATTTTTAAGGTTTGCACTGGGAGAAAAACTGTTTTAGGCATTAAAAAACATTGAAAGCTGAAAAGTAGAAGACAGATATTGTCATATTTCTAGCTTTTAGAAGTAGTTTGAGAGCAGTTAGCTCAGGCTGACCGGTGAGGAACTACTGGACAAGTACCAGTGAGCAATGATGGAGTTTTGAAATGTAATAGTGATTTATGACAAAGGTAGCAATGTAGTGCATTAAGAAATGATGGTCTACTTAATAAATGGTTATCAATAAGCAAAGTAGAGCTCTTATTTTTTGTCTTTTCCACACACAGAATTTTTATCTTACATCAAACACAAAAATCCCAGTTGTATTGAAAACCTAAATTTGATAGGTAGAACAATAAAACTTCTAGAGGAGAATAACTTTATGACTTTGGTTTAAGTATCAATTTTAAAAATTGTGTATAAAAAGCTTGAAAAGAAAAAAATGATAAAATGGACTATGTTAATATGAGTATTTCTTATTCTTTCAAGACTTGATTCAGATAGTGACAGGGCAACCTACAGAGTATGAGAAATTATATTTAATATATATACCCAGAATATATAAATAATTCTTTAAAATAATAAGAAAGAAAACTTTGAGATATGCGTTAAAGACTAACTTTTGAAAAGTGGATATCCAAATGGCCAACTAACATATGAAAAGCTGCTCACAACTAAGACAACAGGAAAATGCAAATTAAAACCACAATGTGATACCACTCCATACCCAGTAGAATAGCTAAAATTAAAAATGATTTAAAAAATTAAATGTGGACAAGGATCTTGAATAATCAGAACTCATATACTACTTGTAGGAATGCAAATTGTTACATCTACTGTGGAAAATTATTTAGTTCCATCTCCTAATCTGATAAATGAATACCCTATTAATTCTATCCCTGTTTATATACCCAATGAAAATATATACACAGGTCCAACAATAAACTCTATAATATTCACAGAAGCACTTTCATAAGGGCCACAAACTAGATACAATCCAAATTCTAATCCATAGCTGACTTAATAAATTGTGGGACATTCAAAGAATGGATACTAAAGTTTCCAATTGTCACATGCTGCCTACAAAACATTCCAAATTTAGTAGATTAAAATAACAAACATGATCACAAGTACTATGAATCAAGAATTGGAATTGGTTACAGTGAGAATGGATTTTCTCTGTTCTATGATGTGTAGGTCCTCAGCTAGAAAGATTCCAGTAACTGGGAATGACTACGGTGTCTGGGAATCAAAAGTTTCTGAAGGCTTCTTCACTCACATGTTTAATGTCTAATTGACATTACTAAGACTATCCTCAACTAGAACCTCTGAATGTGGCTCGTGCTCCTCTCTGAGCATTTTTGGTTCATTCTAAGAAGGTAGAGTCCCTAGAGAGAGTATTCAAAGAGGTAGTGTTTCAAGAAACCAATGTAAAAGCTAAAAAGTTTCTTCTGCCTTAACCTTAGAAGTCACAAGTCACACACAATCCCTTAAGCCACAAAGTATTGATTACAAGCAAGGGATTAAGGTCACCCTGATTCAAGGGGAGAGGAATTAGAATCCATCCTTTGGAATTGGTTAGCCCATTTTACAGAAGACTATGTGGTCTGGGATATACTGTTCTGGCCATCTTTGGAAATGCAATCTATCACAAATGCACTGATGTAATTGACAATTCTACCCATCAATATAGATGAATCTTTCAAATGTTATGTTGAGCTAATGAAGCCAGACACAAAAGAGTACATATTAAGTAAATCCATTTATATGCAAAATATTAAACCAATTTATACTTCTATATGTCAAGATGGTCGTTACCAAATGGGATAGTGATTGAAAGAGCAACAAAATGGTTTCTGAGCTATCACTTATTTTATATTTCTTTTGAGTAGTACGAGTTACAAGGTTGTGCTTATCAAGTGAAAATTCCTCAACTGTTTGCTTATGGTGTAAGAATTTTTCCCTGTGCATGTATTATACATCAATAAAAACTTAAACTAAAAAGAAAAACCTTTTCAATTTATTTACATTTAGTATATATGGTCTATGTCAATATTTTAAGATCATTTAAAATTTTTTTCTCACTTTTTTTTTCACTCATTTCTTTTGTACTTTCATTCATTATACATCTGTACAAAACTTTTACAAACAAGCATCCTACCTTGCTAGAAATAATACTTGGATTTTCCAAGATGGAAGAGGAGTAGGAGTAGGTAGAGTTTATCTCTCCCCACAAACACATCAAGAATCCATCTACAAATGGAACAATTCTCACAGAACACCTACTGAACACTAGCAGAGGACCTCAGACACATAAAAGGACAAGAAAAATCCCCATGTAACTGGGTAGGATGAAAGAAAGAAGAAGGGAAAAGGAAGAGGGGAGGAAACAGGATGGGACCTGAGCCCATGGCGGGCAGCTGGGAGGGGGGAACTGGGGAAGTCCCTCACTGGCAGGGAGATCAGTTAGGACAGAAGGGGAGCTTTGGGGGCTCAGAGGAGAGTGCAGAAACCAGTCTGTGGCAGGCAGGACAGACTGAGCCCTACACAGATGGTCCATGCCACAGCCCTGTGTGCCCCAACCCAAGATGGGTGACTGTGGGTGCGCACGGGTGCTGGGTGCTAGAATGTGGGGTTTGGAGAGCAGACCTGGGGAGGGGACTGTTGTTGGCTGTGAGGAGACAGCCTGTAGGGATGGGATTCAGGAGCTCCACAACCAGATATGCTCATGGAGGAAGCCCGGACTGCCACAGAAGCAAAGCACCATTGCTGAGTGACATGCAAAGGCAGGGCTGCCATTGCAGCCTCTCTCCTCACATGCCAACCCCTGCCTCCACATGCGCTATGGAGAGTTCCCACCAGCTCACACACCCCTGCCATCACCTCCTCCACAGCCCCCCTGACCTGGGCAACCTGCCAGTCCTGATCACTGCCTGATGGGCATGCATAATTCAATTGATACCCCAGCATCTCCCGTCTGGGCAGCCTGCTCATATCAATCACCACCTTGGCTCCTTCCTGCCTGACAGTTTCGTGTGCTCCTGCAACCTCTGGAGCAGACTCCAGTGGGAGGAACACATGCAGAGGTGAGGCAGAAAACCCAGCTGAGCCCCAGGGGCTGTGTGACTAAGGAAGAAGAGTTGAAAACTCCTTGTGGGTACATGAACAGTGGAGTTACATCTCCACTGATGGCTTCCTATATTCAGCACCTGTGAAACATCTGGAAGGACAAGTGTTCCTGCAGCTGGGACAGGTATGGCTTTAGCAGCTGTGGGCTTTGTGAGCACATAAACTTGGGGGTTGGGTCAGGTCAGAGTCTGAGCTGCCTCCATAGCTCCCAGAGTGGGTCCAGGTGCATGACTACTGCAGTCCTGGGACCTGACCTCAGTGGATCTGTGCTGGTGGCCTGGTGAAAGCAATGCCCTAGAGTCACCAGGGCCAATTGCCGGCATACCCACAGTTAGGGTGGGACTGAGAGCAGTGCCAGCAACAGTATACTTTGTAAGCCCACACAATGTGTGACATGGGACACAACAGAGCACATTCACAGGTGAATGGCTTCAGAGGAGGAATACTCAGTGGCTTCTCTCCAGATGGGAGTGCTCCAATCAACCTATCTTGCACCACAGATTACAAACACAGCTAAGAAACAGATCTGGGGGCCTCTACTCCAATAACTAGGGAGCAGACACCACCCCTGACAGGGTGGTGACAACCACAGAACAAAGGGGAGGCCCTGCTCAATCTCTAAGGCAGGCTCTGGTCACCACAACACCAGTCAAACTCCCTATCAAAGGGATAATGGCACAAGCCTCTGGACCAAACTCACCTACAAGGGTGCAGACACAAGAAGCAAGAGGAACTACAATCCTGCTGCCTGCGGGAAGGAGACCACAAACACAGTAAGTTAGACAAAATGAGACAACAAAGAAACATGTTGCAGAACACGGAGCCAGATAAAAACATACAAGAACAACTAAACGACAAGGAGATAGGCAATCTATCTGAGGAAGAATTCAGAGTAATGGTAGTAAACATGATCCAAATCTCAGAAAAAGAATGGAGGCATGGATCAAGAAGAAACAAGAAATGTTTAACAACAACATAGAAGAATTAATAACAAACAAACAGAGATGAAATATATACTAGAAGAAATCAATAGGAGAATAACTGAGGCAGAAGAATGGATAAGTGAGCTGGAAGACAGAATGATGGAAATCACTTCTGCAGAACAGAATAAAGAAAAAAGAATGAAAAGAAATGAGAACAGTCTCAGAGAACTCTGGGACAACATTAAACACACCAACATTCGAATTATAGGGGTCCCAGAAGAAGAGGAAAAAGAGAAAGGGCCTGAGAAAATATTTGAAGAGATTGTAGTTGGAAACATCCCTAATATGGAAAAGAAAGAGTCACCCAAGTCTAGGAAGCACAGAGCGTCCCATACAGGATAAACCCAAGGAGTAACACACTGAGACACATATTAATCAAACTAACAAAAATTAAATACAAAGAAATAATATTAAGAGCAAAGCAACAAATAGCATACAAGGGAATCACCATAAGATTATCAGCTGATTTTTCAGCAGAAACTCTGCAGGCCAGAAGGGAGTGACATGATATATTTAAAGTGATGAAAGGGAAGAACCTACAATGAAGAATACTCTAACCAGCAAGGATCTCATTCAAATTTGATGGAGAAATCAAAAGCTTTATAGACAAGCAAAGGCTAAGAGACTTCAGCACCACCAAATCAGCTTTACAACAAAAATGCTAAAGGAACTTTACTAGGCAGGAGGAAAAGAAAAAAAAAAGAGGTCAAAACTAGAAACAAGAAAATAACAAATGGGAAAGTGCTCTGAAGACAAACATAGAGTAAAAGTGGGAAACCATCCAAACACAAATATGATATCAAAACCAACAACTGTGAGGAAATTACAAATGTAGAAAATGAGAACTGCATTTGAAATTAAGATACCAGAAACTAAAACAAGCTTGTATATGTATGGACTGTTTTATCTAAACCCCATGGGAAATGCAAACCAAACAACTACAATAGATAAACACACACAAAAGAAAAAGCAACCCAAACACAACACTAAAGATGGTCACCAAACTACAAGAGAATAAAAAAAGGAAGGGAAGAAAAAAACTTACAGAAACAAATCCAAAACAATTAAGGAAATGGCAAAAGGAACAGGCATATTGATAATTACCTTAAATGTAAATGGATTAAATACTCCAACCAAAATACAAAGAATGGGTGAACAGATACAAAATCAAGACCCATATATATGCGGTCTACAAGAGGCCCAATTCAGACCTAGGGACACATAAAGACTGAAATGAGGGGACGGAAAAAGGTATTCCATGCAAATGGAAATCAAAAGAAAGCTGGAGTAGCAATACTCATATCTAACAAGATAGACTTGAAAATAAAGACTATTACAAGAGACAAGGAAGGACACTACATAATGATCAAGGGAGCAATACAAGAAGAAGACATAACAATTGTAAATATATATGAACCCAATGTAGTTGTACCTCAATACATAAGGCAAATCTTAACAGCCATAAAAGGGGAAATCAACAATAGCATAGTAATAGTGGGGGACTTTAACACCCCACTTACACCAATGGACAGAACATCCAGAAAGAAAATTATTAAGGAAACACAAGCCTTAAATGACACATTAGACAAGATGGACTTAATTGATATTTATAGAGCATTCCATCCAAAAGCAGCAGAATGCACTTTCTTCTCAAGTGCACAAGGAACACATCTTGGGTCACAAATTGAGCCTCAGTAAATTTAAGAAAACTGAAATCATATCACACATGTTTTCCAACTACAATGCTATACAGGGAAAAACTACTGTAAAAAAAACACAAACACGTGGAGGCTACACAATATGTTACTAAATGGATCATTGAAGAAATCAAAGAAGAAAGCAAAAAATACCTAGAGACAAATGACAACAAAAACATGATGATCCAAAACCCATGGGATGCAGCAAAAGCAGTTCTAAGAGGGAAGTTTATAGCAATACACTCCTACCTCAAGAAACAAGAAAAATCTCAAATAAACAACCTAACATGATACCTAAAGCAACTAGAGAAAGAAGAACAAACAAAACCCAAAGTTAGTAGAAGGAAAGAAATCATAAAGATCAGAGTAGAAATAAATGAAATAGAGATGAAGAAAACAATAGTAAAGCTCAATGAAACTAAAAGATGGTTCTTTGAGAAGATAAACAAATTGATAAATCTTTAGCAAGACTCATCAAGAAAAAAAGGAGAGGACTCAAATCTAAGTTAGAAATGAAAAGGAGAAGTTACATTGGACACCACAGAAATACAAAGGATCATAAGTGAACACTACAAGCAACTATACACCAATAAAATGCACAAGCTAGAAGTGGACAAATTCTTAGAAAGATGCAACCTTCCAAGACTGAACCAGGAAGAAATAGAAAATATGAACAGACCAATCACAAGTATTGAAATTGACACTGTGATTAAAAATCCGCCAACAAACAAAAGTGCAGGACAGGATGGACTAAATGTTTGGTCTCTAAAACATTGAGAGAAGAGTTAACCCCTACCCATCTGAAACTCTTCCAAAAAATTGCAGAGGAAGAAACACTCCCAAGCTCATTCTACAAGGCCACCATCACCCTGATGCCAAAACCAAAGATGTCACAAAAAAAGAAAACTACAGGCCAATATCACTGATGAACATAGATGCAAAAATCCTCAACAAAATGCTAGCAAACAAAATCCAACATCACATTAAAAGGATCATACACAATGATCAAGTGGGATTTACCCCAGGGATGTAAGGATTCTTCAATATACACAAATCAATCAATGTGATACACCACATTAACAAATTGAAGAATAAAAACCATATAATAATCTCAATGGATGCAGAAAAAGCTTTTGACAAATTTCAACACCCATTTATCATAAACACTCTCCAGATAGTGGGCATAGAGGGACCCTACCTCAACATAATAAAGACCATATATGACAAACCCACAGCCAACAGGAAGAAATAGAAAATATGAACAGACCAATCACAAGTATTGAAATTGACACTGTGATTAAAAATCCGCCAACAAACAAAAGTGCAGGACAGGATGGACTAAATGTTTGGTCTCTAAAACATTGAGAGAAGAGTTAACCCCTACCCATCTGAAACTCTTCCAAAAAATTGCAGAGGAAGAAACACTCCCAAGCTCATTCTACAAGGCCACCATCACCCTGATGCCAAAACCAAGGATGTCACAAAGAAAGAAAACTACAGGCCAATATCACTGATGAACATAGATGCAAAAATCCTCAACAAAATGCTAGCAAACAAAATCCAACATCACATTAAAAGGATCATACACAATGATCAAGTGGGATTTACCCCAGGGATGTAAGGATTCTTCAATATACACAAATCAATCAATGTGATACACCACATTAACAAATTGAAGAATAAAAACCATATAATAATCTCAATGGATGCAGAAAAAGCTTTTGACAAATTTCAACACCCATTTATCATAAACACTCTCCAGATAGTGGGCATAGAGGGACCCTACCTCAACATAATAAAGACCATATATGACAAACCCACAGCCAACATTATTCTCAATGGTGAAAAACTGAAACCATTTCCTCTAAGATGAGGAACAAGACAAGGATGTCCACTCTCACCACTATCATTCAACATAATTTTGGAAGTCCTAGACACAGCAATCAGAGAAGGAGAAGAAATAAGGGAATCCAAATTGGAAAAGAAAAAGTAAAACTGTCACTCTTTGCAGATGACATGATATTATACACAGAAAATCCCAAAGATGCTACCAGAAAACTTCTAGAGTACATCAATGAATTTGGTAAAGTTACCACATACAAAATTAATGCACAGAAATCTCTTGCATTCCTATACACTAACAACAAAATATCAGAAAGAGAAATCAAGGAAACAATCCCATTTACCACTGCATCAAAAAGAATAAAATACTAGTAATAAACCTACCTAAGGAGGCAAAAGACCTGTACTCAGAAAAATATAAGATACTGATGAAAGAAATAAAAGACCACAGAAAAGATGGAGAGATATACCGTGTTCTTGGATTGGAAAAACCAACATGGTGAAAATGACTATACTATCCAAAGCAATCTTCAGATTAATGCAATCCCTATCGAATTACCAATGGCATTTTTCACAGAATTAGGGTAAAAATTTTACAATTTGTATGGAAATACAAAAGACCATGAATAACAAAAGCAATATTGAGAAAGAAAAACGGAGCTGGAAGAATCTGGATCCCTGACATCAGACTATATTACAAAGCAACAGTAATCAAGATAGTATGGTACTGGCACAAGAACAGAAATATAGATCAATGGAACAGGACAGAAAGTCCAGAGCACCTTTGGTCATCTAATCTATTACAAAGCAGACAAGAATACATAATGGAGAAAAGAGAGCCTCTTCAATAAGTGGTGCTGGGAAAACTGGACAGCCACACATAAACTAATGAAATGAGAACACTCCCTAACACCATATACAAAAACAAACTCAAAATGGATTAAAGACCTAAATGTAAGCCCAGATACTGTAAAACTCCTAGAGGAAAACATAGGCAGACATCTTTGACATAAATCACAGCAATATCTTTTTTGATTCACCTCCTGGAGTAATGGAAATAAAAACAAAAATAAACAAATGTGACTTCATGAAACTTAAAATCTTTTGCACAACAAAGGACACTATAAACCAGATGAAAAGACAGCCTTCAGAATGGGAGAAAATATTTGCAAACAAAGCAACTGACAAGGGATTAATCTCCAAAATATACAAATAGCTCATGCAGCTCAAATTGAAAAAACAAACAACCCAAACAAAACATGGGTAAAAGATCTAAATAGACATTTCTCCAAGAAGACATACAGATGGCTAAAAAGTACATGAAAAGATGCTCAACATCACTAATTATTAGGGAAATGCAAGTCAAAACTACAGTGAGGTATCAGCTCACACTGGTCAGAATGGCCATCATCAAAAAAATCTACAAACAATAAATGCTGGAGAGGGTGTGGAGAGAAGGGAACCCTCCTACATTATTGGTGGGAATGTAACTTGGTACAGCCACTATGGAGAACAGTATGGAGGTTCCTTAAAAAACTAAATATAGAGCTACCATATGATCTAGCAATCCCACTTCTGGGCACATATCCTGAGAAAACCATAATTCGAAAGCATACATGCACCCCAATATTCATTGCAGCACTACTTACAATAGCCGGGACACAGAAACAATCTAAATATCCATCAATAGAGGAGTGGATAAGAAGATGTGATACATATATACAATGGAATATTACTCAGTCATAAAAAAGAACAAAATAATGCCATTTGCAGCAATATGGAAGGACCCAGAGATTGTCATACTGAATGAAGTAAGTCAGACACAGAGAGACAAATATATGCTATCACTCATATGTGAAATTTTAAAAAGGGTACAAATGAACTTATCTATAAAACAGAAATAGAGTTACATATGTACAAAACAACGTTATGGTTACCAAGAGGTAAGGTGGGAGAAGGATAAATTAGGACATTGGGATTGACACACACTACCATATATAAAATAGATTAATAAGAACCTGCTGTATAATAGTACAGGGAACTCTACTCAATACTCTGTAATGACCTATATGGGAATAGAACCTAAAAAACAGTGGATATATATCTAACTGACTCACTTGGCTGTATACTTGAAACTAAAATAACATTGTAAATCAACTATACTCCAATAAAAATTAAAAACAAAACAAAATAAATAAACTAATAATACTTGTAAAAATAATGCTGGTATAATTGCTCATTGTTTACTTATCACAGAATAACTTATTTCCAGAAGTAAAGTTAGGCTCACCATTATGAGATTCTCTTTGTTAAAAGTAATAAAATTTATTGAAAAAGACGTGAAGAATTACAATACATGAAACAATTTTTATCTTGTTACATTATTTATATATACATGGAAATAGCCATTTCCCCTAGAAATTTAGAACTTGTCATTTTTTTTCCTAATAGATTAGATACTTTTTCTCAGACCCACATCTAATGCATCAGGAAATCCTTTCCTTTCCATTTTTGCTTTAATACATATCCAGAATTCAACCATTCCCAACCACCTCCACTGTTACTGCTTTGTCCCAATTGTTATCTACTACTTAGATTTTTCAACAGCATCCGAATAAGGCCCCATTTTGCCTTTGCCCCCTTGTATTCTAATTCACAACACAGCAGCCTGAGTGATCTTTTAAATCTGTCAGATCATGTAGATCATTGTTGCTCTTATTCAAATCATCCTCCAATGGCTTTGATCTTGGAGTAAAAGCGAAAGTTCTTACCAAGACCTACAAAGTCCTACAATACTTCAGCTCCTTCTTCTCTCCCAACTTGCTCATTTTGCTTTAGCTACTTGGCCTTTTTGCTTTTATCAAAAACATCAGGCAAGCTCTCATCTTGTGTGTTTGTATTTCCATTTCCCTCTGCCTAAGCCAGTTTTCCTCTAGATCCATGAATGGTTTATTCTTTCATTTCCTTCTGGTGTTTGTTCAAATTTCACCTTTTCTTTGAAGCTCTTTCCTGATCACTCTTAACATGTCCAACCTTTTCCTATCCCCATCATTCCCATCTTATTCAACCCTTCCCCACTTATTTCTGTTGAAAGCACTGATCAACTTTACATACTTATTTTGAATTGTTTCATTATTGTAAGTCTCTTCTTCCTCACTTTCACCCTTAACAGAGTGAGTCCTGATTCCACAGGCCAGAATGTGTGTGTGTATCAAGGAGATTTTACCCATTGTTTCCTCTTTCTCAAGTAATCTTCTCTATTCCATTGTTAATTTGTTTTTCAACATTCATATTTAAGTTTAAATGTTGTCTCCTCAGGTAATCTTTCTCTGATCATTCTACAAAAAGTAGTTTGACCTTCTACCTATTATTCTCTATCATAGTTCCTGGTTTATTTCTTTCATAGATCTTAGCATTATATAGTTATTTTGTTCATTTAATTATTGATTTATCTTCCTAACTAGAATATAATCTCAATGAGGAGAAGACGTCATTAAAGAATGAATGTGTGAATAGATAGCAGATTTTACCTGGCCACTGTTTTTTGTTTTTGTTTTTGACAATTCCTCTTATAGACAAAGCTTATACTTTCGAGTATAATTTTTATTATTTTAGTATAGCTAAAAAATAGAGCTTAATAATATTTTTATTTGCCAATATATGAAACTCTATCTTATTTCTAATTTGGGGAGTACTCTCTTTTTTTTTCAGGTTACCATATTTTCTTCATAGAAAATGGAAAGCTTCCTTCATCTACAGGTCGAGGGAGGAGCCTGATAAATCCAATGGTAATCCCTAAACCAATTAACTACAAAATCCCTTTGCTTCTAGGATTGGCATATGGCTGACTCTGAGACAAAGAGGTGAAATAGGGGTTTGCTGAGGGCTAAAGATAAAGAAGTTTTCTATTTCCTAAAATAAACCACCAGAAGATATAATTTCTCAGTCTGGTAATTTTGTGCTGTGTGATTGTGAAGCTTTGACATTCCGTAGTTGTTTTGTTCTCACGAAGGACACTACCTTAGGAATGAAGCCAGATGAATTCATAGTTTGGGAAATTGCAGAGATACAGACTAGATCCAATGGATTTAGCTAGATTGAATCAATTGTACCTCTGGACTTCTAGTTGTTTTATCCATTATAGTTGGCTCTACTATACTTACAGCCAAAAGCAGTCTCACTGAAATTCAGAGTTTTGATTTTACCATCACTTTATACTATTGTACTCAATTGGAAGATTCTACATATCACCCATTGCTTTGGACATAGATTGATTTGCACATCACTGTAGCTATTTGAAGAGGCATTTTATGGCAGAGAGCTTGTGCCTATTACCTTCACATTCCTTTGAATATAGAGAATATTTTTTAGTGAACTTCTGAACGTGAGACCCTAGTTCCTGTCATCATAACTGTTATTGATTAGTTTAGTATCTTCTAAAAACTAAAATCAATTACAAGTCAAAGGTAATGCTATTTTATTCTTCATCCCACAGACTGTACACTAACAGGAGTTTGTTTCAGGTAGTAAGAGACTAATTTCAAAGTTTGTCTGCTTCTTTCAAAGATGTATAATCTTTCATCAGTAAATATTGATTCATTTTCACTCAGGTTGGAAACGTTTTAGAGAAACTCTCAGTACAATTAACCAGTCTTACCAGTCAGTAATATCTAAACTGCTTGGACAGAATTCCATATTCCCAGATGATTTGAATTTTTTTCTCTTGTGTTATCCCTTGTATGCCACATTATCTTTGTAAGCATGTGGAGAAAGTATAATTTTCCCTTTTGCAAAAAAGAGATAAACAAAAGCATACAGTAATAATTTTGCTATGATATCATGATAGTTCAATTTATTTCATGAAGAACATGTAAAATTGAAAAGGTATGGAATATTTTCCTTTATGTTATTATCCTTCTGTTGTAGAGTCTCAAAAATTCCTATAATACTGGCTCTTAGGTTACATACAGACAAAAATACATTTGAAATTACTGTGGTTATTATTTATAGAAAAATATGTTTTTCCCAGTTATAATTTTGAAATGTTGAACTCAGCCAAAACTAAATGACTTTTTAAAGAGAATAATACAGGACACTTCCATATTTTAAGATGTTATAAAACTGAAAACTAGGATTTTCTATGAAAAACATGGATATGTTACTACAAATATGAAAATGTATTTCATTTGATACCTTTCTAAAACTGATTTCTAGATATATAATATACCACAATCCCTTAAAATAATTTATTAAATCCTATTCTACAGAATATACATTTTTTTTCTTTTCCTTTTTTTCTAAACATCTTTATTGGACTATAAGTGCTTTTCAATGCTGTGTTGGTTTCTGCTCTATAACAAAGAGAATCAGCTATACATATACATATATACCATATCTCCTCCCTCTTGTGTCTCCCTCCCACCCTCCATATCCTACCCCTCTAGGAGGTCAAAAAGCACTGAGCTGATCTCCCTGTGCTATGTGGTTGCTTCCCACTAAATATCTATTTTACATTTGGTAGTGTATATATGTCCACGCCACTCTCTCACTTCTTCCCAGTTTAGCCTTCCCCCTCCCCATGTCCTCAAGTCCATTCTGTACTTCTGTGTCTTTATTCCTATCCTGCCCTTAGGTTCTTCAGAACCATTTGTTTTTGACTCCATATATATGTGTTAGTATATGGTATTTGTTTTCCTCTTTCTGACTTACTTCCCTCTGTATGACAGTGTCTATGTCCATCCACCTCAGTACAAATAACTCAATTTCATTTCTTTTTATGGCTGAGTAATATCCCATTGTATATATGTGCCACATCTTCTTTATTCATTCATCTGTCAATGGAAACTTAGGTTACTTCCATGCCCTGGCTATTGTAAATAGAGCTGCAATGAACATTGTGGTACATGACTGTTTGTGAATTATGGTTTTCTCAGGGTATTCACCCAGTAGTGGGATTGCTGGGTTGTATGGTAGTTCTATTTTTAGTTTTTTAAGGAACCTCCATACTGTTTTCCATAGTGGCTGTATCAGTTTACATTCCCATCAACAGTGCAAGAGGGTTCCCTTTTCTCCACACCCTCTGCAGCATTTATTGCTTGTAGATTTTTTGATGATGGCCATTGTGACTTGTGTGAGGTGATACCTCATTGTAGTTTTGATATGGATTTCTCTAATGATTAGTGATGTTGAGCATCCTTTCATGTGTTTGTTGTCAATCTGTATATCTTCTTTGGAGAAATATCTATTTAGGTCTTCTGTCCATTTTTGGATTAGGTTGCTGGCTTTTTAAATATTGAGCTCCATGAGCTTCTTGTCAGTTTTGGAGATTAATCCTTTGTCAGTTGCCTTGTTTGCAAATATTTTCTCTCATTCTGAGGGTTACCTTTTTGTCTTATGTTTTCCTTTCTGGTGCAAAAGCTTTTAAGTTTCATTAGGTCTAATTTGTTTATTTTTGATTTTATTTGCATTTCTCTAGGAGGTGGGCCCAAAAGGATCTTGCTGTGATTTATGTCATAGAGTGTTCTGCCTATGTTTTCTTCTAATAGTTTTATAGTGTCCGGTCTTACATTTAGGTATCTAATCCATTTTGTGTTTATTTTTGTGTATGGTGTAAGGAACTGTTCTAATTTCATTCTTCACATGTAGCTGTTTAGTTTTCCCAGCACCATTTATTGAAAAGGCATTCTTTTCTCCACTGTATATTCTTGCCTCCTTTGTCAAAAATAAGGTGACCATATGTGCATGCGTTTATCTCTGGGCTTTCTAAACTGTTCCATTTATCTATATTTCTGTTTTTGTGCCAGTACCATACCGTCTTGATTACTGTATGTTTGTAGTATATTCTGAATTCCAGAAGCCTGATTCCTCCAGCTCTGTTTTTCTTTCTCAAGATTGCTTTGGCAATTTGGGGTCTTTTGTCTCACCATACAAATTGTGAAAACTTTTGTTCTAGTTCTGTGAAAAATGCCATTGGTAGTTTGATAGGGTTTGCACTGAATCTGTAGATGGCTTTGGGAAGTATAGCCATTTTCACAATGTTAATTCTTCCAATCCAAGAACATGGTATATCTCTCCATGTGTTTGTATCACCTTTAATTTCTTCCATCTGTGTCATACTTTTCTGCATACAGTTTTTTGTCTCCTTGAGTAGGTTTATTCCTAGGTATTTTATTCCTTTTGTTGCTATGGTAAATGAGAGTGTTTCCTTAATTTCTCTTTCAGATGTTTCATCATTAGTTTATAGGAATGCAAAAGATTTATGTGCATTAATTTTGCATACTCCTAGTTTACCAAATTCATTGATTAGCTCTAGTAGTTTTCTGGTAGAATCTTTAGGATTCTCTATGTATAGTTCATGTCATCTGCAAACAGTGACAACGTTACTTCTTCTTTTCCAATTTGCATTCCTTTTATTTCTTCTTCATCTCTGATTGCTGTGGCTAAAACTTCCAAAACTATGTTGAATAACAGTGTTGAGAGTGGACAACTGTCTTGTTTCTGATTTTAGTGGAAATGATTTCAGTTTTTCACCAGTGAGAATGATGTTGGCTGTGAGCTTGTCATATATGCCCTTTATTATGTTGAGGTAAGTTCCCTCTATGCCTATTTTCTGGAGGGCTTTTATCATAAATGGGTGTGAATTTTGTCAAAAGCTTTCTCTGCATCTATTGAGATGTTCATATGGTTTTTATTCTTCAATTTATTAATGTGGTTTATCACATTAATTAATTTGTGTATATTGAAGAATCTTTGCATCCCTGGAATAAACCCCACTTGATCATGGTGTATGATCCTTTTAATGTTCCCGCAGCCAACCCCAGTCCTCTCTCTGGGATCTGACCTCCAAATCCCCAGCCTCAGTTCCCAGCCCCCACCCATGCCAGTGGGTGAGCTGGTGAGTGCTCGTCAGCACCGATCCTCTGTGCAGGAATCTCTCCACTTTACTCTCTGCACCCATATCGCTGCGCTCTCCTCTGTGGCTCTGAAGTTTCCCCACTGCCTCCCCTGTCTCTGCCAGTGAAGGGACTCCCTAGTGTGTGGAAACCTTTCCTCCTTCACAGCTCCCTCCTAGAGGTGTAGGTCCTGTCCCTATTCTTTCATCTCAGTTTTTTCTTTTGCCCTACCCAGGTACGTGTGGAGTTTCTTGCCTTTTGGGCAGTCTGATGTCTTCTTCCAGCATTCAGTAGGTGTTCTGTAGGAGTTGTTCCACATGTAGATGTATTTTTGATGTATTTCTGGGGAGGAAGGTGATCGCCACGTATTACTCCTCCATCATCTTGAAGGTCTCAGAATATACTCTTAATATAACCAGAAGTGTTTTTCTGTTCCACACTGGTTTGCTACTCTTTAAAAATATGTTAGGTTGCTATCCTTAAACATATTCTTAAAAAGTAATCTATCATATTACAACAATGCTCATGTGTAAAAATATTACTATACCTCACTGTAATACCACTTAGATTCATTTTGGTACACTAGTATTTCTTTCATTATTGTGCTAATAGATTACTATTATAGGAATATAGTTAAATTTGGTACATAATCAACCATAGGAAACCATCTTGGAGTTAAAAAGTATGTTTGAAATTTCAAATTTTTATTTTCTATACTTGAATCTAGAACAAAATAAAAATTAAATCCCATATTCTGGGATTTTTCACAGAACTAGAACAAATTATCCTAAAATTTATATGGAACTACAAAAGACCCAGAATTGCCAAAGCAATCCTGAGGAAAAAGAAAAAAAGCTGGACACATAAATCTTCTTGACTTAAACAGTACTGCAAAGTTATAGTAAGCAAAACTGTGATATTGGCACAAAACCAGATATATAAATAAATGGAACACAATAGAGAGCACAGAAATAAACCCACACACCTACAGTCAATTAATTTATGACAAAGGAGGCAGAAATATACAATGGAGTAAAGACAGTCTCTTCAACAAGTGGTGTTGGGAAAGCTGGAGAGCTTTATGTAAATCAATGAAATTAGAACATACCCTGTAACCATATACAAAAAAAACTAAAAATGGTTTACAGACCTAAATATAAGACACAATACCATAAAACTCCTAAAAGAGAATCTACTCAAAATATTCTTGGATATATATTGTAGCAATATTTTCTTAGATCAGTCTCCCAAGGCAAAAGAAATAAAAGTAAAAATAAAGAAATGGGACATTATCAAACTTAAAAGCTTTTGCACAGCAAAGGAAATCATCAATAAATATTTGCAAGCAATACAAACAACAAGGGTTTAATATCCAAAATATACAAAAAGCTCATACAACTCAATATCAAAAAAATTCCAATCAAATATGGGCAGAAGACCTAAACAGACATTTATCCAAAGAAGACATACAGATGGCCAACAGGTATATAAAAAAAAAAAAAAAGTTCAACATCACTAAGTATTAGAGAAATGCAAATCAAAACCACAATAAGTTATCACTTCACACTGGTCAGAATGGCTATCATCAAAAAGTCTACAAGTAATAAATGCTAGAGAGGATGTGGAGAAAAGAGAACCATCCTATACCATTGGTAGGAATATAAATTAGTACAGCCACTATGGAAAACAGTATGGAGGTCCTTAGAAAAATAAGAGCTACCATATGATCCAGCAATCCCACTCCTGGGCATGTATCTGGAAAAGACAAAAAGTCTGATTCCAAAAGATATATGCACCCCAGTGTTCATATCATCAGCACCGTTTAAAATAGCCAATACATGGAAATAACCCAAGTGCCTATCAACTGACAATTGGCTTAATAAGATATGGTATATATTACATACAGTGGAATATTATTTGTCCATGAAAAAGAATTAAATATTGTCAACTGCAGCTACATGGATGGACCTAGTGAATATCATAGTAAGTGAAGTAAGTCATACAGAAAAAGACAAATATTATATGATATCACTTATATGTAGAATCTAAAAAATAATACAAATGAATCTATATCCAATATAGAAACACACTCACAGACATAGAAAATAAACTTATGATTATCAAAGGGGAAAGGGAGAGGGGAGGGATAGATTAGGAGCATGGAATTAAAAGATACAAACTACTATGCATAAAATAGATAAGCAACAAGAAATAATTGTATAGCACAGGGAACTATATTCAGTATCTTATAATAACCTATAATGTAAAATAATCTGATAAAAATATATATGTATAACTGAAACACTTTGCTGTACACCTGAAACTAACACAATACTGTAAATCAACTATACTTCAATTTAAAAAAGCATGCAATACATGGGGCAGGGTGAGAAAAATATTTACTATAAATATGTCTAACAATTCTCTATAAAAGAACTATAAATTAATAAGCAAAAGGTGGACAACCAAATAGAAAAACAGACAAAAGATTTGGTCAGATACCTCTTGAAAGAGTTTATGATATTTTTAAAAAGCCACTTGAGTGGGAGTTTCAAACGAAATAGAAAGGATACATAAAAACTGATTCTGGATGAGGAGGAATAGGAGCCTTAAGAAATGGTGGAAGAGTAGTTCTTAGATGAGAGAAAGAAGAGTCTCTGGATTTTAAGAGGGAGGCAGGGAAGGAGAAGATGGAACTCAGTTTCTAAGACTGATCTGCAGACAATGTTCAGAAAGTTCTCGCTGAAGAGTTTCTCTTCTCTTTGTAAAGAGGGAAATGTCTTCTGAGGAAAACAAGGATTCAGAAGTAGCAGAAGACAGAAGTCTAAGGAGAGTGAAGATTTCACTGTGGAAACCAAGACTACATTGAACAGAAAAACTTAGTAAGAATTTTGGGAAATATTTCTGGTCCATTTGAAGTTGGTAGCCTTTTATTAATTTATAAAGCAACTCTAGGATCAGTTGGCTGCATTTTATGAACCCAGCTCTCAATACTTTCCCCTAATTTTCACCTAGTCTATTTGCTTCCAATCTGTATAGCATGTCTATTTCCTTTGAAATTTTCCTACTTAATTAGCTTTGATTCTAAAATCTAGATTATGGCTAAACATAAAACTCATGCATGACTTTGAATGGGTTATAAAAGTACATTAATTTTCCTCATGCAACAAAATATTTGGAGGTAAAAACTTGAGTCCCTCCAGTAGTGAAATAATATCAGGAAGTTGGTGTTTGTGCAAATTTTTTGGTATTTCTTTAATGGTGAGAAGAAGAATCCTGCAGCCCCAAACATTGTCCCCTCACTAACATCTCATATAAGAAGGAAGAAAAAGGACAGCCAAAGGGTGTTCCTATTGTAAAAAAGAAAAAATGTTCCCAGAAGTGTCCTCTCCCCGACCCCCATCTTGATTCATCTTCTGGTGCTGCTTCCAACTAAAAGAGATTTTGTTAGTAAAAAACTGAGGAAAGTGTACTAGGTAAATAACTACAGTATTCGCTACAGTTCACCATTTAATAGCACTTTTGCCAATATCTTAAACTTTCTTGCCCTTCTGTCGCTTTGTCACATCCATATGTAAAACTCCAAAGTTGAGTACTTGTGAAAAATTGAAGAGGTTGTGATCAGAAGCGATATGTTTAAATATAGAGAAATGACAATATAGAAGACTTATTCATGAGAGCTAGTAAATTAAGTGGAGGAGAAGGTCATTGGTGATGAGAAAGTCAAGGAATTAAATATAAAATAGCACACTGATTACTGGGCAGCATAAGACAGAAATTTAAATGGAATTTTACTTTTTTCTCTTAAAAAGTAATCCTTGCATGCTTTAGAAAACTTGAAATATAGAATAAAGGAAGAAATTGAATTTAAAGAAGCTTTATTATCTCTAGTTATATGTTTACCATTCTAGGCACAGTTCACGTAAAAGTGATTATGTCCTATAACTAACTCCTTAGGTTCACACAGTCCAAGAGATATACAAGCATAAATACAGTAAAAAGTTTTACATTGCAGAAGTTTTCAACTAGGAAAGTTTATCATGCACTCTTTTACCATCAGATGTAATTCAATACAAAAATAATAATAAACCACTAATATATGTCAGAAAATCCAATAGAGATCTCATTATCCTCATAAAAACTATTTCTGGTTTTTAAAAATAATGTTCTTATACTGAATCTTTTCAAACATGAAGAAGATACATAGAATAATATAACATACATCTGTTTGTCCACTTCCCAAACACATCTTCATGCTCTCTTCAGAAGTAACCAATATCCCCACTATTGTACTTACTATTTCCCCTGCGTGCCTTTATACTGATATTAAATAAATATCCTCAAAGTATTCAGTTGTGTTTTATGCTAGTGCCATATTATGCTGTATCTATCTTCAGCTTCCTTTTTATCACTCGTTCATGTGAGATTTATCTATACTGATACCTAAAAAATGAAATTGATTTTTTTCTGTTGTAGAGTATTAAATATTTTCTACTTCTCCAGTGGGAGAATTATATGTGTCCTGTTGATGTCAGAAATGGCCATAAGATTTGTTTTAGACAATGAAATGTGAAGGAAAGTGATGAATGTCAGTGGTATGACTTTGTGATTTCTTTCTCTTTTCCATGTAAAGCTTGATGATCCTTATAGAAATATCTGTCAATTTTTTTCCAGAGTGCAAAGGTCGGAAAACAGGACAGAGGCTAATCTATGATGTAGTGGGAGAGAGTAATAAACTTTATTGTAAGCCACTGGGATCATTTGTTAGCACAGCATAAGTATAGGTTAAGCTGACTGATGTAATTTAGTTACATTGCTATTGAATATTTAACTGTGTATATAGACCAAAAATTTTTTATTTATTTGGTTGATTGTTATTGACGGAAATATGCCCCCCCAAATTCATACATTGAAGCTATTACCCCCAATGTGACTATATATGGAGACAGAACCTTTAAAGAGGTAATTAAGGTGAAATGATGTCATGAGGGTGTGCCCTAATCTGATGGCTGGTGCCCTTATAAGAAGAAGAAGAGATACCAAGGAAACACACAGAGAAAAGTCCATGTGAGGACACAGCGAGAAGACAACTATCTGCAAGCCAAGGAGAGTGTCCTCAGGAGAAAGTAAACTGCCGAAATTTGATCTTAAACTTTCAGAACTGTGAGAACATAAATTTATGATGTTTAAACCACTCAGTCTGTGGCATTTTGTTATTGCAGCCCTAAAAATACTATACATTGATGAACAGTAGTTTTAAATTTTTTTCTAGTACAAACATTGGTATAATGAACATCCTTGTTTGTATTTCTTTGCATACAAACTTGAGAATCTATCACATAAGCTAAGTGTGAAAAAAACTTCTGGATCAACAGAAGCTCTATCTTCAACCAAGATTTTGATGAACAAACTTTGATGGTTTATACACAGCAGTTTATATGAGAATTTTCATGTTTCATACCATTACTGTTATTTAGACTATGGTTAGCTCTTCACAAATATGTAGTCACTCTCCGATTTTAGTTAAGCTCATTAAAGGTAGAAGAGGTACCAAACATTGTTGTATTTCTTTAACACATATGTAATGAACATTGCTGGTAAATATTTCTATTCTATGAGGAATACATTAACATATTATTATTGTCAAACTAAATAAGAGAAAACATGATTACCAGATGGAATGTGAACAACCCTTAGATTAACTATTAAAATGTAGTCAAGTCTGAGTATTTTGTATTTTTATTCCAAAATTATCTGTTGAAGAGATAGAGAAGATTTAATTTATGTATTTAATAAAAATGTTAACCCTTGATCACCAATAAAAATATAATTTTCTTCTAAATACTAGATATATACATATTATTTCTTTCAATATACAGCAATCATCTCAAGGTAAAAGCTAAATAACATGATCTTACTTGACGTACATCAGGAATAATTTGCCTTTTTTACATACAAGATTGCTTTAAAAAACTATTGAAAATCCCAATCAAAACTTATGGTTAAAATAGTTTCATTACAGAGGTAATAGTCCAAACAAGAAAAATCTTATTTCCAATATTTTTATTCAAAATCATCAAATGAAATAATAATTCCCTGGAATAAATCAGGTAGTTTCTACTTTCCTTACTACCATGCTGGTTTGGTACTTAGTGACCTGAAAGTTAGTGCTCCTGAACAGCTGGTGTATTTACATGCCTGTCCTTCCCAAATATTTAGGATGAACAAAAAAGCCCAAACTGTATACCACGCAAATCTACATTATTTAGGAATGTGAGGGAGAAAAGCGATTTTCAACACGTAGCATATTACAAACATAAATATGTAATTTAGTTTACAGAATGATTTTTAATAACAATGTAACTTATGGTAAAGTTTCCTTAGCAGAAATAAAAGAAAAAAAATTACAGTTGTTTTCTGAATGTAGGATACTTTACATAATCCCAATTAGCTGATGTATGTTCTCAAAAGTTAGCATAAACACCATAAAACTGCAGAATTAGCACGTTACCATTTACAAATTTAAAAAAAAAAGCAGTAAAATTTAACAAAGCTGAACTAGTTCAGCACTTGTAAAAATACCAAGTCAAAATTTATCTTCCAGTTTCACATCTATTATTTATGGTTGGTGCTAAACCTATGAAATATGGTATCAAAAATAGAAATACCACAGGGCATTTTACTACTGCCAGCAGGCATTACTTCATCATGTAATAGAATCACGGATAAAGCTGTTGAGGCCTAGGAAGAAAAGAATCCATTAAGCAAGCTGAGGAGATTCCAATGGAAATGCAAACCAATTAATCCTAATAAAATCCATGCAAAAGTAATGCAATACAAAGTGATATACACTCTCATGTGACAAAAAGGAAAGTGATTTATAGTCTGTAGTTTAATAAACTTCCTTAGGCATCCAAATACAGGAGAAAGAAAAAAAGTGATAAAAATACTGAAAGAACAATAAAGGAAATGTGAAATTTTATGCTGCCTTTACATCTAAATATTGTTTTATTATTTTGACTAAATAAAATGTGTCGCTGTGTGTGTGTGTGTGTGTGTGTGTGTGTGTGTGTGTGTGTGTGTGTGTGTGTGTGTGTGTGTGCGCGTGCACATGCTCGTGTGTGGGTGTTAATGTATGTTACTGCTATTATACTCTTGATGCAGAAAAAAAGTTGTAGTTATTTTTTCCCAGCCCCATCTGGGCCAAATAAAATATATTTTTTTTCACAATATGGTATAATGTTGCTAAAACTGTTACTGAAAAATCAGTAATCTAATGATTACTGAGCACACAAAGTACAAGACAGATGTTAAATTCTTTAGGAAATAAAGTCTACCACTGAACACGCCTTCAAAGCCTTGGTAGTATAGTTGGCAAGATAAAATGTGCAAGTATTTAAGCATAAATTTAACTTATTTCTAGACAATGAAGTATAGACTGTAAATATTTTTCTATCTTCTTCAAAGGAATATGAGTTAAATAGGGCTTTTGATAATCTGGACTGTACATAAATTTATGTATACTGAAGAAAGAGAAGAATAGAGAGATCATTTAGAAAATGTTCAAACTATGTACATGTGAGGGAAAGGGCCATGAAATATTTGGTGAGAGTGTCTGGAATAAATAAGAACTAATTTAACTAAAAGAAGAATCATTGAATTGGTTATCAAACATCTTTGAGTGTAAAAACTATAATGGAGGATAACTATTTCTTTAATTTCTGAGAAGATATTATTAATAAAAATAAGATTTTAATTAAAATGATTAAGTCAACAAAACAATTTCCCCTCAATTCTCTAAATTAAAGCTAATATTAAAAATTTAACACAATTTAATCAATCTGAGAAATTCTTCTTTTGCAAATATATTTGATTAAAATTATGTTCAGCATTAAACATACATTAAAATCCTAAAATGCACAAGACAGTTCCCCACACCAACAAATTATATGGCTCATATTTTCAATAATATAGAGGCTGAGAAACTTTGATCTAGACAGATATTTTATTGATGGAGCTATAACTAGGTGATGTTATGGTAAACATAACCATATTGGAAATTTTTCATCTTAATATATTTTTAATTTGACATAACTAAAAAGACCACATATTTAAGCAAAATTTGAATTTTGTAGTACATACCAAAGTGACTTTAAAAGGCAAGAGAATGGTTCAACATATGCAAATCAATCGATGTGATATACCACATCAACAAAAGAAAAGACAAAAAACACATGATCATCTCAATAGATGCAGAAAAAGCATTTGATAAAATTCAACATTCATTCATGATAAAAATTCTTGCCTAAGTGGGTATAGAGGGAACATATCTCAACATAATAAAAGCTATTTATGACAGACCCACAGCCAATATAATAGTCAATGGTGAAAAGCTGAAAGTCTCCCACTAAAATCTGTAACAAAATAAGTATACCCACTGTTACCACTTCTATTCAACATAGTACTGGAAGTCCTAGCCACAGCAGTCAGACAAGAAAAAGAAATAAAAGGTATCCAAACTGGAAAGGTAGAGGTAAAACTGTCATTATATGCAGATGACATGATACTATGTATAGAAAACTCTAAAGACTACACACAAAAACTACTAGAAGTGATAAGTGAATTCAGCAAAGTAGCGGGATACAAGATTAAATACAGAAATAGGTTGTATTTCTTTATACTAACAATGAAATATCATAAAAAGAATATAAAGAAAAAAATCCCTTTTAAAATCCTCCCCAAATAAACAAAACAACAACAAAAAAACTTAGGAATAAACCTGACCAAGGAGGTGAAAGACTTATATGTTGAGAACTATAAGATATTAATAAAGGAAACTGAAGATGATTCAAATAAATGGAAAGATATCACATGCTCTAGAGTTGGAAGAATTAATATTGTTAAAATGGCCATACTACCCAAAACAATCTACAGATTTAATGCAGTCCTATCAAATTACCCATGATGTTTTTCACAGAGCTAGAACAAATAATCCTAAAATTTATATGGAACCATAAGAAATCCCAGAATTGCCAAAGCAATCCTGAGGGAAAAAAACAAAGCAGGAGGCATAACTCTGAGATGTGAGACAGTGCCATGCTGATGGTATTGGCACAAAACAAAACAGCATGGTACTGGCACAAAAAGAGATATGTGGATCAATGAAACAGAGAGCCCAGAAATAAACCCACACTGAAGGAGGCAGGAATATACAATGGAAAAAAGACATACTCTTCAGCAAGTCAGGTTGGGAAAGTTGGACAGCTGCATGTAAATCAATAAAGTTAGAACACACCTTCACAACCATACACAAAAATAAACTCACAATAGGTTAAAGACTTAAATATGACACGACACCATAAAACTCCTAGAGGAGAAGACATGCAAAACATTCTCCAACATAAATCATACCAATGTTTTCTTAGGTCAGTCTCCCAAGGAAAAACAAAAATAGAAATAAAAAGCAAAAATAAACAACTGGGACCTAATCAAACTTACAAGCTTTTGCACAGCAAAGGAAACCATAAACAAAATGAAAAATCACCCTACAGACTGGGAGAAAATATTTGTAAATGACATGGCTGACAAGGGATTAATTTCCAAATTATATAAAATCTCACTCAACTCAACAACAAAAAAACAAACTACCCAGTCTTAAAATGGGCAGAAGACCTAAACAGACATTTCTCCAAAGAAGACATACAGCTGGCCAACAGGCACATGAAGAGATGCTCCATGTTGCTAATTATTAGTAAAAGGCAAATCAAAACTACAATGAGGTACCACCTTATACCAGTCAGAATGGCCATCATCAAAATGTCTACAAGTAACAAATGCTGGAGAGGGTGTGGAGAAAGGGAACCATCCTCCACTGTTGGTGGGAATATATGTTGGTGCAGCCACTGTGGAAAACAGTATGGAGTTTCCTCAAAAAATTAAAAATACAGTTACCATATGATCCAGCAATCCCACCACTGGGCATATATCCGGACAAAACTGTAATTCAAAGAGATACGTGCACCCCTACCTATGTTCGTAGCAGCACTATTCACAATAGCCAAGACATGGAAACAATCTAAATATCTATCAACAGATAAATGGATAAAGAAGTTGTGGTACATATATACAATAAAATACTACTCAGCCATAAAAAAGAACAAAACAATGCCATTTGCAGCAACATGGATGGACTTACGGATTATCAAAGTTAAGTGAGTCCGAAAGATAAAGACAAATACTATCACTTATATGTGGAATCTAAAATATGATACGAACCTATTTATGAAACAGAAACAGACTTACAGACATAGAGAACAGAGTTGTGGTGGCCAAAGGAGAGGGGAGAGGAGGGAGGGATGGAGTAGGAGGTTGGGGTTAGCAGATGTAAACCACTATATACGGAATGGATAAACAACAAGGTCACACTGAATAGCACAGGGAACTGTATTCAATATCCTATGATAAACCATATGGCACATAATCTAAAAAACAATGTTTTTATATGTATAACTGAATCACTTTGCTGTACAGCAGAAATTAACACAACATTGTAATACCCCAATTTTAATAAAAGCATAAAAATGGTAAGAGAAATTGAAAGAGGTGGACATTTCAAAATCACAATGTATATCTAGAATAGTAGTTTTATTTTATGTCTAGTAATTAATAACTTTTAATTATGCTTAAGACAGAATTGGAACAGCATACAGACTTCTGAGAAACAGGAATTTGTTGTAATTAATAAAATATCATTTTTTAAAGTTCTGGGTGTTATATTCAGAACTGGAAATCATACATAATATGCAAGTGCAAAAGAGGTGATTAATGAATGAGAATATTCACCAACATGATACTCATTCCCAGGAATGGAGAAAATGTGGATACCAAAGATGAGAGCAAGTCTGTATCTTCCAGCAGCATGTTTGTTACAAGGCTGAACATTCTATTTACTAGAGAGAGAGTTTTTAGATGATAAAAAGAGAGAGAAAGAGAAAGAGATAAGAGCCATCAGGTTAAGAGCAAGCATGGTGGTTTGCTTTGAGTTTGTCATCTGAAAACAATTAGTGCCACCATCTTCACTATGTCTTTCTGATGATCTTTTACTGTCTCAGAGCACTTCCATAGGAGCAGTGCATTCTTTGACAATGAAGAGGGTATGGAAAAACAAGGTTGCTAAATTAAAATTGGCATCACACTTGTTGCCCTACTCAAAAAAATATCTGGAGAGAAAATGGCGGAAGAGTAAGACACGGAGATCACCTTCCTCCCCACAGATACATCAGAAATATATCTACACGTGAAATTGCTCCTATAGAACACCCACTGAATGCTGGCAGAAGACCTCAGACCTCCCAAAAGGCAAGAAACTCCCCAAGGGGCTTTGCTGGTGGTGCAGTGGTTGAGAATCTGCCTTCTAATGCAGGGGACACGGGTTCGAGCCCTGGTCTGGGAAGATCCCACATGCCACGGAGCAACTAGGCACATGAGCCACAACTAATGAGCCTGCGCATCTGGATCCTGTGCTGTGCAACAAGAGAGGCTGCAATAGTGAGAGGCCTTGCCTGCGCACCGCGATGAAGAGAGGCCCCTGCTCGCCACAACTAGAGAAAGCCCTTGCACAGAAATGAAGACCCAACACAGCCATAAATAAATAAATAAATAAATAAATAAATAAATAAATAAATAAAAAGCCAAGCATCTGAAGCCCTTTAAAAAAAAAGAAGAAGAAAAGAAACTCCCCACGTACCTGGGTAGGGCAAAAGAAAAACGAGAAAACAGAGACAAAAAAAATAGGGACGGGACCCGCACCAGTGGGAGGGTGCTGTGAAGGAGGAAAGGTTTCCACACACTAGGAAGCCCCTTCCCAGGCGAAGACTGTGGGTGGCGGAGGGGGAAGCTTCGTAGCCACGGAGGAGAGCACAGCCACAGGGGTGCGGAGGGCAAAGCGGAGAGATTCCCGCACAGAAGATCGGTGCTGACCAGCACTCACTAGCCCGAGAGGCTTGTCTGCTCTCCTGCCGGGACGGGTGTGGGCTGGGAGCTGAGGCTCGGGCTTCGGTCCGATGGCAAGGAGAGGACTCGGTTTGGCGGCATGAACACAACCTGAAGGGGTTAGTACACCACGGCTAACAGAGAGGGAGTCCGGGAAAATGTCTGGACCTGCCGAAGAGGCAAGAGACATTTTCTTCCCTCTTTGTTTCCTGGTGCGCGAGGTGAGGGGATTAAGAGCACTGCTTAAAGGAGCTCCAGAGGCTGGCTCGAGCCGCGGCTATCAGCGCGGACCCCAGAGATGGGCATGAGATGCTAAAGCCGCTGCTGCCGCCACCAAGAAGCCTGTGTACAAGCACAGGTCACTATCCACACCACCCCTCCTGGGAGCCTGTGCAGCCTGGCACTGCCAGGGTCCCATGATCCAGGGACAACTTCCCCAGGAGAACACATGGTGCGCCTCAGGCTGGTGCAATGTCCTGCAGGCCTCTGCCGCTGCAGGCTCACCCCGCACTCCATACCACTCCCTCCCCACCGGCCTCAGTGAGCCAAAGCCCCCAAATCAGCTACTCCTTTAAGCCAGTCCTGTCTGAGCAAAGAACAGACGCCCTCAGGCGACCTACACGCAGAGGCGGGTCCAAATCCAAAGCTGAACCACGGGAGTTGTGCGAACAAAGAAGAGGAAGGGAAATCTCTCCCAGCAGCCTCAGGAGCAGCAGATCAAATCTCCACAATCAAACTGACGTACCCTGCATCGGTGGCATACCTGAATAGACAACGAATCATCCCAAATTGAAGAGGTGGACTTTGGGAGCAAGATATATTATTTTTTCCCCTTTTCCTCTTTTTGTGAGAGTGTATGTGTATGCTTCTGTGTGAGATTTCGTCTGTATAGCTTTGCTTTCACCATTTGTCCTAGGGATCTGTCCATCCATTGTTTTTTCTTTGTTTTCACTTTAAAAGTTTTTTTCTTAATAATTATTTTTTATTTTAATAACTTCACTTTATTTTATCTTTATTTTATTTTATCCTCTTTCTTTCTTTCTTTCTCTCTCTCTTCTTTTCTTCCTTCCTTCCTTCCTTCCTTTCTTTCTTTCTTTTCCTCCCTTTTATTCTGAGTTGTGTGGATGAAAGGCTCGTGGTGCTCCAACCAGGAGTAAGGGCTGTGCCTCTAAGATGGGAGAGCCAACTTCAGGACACTGGTCCAAAAGAGACCTCCCAGCTCCACGCAACATCAATGGCAAAAATCTCCCAGAGATCTCCATCTCAACAACAAGACCCAACTTCACTCAACGACCAGCAAGCTATAGTGCTGGACAACCCTATGCCAAACAACTAGCAAGACAGGAACACAGCCCCATCCATTAGCAAAGAGGCTGCCTAAAATCATAATAAGGCCACAGATATCCCAAAACACACCACCAGACATTGACCTGCCCACCAGAAAGACAAGATCCAGCCACATTCACGAGAACACAGGCACTAGTCCCCTCCACCAGGAAGCCTACAGAACACACTGAACCAACCTAAGCCACTGGGGACAGACACCAAAAACAATGGGAACTACGAACCTGAAGCCTGCAAAAAGGAGACCCCAAACACAGTAAGATAAGCAAAGTGAGAAGACAGAAAAACACACAGCAGATGAAGGAGCAAGGTAAAAACCCACCAGACCTAACAAATGAAGAAGGCTCATGCAGCTCAATAACCAAAAAACAAGCAACCAAATGCAAAAATGGGCAGAAGACCTATATAGACATTTCTCCAAAGATATACAGATTGCCAACAAGCATATGAAAGAATGCTCAACATAATTAATCATTAGAGAAATGCAAATCAAAACTACAATGAGATATCATCTTACCCTGGTCAGAATGGCCATCATCAAAAAATCTAGAAACAACAATTGCTGGAGAGGATGTGAAGAGGGAACACTCTTGCACTGTTGGTGGGAATGTAAATTGATACAGCCACTATGGAGAACAGTATGGAGGTTCCTTAAAAACTAAAAATATAACTACCATATGACTCAGCAAACTGCATAGCACAGGGAGATCAGCTCGGTGGTTTTGTGACCACCCAAAGGTGTGGGATAGGGAGGGTGGGAGGGAGGGAGACATAAGAGGGAAGAGATATAGGAACATATGTATATGTATAACTGATTCACTTTGTTATAAAGCAGAAACTAACACACCATTGTAAAGCAATTATACTCCAATAAAGATGTTAAAATATATATATCTGAATTCAGAACATACCACTACGGGCAAAACATCCTGTTTTTAATGTAATGCCTTTCCATAACAGAAATATTTCTGAGACAGGGAAAGACATCAAGGCTGAATTGGTGCATGCTGCCTTGATCAGGAGGCTTTATAAACATCAATCTCTCAAGTTATCTTTCCTTTGCTGTTTTGGAAGTTTTAACACCTTAATACATGCTACTTAAATTCAAAATGGGTGAAAAATATTATTTTCAGCTTTTTATTTTTTTTTCGGTATGTGGGCCTCTCACTGTTGTGGCCTCTCCCGTTGCGGAGCACAGGCTCCGGACACGCAGGCTCAGCGGCCGGCCATGGCTCACGGGCCCAGCCGCTCCGCGGCATGTGGGATCTTCCCGGACCGGGGCACGAACCCGTGTCCCCTGCATCGGCAGGCAGACGCTCAACCACTGCGCCACCAGGGAAGCCCTATTTTCAGCTTTTTTTAAGTGGGAGAGGAAAAAGAGAACCTCACAGTTTCTTGGCTGAAGACAGATGTTTGGTAGATCAGTTTTAAAATGGAATTCATGGAAGTTAGGGATCTGTCAAGTAATTCCTTTAAAGCTCTTCATGTCATTTTAGTGTGTGGAATGAATATATATATCTATACCTGTAGTTATAAATCTATCTCTATCCATAGCAGTTTTAATCCTTTTTGTTTCTCTAAGAATTGTCTGTTCATATGTCCTGTATGGTAAATGTCCTGTTTACTTTTCCTAATGAACTTTTCAATGAATTGTAACATGGATTAAGAAGAGCATGAATATCATAAATCAGTAGGGATGCAAATTTTCACATACATGTAACCAAGCACTTGGATCAGGAACAGAGATTATAATATCAGAAGGTGTATCTCTTCATTAAATGTAGGTTTTCTCTACTGTCTTCCAGAAAATTTTTTCTAGTTTGCAGCACAGAGATTTTGCATGTCTTTTTATAGGCTTATATTTGATGATTTTTGATGCTATTCTAACAGACACTTTAAAATTTTAATGTTATATTAGTTTGCTACTAGTCAATAGAAATAAAAATTAGTTTTATAGATTGACCTTGCATGTAGTATCTTCTCTTTTTCACCCTTAAATTCTATTGCTATGTGGATTCTCTTATATTTTCACATACATATCATAATAAAACATGATTAAGGGCTTCCCTGGTGGCGCAGTGGTTGAGAGTCCGCCTGCCGATGCAGGGGACACGGGTTCGTGCCCCGGTGTGGGAGGATCCCACATGCCGCGGAGCGGCTGGGCCCGTGAGCCATGGCCACTGAGCCTGCGCGTCCGGAGCCTGTTGCTCCGCAACGGGAGAGGCCACAACAGTGAGAGGCCCGCGTACCGCAAAAAAAAAAAAAAAAAAAAAAAAAAAAACATGATTAATAAAGATTAATAAAATAATCTCAAATGAATAGGAAAGAGGCCTAAGGAAAATATGCAAATGAAGCATGTGTGGGAAATACAAAAGAGAGGGAAAAGATAGTAAGGATATAGTGAAAAAGTCTACCTTAATTGTATTTGGATAAAAGAAGAATAAGCAAGAGACAATGAGGAAGAAGCAACTTGAAACCACATTTTAGTAAAAATTATGTCAACTCAAAGGCAATAATCTTAAAACAGAGAAAAAAGGCAGATCACTTTTAAAGAAGTAACAATAATGAGATCAATGAGATCATGTTATTCAACTGGACAATGGAACATAGAAGACAATAGAATCAATTCCTCATGCTTAAATATAATGTGACAGCCTATAATATTATACACAGTAAATATAACTTGAATGTAAAACTGAATCTAATTTCAGTAAAATAAATCAGAGAATTTGATACAAACAGATCCACCAGGTCTAAGAAAAATGACAAAATACTTATAAAGAAAAATTTGAAAGATAAATATACAGGCAAATATACATACAAATGACTTAGCAAAAATACCAGTAATGGCTTGGCTGTGCATGCATGTGTATGTGTGTGTGTGTGTGTGTGTGTGCGCGTACATATACATATATATGTAAAATATACACAAAAGTGGCACATAAATTGGGAAAGAATTAAAGTTAAAATATGCTAATATCTTTGTGTTGTTTAGAAGAATACAAAATAATAATTTATATAGACTAATTTTGGGGTGCATAATATAATCTCTAGTGTAAAAATTAAAATAACAATAAAGAGTATTCATAAAAAGTTGATAGAAATGAAATGTTAAAATTAAAACTAACAGATAAACAGACAACCCCCCTCACGTCAGTCCAAAGGAGGATAAGTAAAGATAAAAGAACAGCACAAGTAGGAATTATAGCAATACTAAATGCTGTATTGAAATAAAAAATGTTTCAATAATTGCATTAATTATAAATCTATGAAGAGATAAAGTATAAAATGTAACTATATGCCACTAAAAGCAGAAGTAGAAAACGTCACAGCCACAGAGTAGCTATTCCCAGTATCTGTTACCCTCTTCATTTTGACTTAAGATATGACATGTGGTCAAATGAGAGAGAAGAGCACATAATCTCTTTGTAGCAAAGTAATATCACAGCTTTTATACAGAGACTCAGATTATGCTAAAGATGAGTTTACATTTCTCATGTATACCAGATAAGTTTTAGGGGACAGAAATCAACAATTATTAATAAATACTGATAAAGAGATATGAATAAGTTTTAAATTCACTCTTATACAACCAGCCACAGGCCTGAGTGGGAACTCTCACATGATGTGATTATTTCTTAAAGAAGAAGTTATAGATTCCTGGGGAAGTGGACAGTTTCATAATACAAAGAGGGAAGAGTTTAAAGGGTAACAAGAAATATGCATTACAGATGATATAACCAAATTCAAACAAAGTGTGATTAATTCCTACAACTTAAATCTCATGCCCCATGAGAAGAAAAATGAAGAGAACTACCATAGCAATTTAACTGACTTGATTCTCCTTTTCCCTCAACCCATGAAGAACTACTGCCTGAAGAGAAGGGGATAATTATTGCATGAGGATGTTGAGAAATAAATTTGTATCCTGCACCTAACATCATGCTTAGGTTTCTGAGATATAGTGTCCAATGGACAATCTAGCCAAATAAATATTCTATACCCTGAATAAGAATTTAAAGAATAAATAAACTTCTAGTCTGTTCTTCTGGTCTCTATCCCACTCATTTACACATTTTCTCTCTCTCTCTCTCTCTCTCTCTCTCTCTCTCTCTTTTTCCCCTCATGTAGCCAATATTTGCTAAATGAATGCTCTGAACCAGGCTCACACAATCACTATAAGCAATGTATTTCCTTCTCTCCTGGGTTCACCCTTGGAAACTTTTGGTTTTGCAGAGTAAAATGCTCCCTAATTCTTGCCATTTATGAATAATACATGAGACATGAGACTTATGGAGAGAACAAAAGTGCTTTTATAACCCTGTTATTTCTTCTAAAATATTTTTCTCTCCAGATTTAAAATTACCATATGTTCAAATATAAAAGGAAAGAACCACCCAGTAATTTTTACTAATATCATTTAAGAAAGGAAGCCAGAAAATATAGATTTAACAATCATATATTCTGGGATTTAAAATCTTACATGCTATCAATAGACTGCATATGCCATTATTTGGTTTGGAATTGATACAAATATGGCCACTGTCACTATGAATCCTATAGCTGGCAAGTTGATAACACTATACATTTATGAACACTGATATGAACTGAGGTCTCAGAATTGCCCAGAGTTTTATTTTGTCCTCATTTTTCTAGCTTCTGAAACAACTTCACGTGTTTTCTACCTTTAATCTTAAAGCTCTCCCTCACCTACCTGATTCCCAGCATAAAATCTTATTTTACAGTTCACCTAAAAAGTAAATGTCATCAGCTAAGAGCTTTCTTATCTTCCTGACATCAAATCTCTAAACTCATCTGTATCTGTAGCGGTGTTCTTCTTCTACGTTGGGTTACAATGGATGAAATGTCTTCTTCCTGCCAAGAACCAATCACTCTGTGTGTGCCATGGATCCTCATTACGAATGATGTCTCAGAGAAGTTACATGAGTTGTTATAGACTTTCCTGTCTTCAACCTCTACGCATCTACATCAGTCCTTGAAATCACCAATTGTCACCCTGATCTTACGGCCAATATACTCACCTATCCCCTTTCAGAGCCAAAGATTTTGTAGGAATTGTCTGGATATGCAGTCTCCTATATATTTTCTAGTCTTCTTCTTTTTTTTTTCCCCAGTCACATTTCCATCCAACCTAAACTGGCTTTTACTTCTACAGTGCCACCTAAATTGGACTTTTTTTTATGATCAGTGTAGGAAACATCAAGTGAGATAGATACAGGCTCATTAAGATTCCTCCAGTAAAAATTTCTTTCGTCCTTCTGATATCTCCTGGGTAGGGCTGATTAAAACAAGTGCAGAGGCAGCTAAACCAAACTGAACTACTTATAAATCTTTAAATAAGATTTAAACAGTTAAATAGTGAGATATAAAAACTAAAAACTATTATTGATCAGTCCTCCCCAGAAAATGTCCATAAGATCCTCCTACTGAAAGGCCTTGGGACAGCTCATGTTTCTATCATCCTTGACCTTAGATACTCTGCTCTTGTTTTACTCTGATGAACTCTTCTGTTAAGCAAACATAGTTTATAGTCCAAATCATGACACTTTTGAGAGTTAATGGGGATGCTATTAATTATTACATTTAGATAGCCTGCATCACCAGGAATCTCCCAACAAAAGGAAGTATGATAACTTTCCGTTTTTGCTCGTCAGTCATTTTCTGTTGTATTCTATTAAAGATATTAACTGAATCACTTATAATGACTTTCATGTTGCTAAATACAATGGATGCTTTAGTTATTATCTGAGTTTTTTTCTCAACAGCATTTGCCACCACAGACTGCTTTTTCCTCCTGTTAACACTCTCTCTTGGCTTCTACATTTGTTTTTTTCTTGCTTTTTCCAAGTGTCCTTTGCAGTCTCCTCATTGTTGAGAGACAATTCTTCCTGGGTCTTTTGCATTTCTGCACATCTTATATGAGGCACTAACTTCTTTTTGTTTCACTCTACCTTTACAAGGATATGTGTATAGCAAACAACCTTGGAGGATCAGGATGTTGTCTTAATCTGGAGGTATGCCTATTGTCCAGTATAATAAAGGTATTGTCTCCCTCAGAAGCAAAAGGCAGGAAGATTTTATCCTTTATAAAAGATTCGGGTTCCTAATCTCAGGGTTTCTGACCTTTAACCCAGCCCAATGCATATGTGGACATCAATATGGGCCCATTCTCATTGACCTGTGGGACTTAGGGGTAAGGAGAACTGCTGTAAATATGCTGACACTCATGGTACTTGCTGAGACATGGATAATAAAGTGTTTTTATAGACTTTATAGAGTCAGAGTCTCATGTTTTCTATTGGTATTAATGAAATTCTTCCAGGCTAAATATTTAGCTTGTAAGTGGGGCAAAATCTCGGATCCTACATAGTTGTTTTTTTTTAATTGATGTATAACATTGTGTAAGTTTAAGGTATGCAATTTGTTGATTTGATACATTTATATATTGCAATATGATTACCTAGTGTAGTGATAGCTAACACTTCCATCAAGTCACATAATTATCATTTTGTGTTAAGAACATTTACAGTATAGTCTATTAGCAACTTTGAAGTACAGTTGACTCTTAAACAATGCTGTGGTTAGGGGCACCAATCTTCTGCAGTTGAAAATGTGTCTATAATTTTACAGGGACTCTCTGAATCCACAGTTCCATATTCTTGGATTCAACAAACTACAAATCATACAGTACTGTGTTACAGATTTTGTGAAAAAAATTTGTGTATAAGTGGACCCTGCAGTTCAAACCCTCATTGTCCAAGGGGCCACTGTATATAACACAGTATTTCTGACTATAATTACAATGTTATGCATTTGATTTTCAGAATGTATTCACCTTTTAACTGCAAGTTTGTACACTTTGACTAAAATCTCCCCAATTCCTCCATCCCTCAACTCCTAGTAACCACCATTCTTTGTTTCTACGAATTCAACAAAAAAAACCTGTATGATATCACTTACATGTGGAATCTAAAAAAACCTGCATAGCTCTTGACATTCATCCTTTTTGCCCTCTCTACATGGTGGAGTTCCTCAGGGACCTATTCTCCTCTCACCCTGATAGCTCCTCGGTGATTCCATTCACTCATAAATTGTAAAGTCTTTTCATGTTATTGATTCCCAGTTTTCTATCACTCACCTTCATTCTTTTCCAAGTTCCAGATGCATATATTCATCACAAAAATAAGATGTTCAAGATTTACCCCTTGATTCCCTTGAAAATCTCTGTATATGCTGTTTCTCTACACATATTCATGGAATACGCCAAACCTTTTCCTATTTCCAGGACATGCACATGTTTATCCTACTACTGGAAAGACTGGTTATCAAATCTTCACCTGGCCATGCTCTACTATCCTTCAGGTTTTCTTGGAGAATGACTCTCCTGACACTCCAACATAAATCAAGTATTTCACTTTTTACTCATTTTTTTTCACAGAATTTATCATAATTTGTCATTGTATATTTATTTATGTGTGGGAAAATTGTCATGGTCACCATGCCTCTTTGGTTTTTAAGCTGAATGAATTCAGGAAACACATGTTTTCTGTCTCAGTGCCAAGCATAGTGCTTGACATAGAATAGCTACTTATTATTTGTTGAACAAATGCAGGCAATAACTGTTTTTCACTAAAATTCTTCTAAGATAAGCCTATTCTCCATTATTTATAGGAAATGGATTTGTTGTCTACTTTGTCGCCTAATTTTAAAATACTTTTATTTTCTTTGTGTTAAAGCAATTTATTTCTGGGTCATTTAAAAATACATAGAAGAAAAAAATATTTGAAAATCTAAAGGAAAGAAACTAGTCACCATTTCTCCACTCAAAAAACACAAATTAGGTAAAAACTGTTGTCACAGAAATTCAATTATCATCAAAGTCAAGATCTCTAAATTTATCCAGGGTAAAATCTATAGCATGAGAAAGACTTATTAAGAAAATGTGTTGTCATTGTCACTCACTCATTAGGATTGCCTCTTTTGTATTAGAGATCTTCAGTCTCATTTTTCTCAATTAGTTGATGATGCCATATAGAAATTATAATTTTTTACATTTAAAATATTGGAGGTTCTTCCATATAGGCAATAACACATATATTAAAAAATACTCATTGATTTTTATTATTCAATATTATTTTCTCTTACACATATCATTTTCTTTTTAAAGGCAAACAGATCATACCCTACTTAAGTTATATGACCCAATGGTATATTCTAGCATAAGAAAAAACTTAAATAATTTAACATATTTTTACCTAACCAGAGAAAAAAAATCTAAGAATGCAAAAATCATGAAATGTAACCCTGTACTATTAAAGTCATAAACTGTTGCTTTGAAAGACTAAAAAAGTATGATGATGATCTTATGTACATGATTGCTCTACTCTTATACTTCCTTGAAGATTGAAAAATTAAAAACTGCAAAGCAGTTTACACCATTTAAAAGTAGATTATGTATAACAGCAACTTAAGTTGCAGAAGTGCTACCTGTCATTATATCTCCCACACCACTGAGAGAAATTAGGTGCTTGAAAAGCTATAATGTGCCTTTTACTTGGAATACTCAGGCTTTAATTCCCTCTCTGTGGAGTAACTCTGATGTGATGATGCCTGACTCAGTTCAATCTGAATATGATACTCTTTTTTTATAAAAGTAAAATATAAAACCCTAAGAAATCTTTTTTTTCTATTTGCATTTTTGCTGTCTATTAAAAATATAGCACTCCCAACCATTTCCATTACATACAAAAATATGCCAGTTTCCTGCATTTTAAACCTTTATAACAGGACATTAAAAAGGACTCATTCTTCCTCAGTTTCTTTTGAAATGTCAGTGAGACAGAATTAGATACCAAAATGATTGTGAGACCAATATGCATATGGAGCTTTTCAGAGAAAATGATCCACCACTTTTGAGTTCTAGCACCTCCACCAAGAATATAAAAGAGAGATCAAAATTTGAGAAGGGGAGATTTTGTAAAATTGCCCTATGAGGCTGTTACCCTACTCATCAGGGTTTGGAAAAATGAGAACATGTAAATATGTCCATTGCAGTCTAGATCAAGGACTCATGGCTGAGCCACATTTTAAAATACTATAGTGGAATTATGTATGGATGTCAGAATTCCAACCCCTCACCTATTCCCTCAGGAATTCTAGGGTGGAGATGAAATATTACATGGCTCACTGATTTAGAAACAGAGCCCAGATAACTTCCAGAGTTTGTTGGACTGTTGAATGTTTCCATTGTATCTTTTGTCCATGGTGGGGTACCATGGACCATTTTCAATAAGGCTAAGTGAATCTTAGCAAAAAGAGCCTGGTTCCAACACAAAGAAGTTTTGTTCCACCAAACCACCCAGTAGGTCACAAAGGGGAATGAAATTACATCTTAGAATAAAAATACAGGCATTCCTATAAGGAAACTGCTGCAGAGGTAGTCCAGGAATGAACTGCTGAAAAGCTACAACATGCTCATGAATGAATTAGCACAATCTTGTCCAGGCAATTTAGGGATACCTAAATTGCATCAGACCCAAAGTGCTCTGGGTACCTAACCTAAGGATTACTGTCCTACCTCTGACTTTTTACTCTCCATCTACTCATAGCCTGGCTGAGAGTAAAAGAGCTCTAGTGAGTGCAGGAGAGTTGTGTAGGGAGAGGAGGAAAAGAAAAACTTGTTGGGATCCCTTTTCCACTTCAGATGTACCACATAAAAGAGCACAGCGAAGGAAAATAAGAGATAATTCTAAATCTATTTATAACATCAACATGTAAGCATACGTGTGATAGAATGTTCTAATTACTGGCTTGAGATGTATTTCAGTTTATTATTAAAAGGGCTTTTTGGGCTTCCCTAGTGGCGCAGCGATTGAGAGTCCGCCTGCCGATGCAGGGGACACGGGTTCGTGCCCCGGTCCGGGAAGATCCCACAGGCCGCAGAGCGGCTGGGTCCGTGAGCCATGGCTGCTGAGCCTGCACGTCCGGAGCCTGTGCTCCGCAACGGGAGAGGCCCACGTACCAAAAAAAAAAAAAAAAAAAAGGGCTTTTTAACACCTATGAATTATCAGGGGGGTTATTGTCCTGTTCTAGGCTACATTAAAGGGCAGGGGAGTTTACAGCAGTAAATGTATTTGAAGGAACTGTTGGAGACCAAAATAAAGTTGTGTCTTGATGCAAAATTTTAGTTACTTTATACATATCTATATATTTACATATACTTGTTCAACATGTAAGGTAAATGTAGTCTAATAAAATACATTATACAGTTTTGTTTTGTAACACAGGAAGAATTTATTTATTGATATTCTTTTCCATCCAAACCTCTCCATTAAAATTCAATAGCATGGAACTGAAAATTAATTTAAAGAAGAAGCATCAGTTGTTTGGCAGCCTTGTTAATGAAGATTCTTTTAAATATATTTCTCTAAGATATCAATGAATAGGGAAGCCTCACAATTGTTTATAACATTATTATTATTTTTTCTTTCTTGTGTTCAAGAAAAATCTTTATATTTTTTTGACTGTTTAATGTGCCCTATTCAATATATCCTAGTAGTAGACTGAATAAAGGTCACCTAAAGATATTAGGTCCCAACCCCTGGAGCTTGTAAATGTTACTTTAAAAGGAAAATGGGTCTTTGCAGATGTGATTTAATAATGGGTCTTGACAGAGATTTATCTAGGTGGGCTCTAAGTGTAGTCAAACGAATCCTTACAGGAAAGAAACAGAGGAAGATTGATGCACATAGAAGAGGAAGAGGTAGGTGGACAAAGTAAGGAACAGATTCTCTCCCAGGGTTTCCAAAGGGAGCAAGGCCAGCTGACTTAACTTAGCTCAATGAAACTGATTTCGGGCTTCTGGCCTCCAGAAGTGTGAGAGGATATATTTCTGTTGTTTTAAGTCACAGAAGCCACAGGAAACTAATGCAGCTCTTCAACTTTTATTCTTTCTCTCTCTCTTTTTCTTTCCATTTTCCTAAGATTCAAAGCTGAAATGGACTTCTGTGGGTATTTATTCCAGTGGCATTTTTACATTGAAGTATAGTCAATTTACAATGTTCTTTTAGTTTCAAATGTATAGCAAACTGATTCAGTTATATATGTATCCTTTTCAGATTATTTTTCTGTTATAGGTTATTACAAGATATTGAGTATAGTTCCCTGTGCTATACAGTAGGTCCTTGTTGTTTGCCTATTTTATATATAGTAGTGTGTGTGTGTATATATATGTGGTATATATATATATATATATATATATATATTCATCCCAAACTCCCAATTTATCTCTCCCCCCTCAGTGGCTATTAAATTTATTAAATTGTGTTCTCTGAGGCCTACAGTTTCTCTGAAGCTAACTAAGGGACCACTGCTTGAGGCTGAGCGAAAAGACCTGTTTTTCATTATTAAATGATAATAATAATAGAAGTCCAGGAAAGCCACTTGACATCTCAAGTTTAATACTGTTGATAGTTTACACAATAGCCCTTCCCTCCCATCTTTCATGTGAGCAGAGCCCTGAGTGTCAAAGGTGTCCATCCTTTTCCCTCAGACTCATTGTTAGATCTTGAAAACTGCAAGCCAATCATTCCTTCTGGAAGTGATTGGTTTTGGGGGTGATAAATGACTTAGTTCCAGTCAAGAATGCATGAAAGAAGCAATGCTTGGGATAAGAAATAACAGGAGGGAATTTTGGACAAAGCATTTTGCAGAAAAAAAATTATAATTCAGAAATAATCTCTCTACTTTCATTTTGTTCCTAGATCTGCTACAGTTACCCTGTCAAGAGGGGAGTTACTATGAGGATCAAAGGTGATACACTGAAGATGGTAGAGCAGAGAAATGGAAAGAACATGGTCCCATGATGACATGACTGAGCCAATGAATTAATGTACTTTGGGAGATATACACTTAATTTTAAGCCATTAGGAGTTTGTTTCTTTGTAAACATCTAGGCAGTTGAAACAATAGCAAATAGAGATATATCATGACCAAATTATCTCTGAGTAAAACATACAGTTGCATATCAGAGCTGAAACAGAGTTAGCTTGTGCCAATATGAAAATAGTCAGGTGATGCAGTTACTAAGATGAATATGAACAGAGGATAGAATGAGGGTGGGCCTAGAGAGCAAGTTGATGTGAGACCTCTGTTCTATCTGGGATTATAGATTTAGGGAATCTTCTGAGACTTATATTTTATTTTAATTTTTCATTGTTGAAATGGGAAGAACTTAATTTTTATGCCTAAATAAATTTAACTAGTAAACATAATATAAATTTAAAATTAAATTAATAAATATAAAAATTAGTGTTAGCTTTTATTCATTTATGCAAACAGAATTTAATCAGTATCTACTGTATGTATGACAGGAGCTGTTACGTGCTATGGTAATAACAGGTGCTATTCCTAAGTATTTTAAACCACTACTGCATCTTATTCTCACAAAAACACTATGAGTAGGGGCTCATAGTTATCATCTGCCCCATGTTGATGATGGGTCATCTGCTCCAGATAACAAAACTGAGGCCAAAATTCATTAATCACTGTAACTTGCTCAGGGTTACACAGTGTAAGATTTGAAATTTGAAACCAGACAACCTGACTGCAGAACCCAGGCTCTTAGTTTCTTACATTATAACCTTATGGCAGCAAACGAGACAGACAACTAACAGTATCTTTAGTACTAAACTGTTACCCTATTTGACACTTAAAAAAACCCCAAACCCTTAAATGTTATATCATTGTTCTTCATTCAGATGAGGAAATTGCAGTTTAGAAATATCAAGTTGCCAAAGATCTAAAAGTAATTGGCAGCACTAAACTTGAATTGTGGTCCCACTAAATAAAACCTGTCTCCTTAACTAGTCTTATATTTATTGTCTGACTGAAACATTTAGACAAATTTCCCTAAGTTCACATCGTTAGAGGACATTTTAAAAGTTATGTTGTTTTTTATATATATACGTATATATATGGTATATGCATATATATTACTAAATATCACTCTTAAAATTTCTTCAATCAATAAGAATATTATTTTAAAATAGATGTGTATGTATAAAACATGAATTAAATAATTAGAGTTAAAACTAAGTCATAGGAAAAAATTTCCTTTTAAGGGTTTTCAGGGCATTAATATTTATACCATCATCATATTAACAACTATTATCCTAATATTTGTTGAGTATACACAAATATAGAGTGCAAAGGTAATACAGTATATAACCTTTATTAACAAATGAAGGGAGAGACATAGAGGACAAAATGTGTATTCTATATAAAATATATATGTGATGTGAAGAATCACTGCTCAGTGTTTAGTGTCCTGGAAATAAAATGACTAGAAAATAATGCAGCTTCACAAAAATTTTTTTCCTGCTCATTTTTATAGTATCTTTTCTTAGAAGCAAATGACAAATGCTTGAGACATTTGGGAAAATCAGTAATGTCTCCAAGGCAGCAGCATTTTCAAAACTGAAAAAAAAAAAAGTATAAAATCTTGCAAGAAGATGCTCTGAAAAATTATATATAATAATAAATTACTTATAATATTAACAATACATTTTTTCAAATATGATTTGTTTACAGCTTTTATTGAAGCAAGCCATATTCATTTTAAAGATATATTAATCTTTAAGTACATGATGCCTTTTTATAAAAGGAGTGGTAAGGGAAAATTAAGTTTACTGATAAATTTACTAATTTATCTTCCCTTATGTGGGAATAAATTAACCTGTTGTAGAATTTTTTTCCCTAGAGAAGAAATGTTTATGCAATAATAAGTCATATCAAGGTCTTTCTGGTATTAGGTACATGTATATAATATATATATGTAGAGACATAAAGCAATCAATTTTAAGAGAATATTATTTCATAATATTAAGCAAACAAGTTGTAGCCAAGTTAATTAAAAATGAAATGATTGGACTGTTAAAAGGGAAAATAAATTGAGTATGATTTTATTTTAAAAGATTTTATATATCTTTGCTATCATTATAGCATCTGATTATGCTTGTCAAAATAAAAGAACAACATCCCCATGCTTCCTAGCATTTGACATGCTATGTGACTTTGGTGTTAAAATGTGATCAAATTTTGCTGTAGTAGCTACATGTAAAAGAAAGAAATTAGAACACTCCCTAACACCATACACAAAAATAAACTCAACATGGATTAAAGACCTAAATGTAAGGTCAGACACTATAAAACTCTTAGAGGAAAACATAGACAGAACACTCTATTACATAAATCACAGCAAGATCCTTTTTGACCCACCTCCAAGAGAAATGGAAATAAAAACAAAAATAAACAAATGGGACCTAATGAAACTTAAAAGCTTTTGCACAGCAAAGGAAACAATAAACAAGATGAAATGACAACCCTCAGAATGGGAGAAAATATTTGCAAACGAAGTAACTGACAAAGGATTAATCTCCAAAATATATATGCAGCTCAATATCAAAAAAACAGAAAACCCAATCCAAAAATGGGCAGAAGACCTAAATAGACACTTCTCCAAAGAAGATATACAGATTGCCAACAAACACATGAAAGGGTGCTCAACATCACTAATTATTAGAGAAATGCAAATCAAAAGTACAATGAGGTATCACCTCACACTGGTCAGAATGGCCATCATCAAAAAATCTACAAACAATAAATGCTGGAGAGGGTGTGGAGAAAAAGGAACCCTCTTGCACTGTTGGTGCGAATGTAAATTGATACAGCCACTATGGAGAACAGTATGGAGGTTCCTTAAAAACTAAAAATATTACTACCATATGACCCAGCAATCCCACTACTGGGCATATACCCTGAGAAAATTCAAAAAGAGTCATGTACCAGAATGTTCATTGCAGCTCTATTTACAATAGCCAGGGCATGGAAGCAACCTAACTGTCCATCAACAGATGAATAGATAAAGAAGATGTGTCATATATATACAATGGAATATTACTCAGCCATAAAAATGAAATGAAATTGAGTTATTTGTAGTGAGGTGGATGGACATAGAGACTGTCATAAGAGTGAAGTAAGTCAGAAAGAGAAAAACAAATACCATATGCTAACACATATATATATGGACTCTAAAAAGAAAAAAAAAGATTCTGAAGAACCTAGGGGCAGGACAGTAATAAAGATGCAGACATAGAGAATGGACTTGAGGACATGGGGCAGGAGAAGGGTAAGCTGGGATGAAGTGAGAGAGTGACATGGACATATATACACTACCAAATGTAAAATAGATAGCTAGTGGGAAGCAGTCACATAGCACAGAGATCAGCTCGGTGCTTTGTGTCCACCTAGAAGGGTGGGATGGAGATGCAAGAGGGAGGAGATATGGGGATATATGTTTATGTATAGCTGATTCACTTTGTTATACAGCAGAAACTAACACATCATTGTAAAGCAATTATACTCTAATAAAGATGTTAAAAAAAAAAGAAAAAGAAAACTGGTCTGGGTTAAACTATTTTCAGTAATATAAAAAAAATAAAAAAGAAATGCTTTCCAGAGTGAACGAAGTCTGTTCCTTCTAATATGAATTCTCAGATTTTCCACATTTTATTTTAAGGATAAAATCTTAAAGGGATTTAAATTCTAATATCTGTTTGATTACACTGCTTTACATTTTTATCTACAATTTATATTACTGGTTTGTTCAGAGTATCATGCTATTTTTAGAACTTCAGTACTACTGGGTTAAGAAGAAGCTGAAAGTTGTTTTGATATTTTACTTTTTTGTCCTCCTTTAACTCCTTAATTTCCTATCTAATTGAAGATATATGTAGAAACATACCCATACATAAATATGACTTAATAATAGACTTTCAAGGAAAGTTAATGTTTTAATTATACATAATCTTTTAATGAATAAACTATGGAATGTATTCCTCACACACAAAATTTTTTGTTGTTGTTGTAATGCTCCCTATGGATAGCACTGTTGTGTGACAGCATTTGTGGTTGTATATGAAATGTCTGAACTCTTATTTTCAGCAGGGATTTTCCTGGTTATCCCCAGGAATTAAAAGATGGGTATGTGATAATTGGAAACTTAAAAGAAGCATTTGAGTAAAATTTTCAGTTTTGACATCAAATACCTATGCTATGGCTTTACTCACAAAGAGGGAATAAAAATGCATTTGTTTCGTTTCTGAGAGGGTAAGTTTGGTAGATTAGAAAGAAAATGGGTTTTGGAATCTGAAATTATCTCAGTTCAAATTCCAGACCCACTACTTAATATCTAGTGATTTAAGATTTCTGGACTTCAATTATCCCATTATACAATTTATAATAACTAACTGAAATATGTCTTGTGAAGACCAAATAAGGACTTATGGATCAGAATGGTACAAGTGAGTTCTTGTCTCAATTCAAAAAATTCTTCCTACTCTAGACATATAGACTAAAAGACAAAAATTAAAAGACAGCATAGCTTAGAGAAAACTTCTTCATGTACCAGAAACAGCATGCCCTCACAAAACAGTGAGACTGGTTGAGACTATATGTATGTGGGAATCAAGATCATGACAGGTGGTCATATGGAGGTGCCTAAAGAACTCCTCTGAGTTCCTCAGTTCTGAAACTGAGCTCTAGAACCATGTTTACAGACTGAAGCCAGGGATTTCGGTGACGTGTAATCCAAACCCACTGTGAAGTACAGCTGAGAAGAGCAGGAAGGTGGGAGGCAAGTCTTGCTACCAGAACCTGAGTTAACATGCTTTTGAGTCTGCCATATTCCCAGTATCTGGCAGTCACTCAGAAACACTATCTGAGATACATTTTTGGAGTATGATATGAGCCTACTGCGGTAGCTACAAAACAAGTAATCAGGGAGAGATAAAATAGAAAGGGGACATAGTTGATGGAAACGAAAGGAAGGGAAGGGAACAGAAGGGAAGAAATATGGAAAGAATGATGGAAGGCAGAGAGAGAAAGAGAGAGATTCTATGTAAAATGAACTTAGAAATAAAAACTCCAAACTGCATAAAATCTAATGCTAAGAAGGTTAGCTAGCAAAATCTAAAATTCAAAAGAGAATTTTCAGACAGTAAATTAAAAATAACTATCTTAGTATGTTTACAGAGATAAATAATATAAAGAAATCATCAAACCAATTAAGTCAAAAATGAAAAAGTAATATTCAAGTAGATATGAAAATTTTAAATACAGTTATTGATATAAAAGAGAAATAGGATAAAATCAACTAGATACAAGAGGGAAATGAGGAGTTGCTGTTCAATGCGTATAGTTTCAGTTATGCAAGATGAATAAGTTCTAGATCTGCTGCACAGCATTGTACCTATAGCTAACAATACTATATTTTGGAACCACCATACTGTTTTCCATAGTGACTGTACCTCAAAAAATTAAAAATAGAACTACCATATGACCCAGCAATTCAACATCTGGGTGTATATCTGAAAAAAATGAAATCACCATCTCAAAGAGAATACTGCACCCCCATGTTCACTGCAGCATTGTTTACAATAGCCAAGATATGAAAACAGCCTGAGAGTCATCAATGAAAGAATGGATAAAGAAAATGTAGTATATACATTTGTGTGTGTATATATATGAAATCTCATATATATATATATATAGTATACAAATATTTGTATATTATGTATATGATATAAAAATATACATAATAGAAATTTATTCAGCCAGATAAAGAAGGAAATTCTGCCATTTGAAACATCATGGATGAAACAGGAGGGCGTTCTGCTAAGTGAAATAATCCAGAAAGAGAAAGACAAATTCTGTGTGGTATTTCTTTTACATA